>NC_064304.1:17936811-18250421 GCF_023373825.1 Bactrocera dorsalis | reverse complement strand
GTGGCAAAGGTGGGCCGAAGCCGAAAAAACACGTCAAAACAGGTCAAAAATCAAGGTTATATTGACAGTTTTCTTCGATTATCTAGAATTTCTATTCTATTCTTGCTACTTCTTGCTCATAGTAGAATATGTATATCGGTGTGAGTAAATACACTAGCTATTTCACGTATGAAATTTCATTGTGATTTTATATCTCATCCTGAGATTCCAGGAAATGTTGACATAGTGTGTCATTTGTGTACACTATATTCTACATTTGCAGGAGAGTTGCCGTAAAATTAGCCATATCACTAATCCTAGTTAAGACTTTTTACTTTTAAAGCCATCACTTCTCTATTTCATGGCAATTACCCTGAATTGAAAATGTCCAGTGCGCAAAAATAAAAAGAAATAGGCAAAACAAATCGATATTTGTTGAGCAAAATTAAACAACGCCTGAGTATATGGCGGAGAAAGTGGTGGCTGAAATTTGCAATAAAAGGTAGGACGTTAAGCAATGGCTTGCAAAAGGTCAAGGTGAGTAGAAGCTAATTTTGCGTGCACAGTTTACCACGAAAAAGGTAAAACAGGCAAAGAGCAACAGTAAACAGTGATTGTATTTAGCGATAATATGAATACCTTTAATATTTTAATTAAATAATTACTTATTGTAGCCATTGTTTTGCTGGAATCGGAAATGTACATACATATGTACATATGAATGTGATTTTCTTACTTATTTGTATCAAATTGGAGTCATTCTCTGCTACATTGCAGAATTTTTAAGACAAGTGAACCTACCAGATGTTCGTCAGCATAAAAATATATAAGACTAAAGTTAAACAATTAAGCCCAAGTAAGTATATTAGCTACATATCACTTTTATTAGTTAATATATTTTATAATATAATTTTATTAGAGTCAATGCGTAAAGTATCTACATACATACAATATGTATAATATTGTTACAAAAAGTAGTATTAAGTTGTATTTGTATTACTATATGCATCCCTGATTATGAACAATAGCTGTAGGTATATGGAATAGCATTTGTCTTGTTGTAGACATCTGGCGCCACACTGTCTGCTCGTCTAGTTAAACAATTGCTGAGTCTGGCGCCGCGACTGTCTGCTTGCGTCTGGCGCCGTATAGCCGTATGTTCTGGTAATTTCCAGACGCGATATTCTAGAAGGACACGTCGGCATCAGCGAGAAGTGCGTGGCTATAGCCGTATGTTCTGGTAATTTCCAGACGCGATATTCTAGAAGGACACGTCGGCATCAGCGAGAAGTGCGTGGCTATATAAGCCGTGGCAGCGCCAACGTAATCAATCAGTGCTAAGAGTAAACTGCTATAGTGTAGACGAGTTGTGAAATAAAGAGTTGTTGAATTAAATTAAACAGTGTTGATTTTATTTGTCAATCCAGAGATACGAACCTAACAAAGTAAACTAGCAAGAGTAAATTCGTAACAATTGGTGTCAGAAGTGGGATTGTCAAATAATCCAAATTCAAGATGGTTAAATTCGGAGAATTGAGAATTCAGCAATTAAAAAAGGAACTGGAGGAGCGTAATTTGCCGATAAGCGGGCAAAAGGCGGATCTGCAGGCACGACTACGTGAAGCAATGGAAGCGGATGGAATTAATGTGGACGAGTTCGAATTTGATGGGCCAGGAACTTCTACAAAGGTAGAAGAAAAATTAGAAGAACAACGAACATCATCAAGCGTAGACACTAACATGCTATTAGTGGCTATTAAGCAAATAGCAGAAAATGCAATGCAAACAGAAAATCGTCTGGCACAGCAAATGATGCAAATAGCAGAAAATGCAGAAAATGCAGTGCAAACAGGAAATCGTCTGGCACAGCAAATGACGCAAATAGCTGAAAATACATCACAGTTAGAGTCTCGCCTTACACAACAAATGACTGAAAATAATACGCAGTTAGAAAAGCGTTTGGTACAACAGATTACAGAAAGTAATACACAAGTGCAACAGAAAGTTTCAAAATTGGAAGACGAATTAAGCACGTTAAAAAATGACGAAGAAAATTTGAAATCAGAAGTTCTTCATTTGAGTAATCGGATGCGAGAACTGCAACTGCATGGCCCTGCACCATCAACAAATAATCCAAGATTGAAGGCACCCACATTCGATGGAAGTATTCCATTTCAAATTTTCAAACTTCAGTTTGAAAAGACAGCATTGGCCAATAACTGGAATGCAGCGGACAAAGTGGCGTCCTTGTTTGTATCATTGAAAGGACCTGCCTCAGAAATCCTTCAGACTATTCCAGACTGTGAACGGGACAACTATGAGGCATTGATGAGTGCGATAGAAAGACGATATGGTAGTGAGCACCGGAAACAAATATACCAGATCGAACTGCAAAATAGGGGTCAGAAGATGAACGAGTCATTGCAAGAGTTCGCAACTGAAATCGAACGACTGGCTCATTTGGCAAATGCAGATGCACCTGTGGATTACATTGAGAGGGTAAAAATTCAATGTTTCATAAATGGAATTCGTGATGTGGACACCAAACGCGCCACATATGCATTGCCAAAAAGAACGTTTGCTGAAACGGTTTCGCACGCCCTCACACAGGAAACAGCTTCCCTACTAAGTAAACCAGCACACAAAGTACAAAGAGTCGAAATGGAACAACCGGCGCTGATGGAAGAAATATTGAAGACTCTGAAGACAATTGCTGCACAGCGAGTAAATACAACAGGCAGATGTTTCAACTGTAGAAAAGCGGGTCACTTTGCCCGAAATTGCAAGATAAAAGTAAACTCATCAAAATGGAAACAACCAACAGAACACCGAAAGAGGATTCACCACAAAAATGCGGATGCATTATCACATCGCCCTTGTCCACTGGAATTTAAACATTGCTCCAAATCAGAAGGAAAAGAAGGTATAATCGACGTGCGATCACTGAATATATAGGGTGATTTTTTAAGAGCTTGATAACTTTTTTAAAAAAAAAAAACGCATAAAATTTGCAAAATCTCATCGGTTCTTTATTTGAAACGTTAGATTGGTTCATGACATTTACTTTTTGAAGATAATTTCATTTAAATGTTGACCGCGGCTGCGTCTTAGGTGGTCCATTCGGAAAGTCCAATTTTGGGCAACTTTTTCGAGCATTTCGGCCGGAATAGCCCGAATTTCTTCGGAAATGTTGTCTTCCAAAGCTGGAATAGTTGCTGGCTTATTTCTGTAGACTTTAGACTTGACGTAGCCCCACAAAAAATAGTCTAAAGGCGTTAAATCGCATGATCTTGGTGGCCAACTTACGGGTCCATTTCTTGAGATGAATTGTTGTCCGAAGTTTTCCCTCAAAATGGCCATAGAATCGCGAGCTGTGTGGCATGTAGCGCCATCTTGTTGAAACCACATGTCAACCAAGTTCAGTTCTTCCATTTTTGGCAACAAAAAGTTTGTTAGCATCGAACGATAGCGATCGCCATTCACCGTAACGTTGCGTCCAACAGCATCTTTGAAAAAATACGGTCCAATGATTCCACCAGCGTACAAACCACACCAAACAGTGCATTTTTCGGGATGCATGGGCAGTTCTTGAACGGCTTCTGGTTGCTCTTCACCCCAAATGCGGCAATTTTGCTTATTTACGTAGCCATTCAACCAGAAATGAGCCTCACCGCTGAACAAAATTAAAGCGCGAAACACATTTCGAACCGAACACTGATTTTGGTAATAAAATTCAATGATTTGCAAGCGTTGCTCGTTAGTAAGTCTATTCATGATGAAATGTCAAAGCATACTGAGCATCTTTCTCTTTGACACCATGTCTGAAATCCCACGTGATCTGTCAAATACTAATGCATGAAAATCCTAACCTCAAAAAAATCACCCGTTAGAACCTGAAGATGATTGGACTCCTCACCGCATCAGAATCAATCAGCTGGAGGACCCTGATCTTGCAAAGCTGATAATAGCCAAAGAAAATGGGGTACGACCACCAAAGGAACAAATAAGTAGCGAGAGTCCAACTGCAAAAGCATATTGGGCCCAATGGAACAGCATAAACCTCGTTAATGGATACCTTCATCGTACCTGGGAAAGCGAAGATGGCAAACATTCTCGTCTGCTGATCATAGTACCGAAGTCCATGATCCCGAAAGTATTGAAAGAATATCACAATGGACCTAGTGGAGGGCACCTTGGAATTACAAAAACTATAGAGAAGATTAAACAACGGTTCTACTGGATCGGTTGTCGAGATTCCATAGCAGAATGGATAAGTAATTGCGTAGAGTGCATGGCAGCTAAAGGTCCTAAAGCCAAAAGTCGCGGTAGGCTACAACAGTACAACGTGGGATCACCATTTGAACGAGTCGCAATGGATGTTGCAGGTCCGTTCCCAACCAGTACGGCCGGAAACAAATATCTACTGGTTGTCATGGACTATTTCAGTAAATGGCCAGAAGTATATGCCTTACCAAACCAGGAAGCGAAGACCGTAGCCGAAGCGTTTGTAGAAAATTGGATAACAAGGTTCGGAGTGCCCGTCGAATTACACTCAGATCAAGGCAGAAATTTCGAATCTTCCATTTTCCAAGAAGTCTGTACATTATTGGGCATCCACAAGACACGGACAACAGCGTTACACCCACAATCAGATGGGATGGTAGAGAGATTCAATCGAACGCTCGAAGAACATCTGCGGAAAATCGTCGATAAAGATCAACGGAATTGGGACAAGTGCATCCAGATGTTCCTGCTGGCGTATCGTTCAGCGAAGCACGAGACAACTGGTTACACGCCAGCAAAGATTATTTTCGGATCTGATCTGCGACTCCCTGCTGATCTTAAGTTTGGAACGAATCCTACAGCTGTAAGAAATGATGGAGATTATTGTTCTGCCTTAAAGGAAGAAAATGAATGAATTGCATCTAATGGTAAGACAGCATACGCATCTGATGAGCAATAAGATGAAGGATCGGTTCGATCAAGCGGCAAATTCAAAAGGTTTCGAAGAAGGTGATCTGGTCCTGTTGTACAATCCACTTCGAAAGAAAGGCTTGTCCCCGAAACTGCAGACAGCCTGGGAAGGACCCTATATGGTGATGAAACGACTTAATGACGTGGTATACCGCATACAAAGAAATGGAAAAGCACGATGTAAAATGAAAGTAGTACATTTGGAGAGGCTCGCCCCATTTGGTTCAAGAGGATTTGTGCCTAATCGGGACGATTAGGCTTTAGTGGAGGGCAGTGTTACAAAAAGTAGTATTAAGTTGTATTTGTATTACTATATGCATCCCTGATTATGAACAATAGCTGTAGGTATATGGAATAGCATTTGTCTTGTTGTAGACATCTGGCGCCACACTGTCTGCTCGTCTAGTTAAACAATTGCTGAGTCTGGCGCCGCGACTGTCTGCTTGCGTCTGGCGCCGTATAGCCGTATGTTCTGGTAATTTCCAGACGCGATATTCTAGAAGGACACGTCGGCATCAGCGAGAAGTGCGTGGCTATAGCCGTATGTTCTGGTAATTTCCAGACGCGATATTCTAGAAGGACACGTCGGCATCAGCGAGAAGTGCGTGGCTATATAAGCCGTGGCAGCGCCAACGTAATCAATCAGTGCTAAGAGTAAACTGCTATAGTGTAGACGAGTTGTGAAATAAAGAGTTGTTGAATTAAATTAAACAGTGTTGATTTTATTTGTCAATCCAGAGATACGAACCTAACAAAGTAAACTAGCAAGAGTAAATTCGTAACAATATTATTGCGATTCAATAAATTTTTATTGTTATAAAATTTTAATATCGGTACATGCTGCCTCAGGGGAAAGTACGCACATGTTCCAGCAATCAATGCGTTTTAAAATATAAAACAGCTGGAAAATAATGCATTATATTTTTGTTTTCTATTGGCAGTGACCATGACCTAGACGAGAGCCGTGGGAAAAGTGCCAATTGGAAAACCAATAGTGTGGCGTTTATTCTATAATTCTATTTTGTATGTTTGCACAAATACATATGTATGTATGTAAATGTGCGTGAGCAAATATATACATATGTATAAACTTTTACGATATATAGATAAGTTTCCTTATACATATGTATATCGACCTTGTCGCACGTATTGCAAAGGAGTTATTTTATTTTATTATTTTTATACGCTTGCAACATGTTGCTACAGAATATAGGGTTATACATACATACATATATATATATGATCAGAATGACACGACTAGTTGAATTCTGAGTGACTGTCCGTCCGTCCGCCTGTTCAGCTTCAACTTGAGTAAAAATTTGCTAACTTAGGTTGCACAGTAGCTGTAATACCCTTCACAAATACAAAATGCGCGTTGACGACAAAACAATATCTCCTCAAATGAAAAAAAAAAAAAAACTTTTTTATGCAAGCACAAGCGTATTTATAAGACAGCTGTATGCTATAGTGATCCGATTTGAACATTTTCTTCATTCTGAATTTGATAGACATGTACATGTTTTAGAAATTCTAAAATTGCTTCATTATCAAAACAATTTAATGAGAAAAACAAAGAATGAAAGTTGACAGTTACCTAGAAATTAATCGCGATATCTTTAATAAATATTCGTGTCTTTAGTGAACAATTGGACTGGAATGTGGAAACAGCTGAATTGTTATCTGCAAAACCTTGAACCTAAGTAATGAAGTTCAGTGGTACTTAACTTATTATTGTGTTTGTTTACTTAATTTTATATTAGTGTTTGATTATTTTCAAATTATTATTAGAATTTATTACCAGTCTTCGAAATTTAATAGAAATGTTAATTAAGTTGGAAAATTCTTAAATATCAATTAAAATTCCAACGTTACCATATAGAAGACCTACTTATGTACATACATATATGTATATGGTCGCAGTAAAAAAACATTTCAAATTTCAAGAAAATAACAACTGCTTTCGATAAGATACGCTTTGCCTGTTGTATATATGTATGTAAATTAATTGAAGGAAAACAACTACAACAATAAGTGTTACGACTAATCGGTTAGGTTGATTTGTGAAATGTACAAAAGTAGAACCAAAGAGTCATAGTTGCCACATATTACATACACATGTTTTTACATATACATATATTATACTATATACATAATGTGTTGTTGTTGCTTAGCACTTTTCCTTTTGTGTGTTATTGAGCTCAATGTTTTTTAAAGTAGCTGTTGTATACTTTTAATTGAAGATGTGTATATACGTAAATTTAACGAACGCATACAAAATGCAACAAAAACAAGAAATAAGCCCCTTACGATCAATTACACACACAATTAACGACAATAAGTTATAGAAACTTACCTCCAGTCTGCCGCAGACCGGCACTGTTGGGTGGTGTTATACTAGAAACTCCTACAGCACCCGCGCTAACACCTAACGACTGATTGGAGGCGCCCATAGACAAGGAAATTTGGCTTTGCAATTGCTGACGTATATTATCGGCTGCCCCAGATGGTACACTACTAGATTGAGGCACAGCAGATGTGCCAGTGCCAGCACTACCGCCACCACCGGGTGAAGATGAATCATTTCCGGTCAATGCATGATGAGTAGCAACAGAAGCTGAACTGTTACCATGATAGCTGCTCAATCCGCTCCCAATGCGTATCGGTGTACTACTTGTCGTCATCAAGTTGCTGACATTCGAACCCCCTGAGCCAGCTGCCGTAGTTTGCGTCATTGCAAATAAAATGTGATTCGGACGTTTTTGTCTTTAGCTATATGTATTTTTACAAAGTTGCTAATATGTTTTTCGTATTATAAAGAAAAAAAACTGTAATGCATCTAGGCACTGTGTTCACTTTTATGTTGTATTACTGCAACACAATATTTTTTCTAATAAATTATGTATTGATTTTTTTCACAAGATTCCACTGTATTTTATTAGATTTTATAAATCTTAACTTTTTAATGAACTTATGCAAAGTAGTTTCCACAACACTAACTAATTTACATACACTGAACTGTTTATAAATCAATTTAATTTAAATCAATTCTATTCCCTTCCGCCCGTTCTCCATCTGATCTTTCCAAACGTAACCAAAAGCAACCAAAATCAGCGAATCAACCTATTCCAATGAAACCAAATGAAAGTTCATGCAAAAATGCAAAACACTAAACAGGGTTGCTAGTGGTTGCATGTACAGTGTGGTGAATATCTTCACGAAATAGTATAAAAGTAGTATGTAGAGCAACTTTGCTTTGTCCGAATGTATAAAATAGGGGTTTTTTGAAGGTGTAATAACTTTCTTACAATATTTAAGTAATTTTAAACCAATAAAACTATAAAAATAGTATTTTAAAGATTACTTTTCTCAAAATCTCTGTACTTCTTTGAAAGTAAATCTGGAGCACACACTTTAAACAGCATGCTAAACACCCGTTAACAATCTTACCGTGTTGGATTTATGGTTATATTATTTTACAGTGGGCTCTCCTTAAGTTAGACACCATAAATTAGTTAACTGACAGTTACATTACATGTTACATAGGCAATTTACCATACTTACATATAAATACACGTTTAACAAGTAAATTTATTTATATATTTATATTATAAAAAGTTGTTTTGTCCTAATAAAAACCGCCATTAATTGCATGTTTAAGAGTATTTTTATTATTTTCTTGAACCAAACTTAAGAACACAATTGATGAATCCTTAAAAATAAATTTAGTTTTTCATGCATATTTCAGTTAGTTTTATGTAATAGTATAAAAAATAAATATTGTCAATATTCTAATAGGCTTAATAAAAAGATTTGTGAATGAAAAAAATTACGCATGTACTGATTTGTTGTCTTTTTTGATTTCTCCTGCTAAGGACAATACTAAAGTGCACCGCGTGTTTGTGCCTTTTTTTTTGGGTTTAACCTGAATTTCCTTGTTTTATTATTGCGCAATCGAAGTCAAGCATTTTTGCTGTATGTTGTATTCTTCAAGCTTTTGATTTGTTTGTTACTTTACCTCTACAATTAAATTTTACTTTCTATAATATTAATTTAGTTTTGAATGAGTTACAATTTGCTAAGCAAGCTTTTTAAACCCTATCCTTCTTAAAGACACACTGTGGATACTGCAGTTGCCAACTTCTATAAAAGTGCTGTTAATCATCGAAGTCTATGTCAGAATCATCTGAATCATATCCGCTGCGAATGGTCTTGTTCACACGGTTGATATACGCTTTCTTTTTCACGTCTGGTGGGGTCATAAGGTCACCCTAAGATAATACATACAAGTATATTTAAATAAAATAAATCAACAGAATTAAGTTGTTAAGAATGATTACCTTGTAATCAATGGCACCGGATTGTGCTATTCGCCATTCCAACATTTCCGTTGAGAAATCATCGCAGTTACCCAGGTCGGTAAATCCAACTATAAAGTCTTTCGTTTTACTGTCCTTAACTAATGCAATGGTTGGGATCACTTTTATGCGTAATCTTTGTGTCAGGAACGGTGACTTCTCAGCATTCACTTTACAGAATTTCGCCTCAACATGTTTACTAGCAAGTATTTTCAAGTGCATATCAACAATGCGGCAGCGTTCTGTAGAGTCTCGATAGAAGTGACACACAATATTCGGCGACTTTTTTGAAACTTCAAAGAATTCTTTTTCATCGGCCAACTCAGTATATGTCCCGTGGCCCTGAAAATATAACAAGAAAACAACAAAGGTGATTAATTTTAGTCATCAAAAAATATACATATGTAATATTTTATTGAGAGCTAGAACACCCACATTTTTAAGCCACTCCTGCTTTTTACGGTTAAGATCTTTCATTTCCTTGAGGCGTTGTTCTCGTATCGATTTTAAGTCATCGGAGTCCAAATTGTCCAGCTGATCCAATTGTTGATCCAACTGCCTTTCAATCATTTGCGCAGCCGTCAGTAATTGATTTTCCAACATGTTAGCCATTTCTTCTTCAGATCTCTACAGACCGGCGTGGCAGGTGTAACAATTATTTAATAATACACAGAAGAGAAACACGTGTCGCAGTTAAAAATAAAGCAGTTTCGTTAAAGTTGGCGAAAACTACTTGATTCTTTTTAATTTAATATTTTCCCTTCGGAAGTAATATATGTTTTCGAATTTTTTTGGAATTTTTAGATGTTTCTATACACGAAAATGGAAAACATTTGTCATTCGTATTAGTCGCCGCTCCCAAGACCTTGCCACTTTTCTTGAAATCTAAATTCATTAATTGCAATGAAATATCTAAAGCTGAATGAGTTGAAATTCAGATAATTTTAACAGTAATATTTTCTCTTATTAACTTGAACTTTCTTTTTAGCCCGAATTATAAAAGTTATTTTATAAAATGTTTGGTGTTATAAATATAGTCCGGCTACACTCACGAACATGGTTGCATTAAACATTATTATTTAAATTTTAATTCTGCTTTTTATAACTTCGAAAAAAAAAACATACATAAATATATGATTTGATTGATACCCAAAAACACATTTATTGGCTAATTTTGTTTATAAAAAATGTTCTTTTTTTTATATTTGTCAATTTTATCTATTTTTAACTTATGTAAACTAAACAAAAGGTTCATAATATAATATACCTTACCGCAACTGTACCAGCTGTTAGTGTTGGAGTCTGCTAAAATCGAAATAGAAATAAAAGAACTCACATTTCATAACAGACATTTGTATCTAAAATTTGTTACTTTACAGTTGATTATATCTTATTGCAAAATATCGACAATATCATTAAACATAAACTGATATTATTTATAATTATATAAAGCTCAGAGGTGATGAATACAGCTGTTTTCGTAAGGGAAGCAGAAATATATTTCTATACATCGACTTGGCAACTCTGTAGAAGTTACTAAAATTCACTTAAAATTGCTTTATCGAAGGTCTTTATTTCTTTTGCTGGAGGAACTTTCCGACTTTTTACGCTTCAATTTGAAGCTCACATAATTAAATTTCAGTATTTCACTGAAATTTATTGAAAGGTAAATTAATCGGTTGTTTTACAAATTTAAATTGCGAGCAGACGTACTTTTCTGTACATTTTTACCTGGTGAAACTAGTTGTTGGTACAATGAAAAATTAATACATTTTGTGCTACTTTTGTTTAAGTAGAGTGTGAAGTGCGTAATTTTTATACATTTTATTACTGAACATAATTGGGCCATCATAAAAGCCATAAATAGTTTGTAATCGGTCGCTAAACATAATGTGAAAGTAATCAATGTTCTAAAGTTGAGAATCCAAACAAACACGTCAGGTGGCTGGCATATGCATATACATATATGTACCTGTATAAAAAGTTCCATTAATTACTGCTACTTTCCCTTCAGCAGTTATATACATACAAACAATAGTACATATTCAACATAAAACTTCATTAAACAAAATTGCTTTTTGCTCATATTTATAATGTTATTAGAATATATGTACATATTTAATTAAAGTCATTTAGTTTATATATGTATACGCGCTAAGGAACAATCAATTGAAGTATCACAAATCATACATTCAAAAATACATAATGTATTGCTATTCTCTTCTACGTCATGGCAGACTTACAGTCAGCCATTACATTGGTTGGCCAAAGTTGGTTCGAGGAGTTATGTGTTCAAAGATTAAATAGCGTGTTAGGATTATGTTAAATCATGCAAATTTAAGCAATAGGTGCACCACAAAATTTATTGTACATCTGCACATATATGTATATATATACATATAGATTCTAATAATATTTATTATTATTTACATAATTTAGCAATAAGTACAATATGAGGATACATTTTTTATTATCATAGTTCACACACGAGTATGCGTGGAAATGTTAAGTATTGTATGACAATACAAACAATAGTACATATTCAACATAAAACTTCATTAAACAAAATTGCTTTTTGCTCATATTTATAATGTTATTAGAATATATGTACATATTTAATTAAAGTCATTTAGTTTATATATGTATACTCGCTAAGGAACAATCAATTGAAGTATCACAAATCATACATTCAAAAATACATAATGTATTGCTATTCTCTTCTACGTCATGGCAGACTTACAGTCAGCCATTACATTGGTTGGCCAAAGTTGGTTCGAGGAGTTATGTGTTCAAAGATTAAATAGCGTGTTAGGATTATGTTAAATCATGCAAATTTAAGCAATAGGTGCACCACAAAATTTATTGTACATCTGCACATATACATATGTATATATATACATATATATTCTAATAATATTTATTATTATTTACATAATTTAGCAATAAGTCTACAATATCAGGATATGTTTTCTATTATAATAGTTCACACACAAGTATGCGTGGAAATGTTAAGTATTGTATGACACACAATAAAAAACAAAATAATTTTTTAATAGTCCACAATATTTGAAATATTTGACAGTGTCAAAAAATAACTAAAAAAATATGCATAAAAGTAAATTCAAGTTCATTTTAAATTGCTGATTGTAATATAGGGCAAAATTCTGGAGAGGAACAAGCGCGTGGAGAATATATTAAGTGTAATTTAAGAAAAAATAAAAAAGTAAAACATTAAATAGCTTTACATTAGACTTCTGATTTGCCGAATGTTGCATAATTTCATGATATTTGTCTCTTTCAGCGCGGAAAATTTGAAAACGTTCGAGAAAATCCAAAGCTTTTTCTCTAATTCAGTTTTAACTTAAACTGAATTTAAAGAGCTCATAACGAAACATCGCTTAATCGCAATTAATTACTAATCATACATAAAATGGAGGGCGATAAATCTACAACAATTCTTATGGCTCGTGATATCTCTAAAGAAGAATCCATTGTTGATGCTAGTATTCCGATGAGAAATGCAACAGAATCCACCTCTGATTTGGAATCGCCTGTGCACTCGTGTGTTGAATCAATTCTACGTAGCGATGGAGATGACGACGATGAAGATTTAATTTTCCAGGAAGTCAAAATGATATTGCGTAAACGCAGAGGTTGGGGACCCGAAGATTCACTAAGCGCTAACGACTTGGATTTACTTGAGTATGACGACGAGTTGGTGGAGGAAGATGATGCTGGCTGTCCCTTGCCCTCTACACCGGAGGATACACAACTGATTGAAGCAGAGGTGAGTAGTATTGCTTGCATATGTACATACATATGTACGTGCGTATTGTTTACTTAATTTAACTTTAATGTATATACCATACATATGTATGTATGTATGTATTTTGTTTACTTAAAATTCGCATGTGCGCATATAAATGTATTGTTTCATTTTGTTAATTGTTTGAAAAAAATCTTATCGCTGATTCTTGAACTTAGGAGCAATTTTGCGATAACTGTATATGTGAGCTTGTGATTTTCTAAGCCAATTAATGATAAAAAAATAATTGAAACACATTTTAAAAATGTGTTTCTCGATATTGA
Source organism: Bactrocera dorsalis (assembly GCF_023373825.1). NCBI lineage: Eukaryota > Metazoa > Arthropoda > Insecta > Diptera > Tephritidae > Bactrocera > Bactrocera dorsalis. Next base: position 18,237,024 of record NC_064304.1, on the reverse strand, counting down.
CATCGTGTAATAATTTCCGCTTAGGAATCGCCTCTTTGATGCATATTTTGCGAATGAGAAAATCTCTTTCCGCGATCTTTCACCAATAGAAATTGTACTCTTATCACTATCTAATTATGTGTGTTTGTTTGTTTTGTAAGTTTGTAGATTTTCAACTCTAACTATTTTATCGTACTTTCAGAGAAATTCTGAAACAACACTATTCACTGATTAAATTTTATTTTTATTTTAATAGACCATAATGATGAACATCAAAATTATTTGAAATCATTAAAAATTTAATTTACAATTTTTTATTCTGAAGTTAAAATATAATATTAATACATTTTTTCATGATACAAAGTACAAAAAAAAGTGTTTCAAATGTGTTAAAAAAATTGATCATCAGTCATCATAAGTTCGGTTATTAAGAACAATTTATAAACTTACACAACAATTTCAGATGACCGAGGTTTTGAAAGCGGGCGTCTTATCGGATGAGATCGATTTGGGTGCATTAGCCCACAACGCCGCTGAACAAGCGGAAGAGTTCGTGCGCAAGGTGAGCATACTTTGTCAACTATTATTTATACAAGCATTTATTGTTAAATATACATTTGTTTAGGTTTGGGAGGCTAGTTGGATAGTATGCCATTATAAAAATTTACCTAAATGGCTGCAGGACAATGACTTTCTACACCGCGGTCATCGCCCACCACTGCCCTCGTTCAGTGCCTGCTTCAAATCGATATTCCGTGTGCACACCGAAACCGGCAACATCTGGACACATTTGCTAGGCTGCGTGGCGTTCATTGGTGTTGCGCTGTACTTTTTGTCTCGTCCATCAGTTGAAATACAAATACAAGAGAAAATCATATTTGGCGCTTTCTTTGCCGGTGCCATCATTTGCCTGGGTTTCTCATTCGCTTTTCACACGCTTAGCTGTCACTCGGTAGAGATTGGAAGACTGTTTTCAAAGTGAGCAGAAACGCTTTTAAAAAATATACTAACTTTACGAAATCATCCTTTCTTTTTAATTTATTACTTATTATTACTATTTATTACAGATTAGATTACTGTGGCATTGCACTGCTGATTATGGGCTCGTTTGTGCCCTGGTTGTATTACGGATTCTACTGTCATTACCAACCCAAAGTTATCTATTTATCTGTGGTATGCGTATTGGGCTCACTATCGATTATTGTCTCGCTGTGGGATAAATTCTCTGAACCTGGCCTGCGACCATTACGTGCCGGTGTCTTTATGAGTTTCGGCCTCTCGGGTATCATACCAGCTATCCATTACAGTCTGATGGAGGGTTGGTTTAGTAAAATCAGTCAAGCTAGTTTGGGTTGGCTAATACTGATGGGTAAGTAAACCGCTTTTACACACAATTTGATGTAAATATTTATTTTTATGTGTTTTCTTTTACGTTCTTGAGGCCTCCTTTATATACTTGGTGCAATGTTATATGCCTTACGTGTGCCGGAGAGATGGTTTCCGGGCAAATTTGATATATGGGTAAATTGCATGCATTTTAGTTAAATATTTCTGTTATATAATTGTTGTAATATTTACGTTACAGTTCCAATCGCATCAATTGTTCCATATACTCGTCATTGCGGCTGCGTTTGTGCACTATCACGGCATATCCGAGATGGCAATGTATCGCGTAACGGTCGGCGAATGCACGGTGCCTCACGAACCAATCACATTCTAAGCGAAAAGCTAGTTATTTATGCTAAAACTGTTGGTTTATTTATCCATTATTTGTTTTGGCTGCGAATGTTTGCAAAAAAAAATTAAAGTTAATGAACAAAAGGCAGAAGTCGAAAGTTAAAATTTAAACATTAGTATCATTTATAATTTATGTTATAATTAAAAGCTAAAATATGGCGAGATATAAAAATAGAAAAATAAATATAAACGTACACATTTTCATATCTATTGGGACGAAATTGCATAGTCCACTTAGTAGAAAGAAGCTGACTGTTAATGGCATAAAGTTATTGAAAAATTGTAATTGAGGCATTGTTATTTTTAATATACATCTCATACATATATCAACACATTCATACATCGCATCATACACAAGTAGATTTTGAGAAGCATATTAACTGTACTTTGAACGTTGGTTCGTTCATGTATAGCTGAATCGAGCACTTTTGATAAGAAATGTTTTTATGCATTCTACAAATTACACATACCGTTAGAGGTTTACAAGCGCTATTACAAATCCAGTGAAACAATTAAAATAATTACTTCCTTTGCTGCTTGATGATTTAAATTATTGATGCTACTTTAAATATTATATATGTATTATCAGTTATAAAATTACAGTCAAAGCCGGTTAAAATTTATGATTTTTTAATTTAATTTACAAATGCTGATCTAAAAAAAAACTTGGTTTATTTTGACTCTAGCGCAGTATATAAAAAATTGGAGTTAAATTCTCATTTTTGTACTTTCGTCTTTTAATAATTTCTTTGTTAAATTGCTTTAAATATTGTTAATATTTTTATTGTTAAAGTTTTATTAATTGGTTTCTCTTTGTTCTCCCGCAGGGTTGCGATATTTTTTACGAAAAAGTTTCGATTTAAAATTAGATTTTCAAATAATTGTTTCGATTCTGGGATTAAAAATTAAATTTTTAATTATGTTTGTGGGATTACAATTTAATTAAATTTTTTTTAAATATTTTTGTATTTTCTTTAAATATTTTTTTTTATTTTCTTTAAATATTTTTTTAATTTCTTTTTTTTATTTTTTTATAATTCAATTTAAAAATAAATCTAAATTTGTATGCCAAAATCGGTTAAAAATTCAATTATAAATTTGAATAAATAAAAAATGTTTTTGAGTTAAAAAAGTAAATTTAAATTAAAAAATATGTTGTTTTGAATATAAAAAAGTGTTTTAAATTTAAAAAAGTTGTTTTTAAATTAACAAAGTTCAATCTGAGATCTTTGAGATTAAAATTTGAAAACTGAAAAATTATTTAATTTTTATTTTATTATTAAATTTAAAAATAAATTAAATTTTGAATGCCAACAACTTGGGTTAAAATTTCAATTTCAAATTAAAAAATATGTGTTTTTTTATTAAAAAAATGTTCTTAAATTAAATTTTTGAATGAATTTTAATTAAATTATAAATTAAGAATCTTAAATTTTATATTAAAAAAATTAAATCTTAGATACTTAAAGTTCAAATTTGAAAACTGAAAAATTAGTTTTTTATTTAATAATAAAAGTTGAAAATTTAACTTTTAATCCTAAACGCCTTACACTAAAAATTGAAAAAATATTTTTTGATTTAAAAATTTAAGTAAAAAAGTTTATCTGAATAGAAGCTGGAATGAAAAGTGACAAAAAAAGAAAATATTTACATATACATAACTAACTGAAGCACCATGAACTATGTTGATAGTTTATAAAAAATAAGCCTTTTCAAAATATTACCAAAACCAAGTACGCAAACGCAAAAAAAATTTAACTTTAAAACTATTTTTTAATACAGTGTTTGGGAATAAAAACTAAAAACAAAATTTATGTTTTATTTAATTAAAAAATAATAATTTTTATTATTTAAATTATTTTTTATTATTCAAAAATAATTTTTATTATTTAAATTATTTTTTATTTAAAAAAATTTTAATGTTTAGTTTTTCAATTTTTAAAGTAAATTTTTAATTGAATTAAAATTTTTAAAATTGTCTTTTTTCATACCGATTTTTGGTATTAAAAATAAAAAAAATTAAGTTTCATAAAGATTTTTGGTATAAAAAAAAAATACCCAAAATGTTTATTAAATTATTTTTAAATCCATTACTTGCAACCCTGCCCGTAGCTTTTTCTTTTTGTTTATCATTAAATTGCAACATCAACTCATACAATTTACGCATGCATCAGCAACAAATAAAATATTAGAGCAAAGACATTACAATAAACTAAAAAGCAAAAGTTGACAACTTTATACAACTGCTAAAAATTCTAGTTCTAGTTGTTTCAATACAAAACAAAATAAATTTAGTTCGAAACATAGAACATTTAAATATCGTTGGCTTTTCTTATTCTACTAATGGTCTTCTTTTCAGCAGCCGCCAATGCTGCAGCTCTTGTGGCGGCAAAAAGTTAATTACAATAATTAGTTCTTCTTCACATCTTCACATATACAAATACAAATATACAGCAATGCATGAAAAAATGCAAAAAACTTGGAAAAGTGTAAATGAATCATTTGGATTGGACGTTAATGCAGACGCTGCCTGCTCAAGCGCTCAATCAATTTATATAGTAACTAGCAGACAAAAACAACTTCACACACAATTTTGCTTTTATAGCTTTAAGCCGTTATACCATTTGTTTGTCTGCTTCGCTTAGCAGCCGGCATTATTTGTGTTCGGCTGCCGCAGATGCAGAGCAACCGACCAATTTATCGCGAACTTTACTCGACTTTGACCTGCTTCATTGAGTATTTTTTAAGTCAAAGTTTTACGCTTTTTTCTCTGCGTACGCAGCTAAACATTTATAAAAAAATACTGCTCACTAATGTATTAATAATGAATCCGAAGATTGTTGGTTAGTTTGCAACCAAGAAGCTAATTTATATTCTTAAAAATTCTGTGTTGGCAGAAAAAATGATTTTTAGGTTTTAATGCGCTTTAGAGAAAATAAAGTTTGTATACAATAATTTGTGAGTTACGAGAGTGTGTTAACTGTTTCCAACGGATCAATGGCTTGGACAGCCCAAATGCTGTACTATAGTAGGCTTTTGAAGTCTTTGCATTCAAAAGATTTCAGATAATCGTGTTTCTATAATTTAATTTAAGGATCTTGTTCTCTGTTAACAGCTTTGAATGTTGTTGTTGTTATAAGGGTTATCTAGTCCACATTAGGGTGGTAAGGTTCAGATAAGTTGCCATCGAGGTCATTCAACGATAGGCCAGGAAATGCGCAGTTTCGACAGGGTCGGACCATAGGAAGAGGGTGCTGAACATACAAAGAGGTGGTTAGTGTCTTGCGGAGACTCATTGCATGCGAGACATATATTTGGTATGACGGGGTCGATTCTGAATAGGTAGGAGTTCATTGAGAGGGAGTCGGTGAAGGTGTTTATGACTCCACTGTGAATGGCGGTCAGTGCATGCATGAAGTTAGTTGCGTCCGAAGTCTGATCGGCATAGTATCTTATATCCTGTACGCGGTTGGAGAAGGACCGCAGGTGATGTCGGCTAGCGACCTGAGGATTTTCTTACGGTCGTCCCCTCGCAAGGTGGTTTTTGATTGAGGCCTTGAATTATCTAGGCGTTTATGACGCTATTGGGCGATAGGACTCCCCTTTGTTTGCAGGTTTCTCAGGTTGCATTAATTTAATATAAATTATTTTTTGTGTCAAAAATTATCGACCACTCTCCATTATGGAATGCTTTCTTTTGAAAACAAAAAGCAAATGAAGTATGAATTCTATGATTTTGCAGATTATTATGGATTATAATATTATTAAAGCATACATAGACAACGAAATACATATGTGATAATTAAAATACATATACATGTATTTAGTCTTGACAAATGTAGAACTAACAGGTGCCGAATCGACCTGGATTCATCTATATCCAAGGACTGTTAGATCTAGCAGCATTCCACAAGATCAAGTGCGAATCAGTTTTTGTTGATACGAATAAAAACTACTTGAATATATATATAGGTACACACATTTATGTATGTATATAATGAATTCTTTACATGTTTGTGTAGGTTTGAGTGTATTTAAAGCGTTCGCTACTCGTTCAGCCAATGACGGGAGGGTCCGTTTGTAGAATCACGGCTAAATTTGCTTGACATGCTTTGCCTTTGGTTTTTCTAGCTAAATATTTATTTTATATTTTACCCGTAATATTATTATTTATTGATCTGCAAGTCAATATAAATAAATCTTGGCATTACTTTAATATTAATTGAGCAAACTAAAGATTATTTATGGTTGCAGATTTCAATGTTTTTTTGGATGAATATATTATATTCGCAATGGCTTATACATACTTTTATTATACATATGTATGTATACATACATATATACAAAATTTGTGTCAATATTAGAGGTGTATTTTGATCCATCTCTGTTCTAGATCAAAAAACCGTCGCATATTGACAAAACGCCAAGAGCCTGTCACAACCGTATTGAGGACTCTAATCAAATCCAAACAATTCACCGGGTACGTAGAAAGTAAGGGCAACCATAGTTTGGCAAAAGCTGGCGAATGGAGGAGAGGGTGTTTAGATGCTTCCACCTCATCATCCTCAGTGCTACTTTGGTAAGTTGCGTCTACCAAACTTGCTAAATGCTAACTGTATAATGGATCTTTTATATTCTACTCTTAGCTGCGGCTGTGCAACCTCACAAGTGCTGGCATGACGACAGGGGAACCCCTTCTTGTTATCCTGATAAAAATTGGTTAAGTTAAGCCAAGCTAAATCATGTCGTCCGAATGGACCAAAACACTGCAGCTCTGAAAATATTCCACACAGTACCCACCAGGGCAAGCAGAGGCAGAGAAGACCTCCACTACGTTAGAAAGTCTATGTGGAGAAGGACCTGGTTTCGCTCTCCAATTGGCGCCAAGCAGCGAAAATGAAGAACGACTGTCGCGTTGTTGTAAATTCGACTATAAAAGCGTAAGCGGTGTCTACCCTAATAAAGAAGAGGAAGCTTGATGCGAATGTTAGTGGGGTCCTGCTTTCACTGACAAGCTTTGAACTCACTGGCAGCCTGTATAGTCATTCTGGGATCGGTGCGGATTCGATGCATAACTCTTTAAAAGAAGCCGCACATCGGAGTAATAAGCTGCTGATACCTTTATCTCTGTCACTTCTGCTTGACTAAAATGGTCTGGCATTCTGAAACAAAAGTTGATTGAAAGTTTCGGACAGAAGACTTCCCCTCCAACCTTTCCCTTGAGCTTGGAAAAGCTCGCTGTGCCTCTTCTTGAGCGACATCGCCCTACCGACACATTCCTTGGAGGTGTATGCACTGAGAAATTCGGAATGTCCCGTTCTGGGGTTCTTTATGTGTCCAGTTTGCTTCCTTCGCAGCAACGGATCTGGAGAATATATGTAGAATGGAATTAAGTTGGCGTTGTTCGTGCTGCCTCTCTTAGCAAATGTGACTTTACCGAGCGTCCTCTATCCGACAAACACGTACACCATAGAACATACAGTTCGTAAAAGCAAAGCACAACTTTTGGTGAGAAACTGATCATAAGCTAATAATAAAAATTTTGTTTCCGAAAGAGTATATAGATTTTGATACCATTGAACTCATCAAAGAATGTTAAGCACCCTTTCGGATCTCTTAAAATCAAGATTACTTCACATGCCTGACGTTTTTCGAGATGTTGACCTTTGGTTTCATGTCAAGAATGTGTATTATAGAATTCTAAAGTAATTGAATGTGTTTCAGTGTAAAATTGAAATAACAAAATATGAATTTTTGCCGCGTAAAAGCTGAACTTTTAATAATTTATATTCTTAAATGTTGCTCCAATAGGTCAATTACCTAAAATTAAATTACTTGTCACAAGTCAACAAAATGCTGTGAATATATATGAACACCTATGCTATGTTTATCAATTTTTCAAATAACTTCAGAGTTATTTGGCGCTACAAATATTTCTAGTAAGTCTCTCGAGTTCTTCAAAAATGGCTAGTAGTTTGCCCATTTTGGCTGCCTTGTCTTAAATTTGGCATAAGTCAAAATATACAATTTGTATGGATTATATGTACGAGTATGTATGTTTGAAAACTCACTTATGTATATGTATGCATAAACGCCAAGTCAGAAGCCAAACAAAGCGTTTGAAGTGCGGAAGGAAATGACTGACATGCCATTATGGCTAAACAGCAATATTTGAATATATTAAATGGTTGTGACTTACTATTAGTGATTAGTTTTTGTTTTTATTTTGCGATTCTGTCTGTCTTCTTGTGCCAACGTTGTTGTGGTCGTTGCCACTTGAATATGCTGAGTTCGTTTATGGTTGTCGCTGTCGAATTGATGCTGTTTACGGTACCATAACAGACAGACAGCAATACCACAAAATATCTTGTATTCAGAAGGTGTAGTTCAAGGTCATCAATATGTATGAATAAAAGATGTTTGTTGTACATATATTAACTTCAGTGTGAGAAGTGGCTTCAACAAATATCTTGAAGCTGTTGGAGACATAATAAATTTAAATTAGATGTACAGTTTGTTCTCTAAGTTTCGATATCATGTGATATATTTAGTTATAATTTGCGATCGGTGAAGTTCCCAGCTGTATGTTCGTAAATATTCTAGATTTTTAAACCAAAAAGAATCATATCAAAAAACATAGTGGAAATATAAACAAATAAATTGGGATTTCCTTACCTTCCGTTTATAGCCAGTTGACTGGTTTACCTATATACTATTATTGAAGAAAAGTGTCAACAAACCTGGATTTTTGTCCTGCTTGGACGAGGTTTTTTCACTAAGTTAAGTTAAATAGGTTCACCATCAACGTGGTGGCTGAATCACACTTAGACGGTTAGTGGGACATTCGAGGAGCAAATGAAGAGATGATACAAACTCATCTTCTTCCAGACAGTTGATACAGTTGACATATTAAAATTGAACATGTTATCGCGCGAGCCCTGATCGGACTGTATCCAGTTAGAACTCATAAAACTATTGAAAGATGGGCCTTGCTGAGAACAAAGAGTTACCTAGACTTCTTCCGATTTACCCTGAGCCGGAAGGATTTTGCGACTGCACGTCTGCTGGTAGTTGACCAATGCTAAGGCTAAACAGTTCAATAGGGAACCAGAAGAAGTCAACGGAGCTCCTGCTTGCTCCCATTCCGCAGTTATTTAGACTGAAGTACCTGTCCTATCAAGCTCATCAGCCTTAAAACTTCCTGCAATACCACTGTGGTCAGGCACCCAAACCAGTCTAATCATAAAATAACTCGATACTAGAGATAAGGAAACTTGCCATCTCTTCACTAGTCTACAGTTAGCAAACTCAAGGCTAATATCGTTGCAGAGCTCCTTAGCAATAAATCTACTGTTACCTGCATGGCAACCACCTTCCTTTGGTAGACACTATACTGGCCAGGGCAGTCTATTACTGGTGTTGATGCAAAGTTCCCGACAGTGTACTCCTCCAGCAACCCTCCCTGCAAGCTTTAATCCATTTGTAAAAAAAGGTTACCGCCCCTCTCCTCCTGCCAGTCTACCCCTATTACGCCTTCTTCGAAGGTATGTGAGCAGATAAACGGCAGCCAGCGCTAGTCTGCCTGACGTGGTAATCCAAGTATTGTTCTTTATCAAGCTGTGTTTTTTAATTCAATCTAATTCGGTTGGTCTTCAAAGCAAACAAAAAATAAATAAATAAGTTTTTCTAATGAAATGAGGTATGTATGAACAAGTATTCAGTAAACCGTATCTACATTATTATGTAGTTTCTTTCACATTCATTTCATTTTTTTGGACAAGATAGCGGAGCTCCCATAGCGATTCAGAGACTTGTTTTCGAAGCTAACACTCTTACTAAACTTAAACTTTTCAGAAGAATTTAGAACTAAAGATCTCCTCATCTCTTCTAAAATAATATTTTCCTAAGAAACAGTTATGCAGGTTGTGCAATTATTATTTATATACTTATACAAATACGAGTTCATTTCATTGTCTATACATCTCTTCTTCGCTGTATTTCGGCTTGAAGGCTATACGCCGGTGTTAATGTCAAGGACGTTTATCTTAGTTGATGCTTTTTGCATTGGTATTCCCATTGAGGCTCGTAACAGTAGTTGTCGCAACAAGTTTTGCTCTACGCGATTAATAGTAAGCATTTTGCTTTTCTTTATTAACTTTGCGGTAATTCGCGACAAAAAAAAAACTGGCGATGATTTTTATGACATAAAAATTACCATATTATCTCCTGTCAACTTTGGTGGTTCCCGTTAACTACTATAAATTGCTGAGCTTTAGACCAACCCTGTGAGCCTACTGGTTGTACAAATTTACATTGTTCGCCGGTATTATTGGCATGCACTTTATGGATGCGAATTTGTGAACCAAATGAAGTGAGTTCAGCAAAAGATGAATAATAAATGTATATTTGTATATAAATGGAATTATCTTTGTTAACATGAATATATATAGAAATGTGTTTTAAAGTTCTTTTAGTCTTTAATTAGTATATGGTAGGTAGCTTACATTTCCTCTTCTATTGGCGAAATTTGTTTACTTCTCTGTAATTGCTTGCTTCAGCTGGTCCATTTGTTGGCGGCACGGGTCCGAATTAAGAGTTTGGCCATAGGCAAGTAGCGCATATTAAATGATTCCTTATCTATCTCATCAAATACATAGGAAAACCTTTCTGGCCGTCAATATTGGCACCGTTTGCGCCGGCTCGCCATGTAGGAAGTTTTTCGGTATGCATGCGTTTCATAAATGGATCGATTTTTTGTCAGTCGGACTAGACGTTTGCCATTGTTTTACGTCTAGAAGCTACTACCACAACCGACTGTGAAACGGTTTTCTACTCAACTTGAAGTCCTGCTCTCTGAGGGCAGTCACCAGCAACTACGTATAAAGGAACTGTGGGACTGCATTTTAAGCTCCTTATGTATAGCCGCAAGAGAAACCATTCGTTTTCGTAAAGGTCGAAAGAACAGCTGGTCCTATAAGGATTACCGTCCGAGCCGTCTACAAACTGATTAAACCTCATTAGTGTGGCTACTATTGACCAGATTTTCGCCATGCGCCAAATTTTGCAAAAGATCCGTTAAAGCCGCCTTCGACAGTACGAGAAGGAACTGTCTCTATGACTAAACTTATTATTCCGGAAAAACTAATAAAACTGTGTGAGATGACGTTGAGCATCACCAAAAAGCTCCATTAGCATTGGGAAGGATATCTTCGGGCTGTTCGATACCAATCGAGATTTCAGGCAAAGAGATTCCCTTGTGACTTCTTCAATCTACATAATGCTGGAGAAACTAGCACAAGTTGCACAGCTAAATAGAGAAGGTACAATCTTCTATAAGATAGAGATATACACTCCTGCGCCGAATATATGTATGTATGTATATTGCTTGCCAGTATGTAAGCAATTTGAGCAATATACCAGTTTATCCAAAGAGCGCGACTTACATTGGAACCCACTTTATTTCTGGTCATATACGGGCAGATGATGTTATAAATCCAATAAGTATGATATTAATATTCACTAATGTGAGATCGTGTAGACATTTTTGAGAAATATTCACAAACAACCTAAACAATAACGAAGTACAACTTTCCAAATAAGCACGCTACATTGTATGTATTTATGTTTCAAAATCCGAAATTTATACAAAAACTGACTGAAATCGACTTCAAAAATGTTCAGCAAATGGCTTTTTGTTATCGAATGTGTTGTTTTTACCGTTGTGGGTCACTCACTGCTCTGCGCAATCGTTTTTACACAAATGTATCTATTTGTTCATAACCTAACGCAACCTCAGAGCATTTTACACCCACACAATTTGCCAAAAACAAACCAAACAGGTCCCATTGTAATGAGACAAAGGCATTTTGTTGCGATAAAATTAATATAAAGATATAAAGAAGAGAAATTTGTCACATGACCTTGAGTAGCAATCAAAGAAAAGCAAGTCAAGAGAATACTCGTACTTATGTTTCAAAAGTAAAACGCAAATGCGGTTATTTGTAATTAAAAAGAAATTAATACTTTTTGTTCAAATCATAAACGTTGACTTATTAAATTCAAATAAAAGAACACATTTCTATAAAATAAGCCTGATTATAACAATTATATGAAAAAATAATTCCACCGCTCACATGTACTTCAGAATCTAATGTGTTAATATACTTTTAGTACATGTTAGGGTGAGTAAAAAAAATCGATATTTTTTTCGCTTCGTGCTCTGAAAAATTGGTTGACACAAAACGACCCCTCAACGATAGGTTTTCCAAGTATCAGCTCTTAATTGCAACGAAAAGTTGCAAAAAATGTTCTATGAATTTCTATTGTATATCCAATACATTGACCGATATTTTCGGTTAAAAGTCAACTATGGATACTGGGGTCCGCATATTCGGCACTTAGGGACAGTTTTGGTCGATTTGGACAATTTTTGGTCTTAAGTTGGTGGTAATGTGTTTAGAGTATCTCGCTTAGTTAGGTGAAAAAAACTCTGCAGCAACATGCTGAAAGAGTATAAAAATTGGAAAACTAATAGTTTTGTCGGACATTTACTACTGCTCTACATAAATGTCTTCATACAACATTTCGTTCGAAGAAATTTGTTTACCCACCCTAATATATACAAATACATGCAGAAATGTACGCGCTTGTATTTACATGAGAAAAACAAGTCATTCTGCAAATAAGAATATAAATCTAAAAAATGCTGCATGCAGAAACCTTGCCGATTGTGCGTGTTTCTTAAAAAATAAAAGTGAATTTAATAAAAATCATAATTACTTTGTCTTATTAATTAATCGTAAATTAAGTTCATAATGCAAACACGCAAAAATACAATAAAACCAACAGAAGTGAGTTATTGAAAAATTTTCCACTCGTAGGAATGTGCATTTGTTAGAAAGGAATAAGTTCGTGTCTTAAGTCTTTTGTTTCCGTGTTGAACTCAAGAAGTTGGCGAACAAATTTGGTGCTCGCGCAGTCGCCGGCGGTCGGCTAAGCCGAGGTTTAAGAGTAAAACGCACACACGAATTCGAAATTATTGAAATTAATGAAATAAATATCAAATTGATAAGACAGCGCCGCGAGGTGCGAAATAGAACTGCGCAGGCGTATGAGTGACGCGTATGCACGCATAGTTAATAGTCGGCACACATGCGCACTGATGCCGGGGGAATATGTAATTAAGGGTGTGCAAAAAAATCGATCAGTCTGCTAGTCACACAGACACATACATAACATAAACATACGCACAAAGCACTAGCACTAGTATATATATGTCTGTTAGCGCTGCTAGATGCTTGAAATATTAGCACGTCTACTTCATAGTTAATATTTGACAGCAACAAGCTGCTTAATAAGCAACACGCCATCATGACTAAACGAGCATATTCAAAAATTCTGAAATATGAGACTAAAACGCTGAAAGATATACTTGTAAATGTATGTATGTATGTATATACATACAAACACATGCAACTATGCGAGAGCGTGCGTGTTTGTGTGCGTTTAATTATGAATTAAACAAATCATATACATATTTATATGTATGCGTGTATTTATGATTGCTTGAAATGCGATTTTGAAAGCGAATTATTGACCTTCAGAAAATATCCGGAAGAGTAACGAACCAAAAGTAGAAAAATGCCTGCAATAATAGGAACTAAGAGTTGCCAATTACAATAACAATACAATATATATACACGTGTATGCATATACACATATGTATATATAAACATATCTATACTTATGCCGAAAATCAGCTGAATTGACTTGGGTGATAAGCAGCAGCGCTGCGCAAATGAACACGAGCAACAACACTGGTACTAATCAGTAGCCTATTATTGCTTCTCAATTAATGCCGCACGTTGTTAAATGAAAACCATATCAACAATATGCGTATACAAAATCAAAAATTTACACATGCTGACATTGTGCATTCGAAAAAGCACGTGTGCGCGACGCTGAACTGAGCGAAAAATGTGAAAATAAACGTACTTCAAAATTATTTAATGACTTTTCGAGTGAATTATTAAGTGCAATTTTCATCCATAATTGCAGACATATGTATAATTACATAGATACATACAAACAGATATTATTTAAATGCTATATTCATTTTCTTTGTAAAAACGAAATTTTGTTCTATGATTCCGCTTTTCAAGTGAAACTGGACAAAAAAAAAGCTTAGAATACACTAGTTTACAGCGAAATCAGATGTTTACATATTTCTTTTAGTCATAAAAGCAACATCGTAAGAAGAAGGATTTACAAAATAGTTTATATGAAGAGAAAACGAGTAAGTTTGACCTCTAGAAAGTACCATAATGACGCATTGTTATTTTTAGAAAATAGAGAACGGCCACTTGGCCATCAAGGAGTCACTTCTGAAAGCAGAATAGGTCTAAATACAAAGGTACTAGACATAAAATTACTGACAGTGCGTTGAACTTCACTGTGGCTAATCGATGGTATTTATTGCGTTTTTGGCTTTGAATTCGGTCACAGTCGTAGCATGCTACGATGTAACTTCATCATTGTGTTAAATCTTGAATTGTTCTTCCACAATTCCAGCGGTTTTCGGCGGATGTTCTCACCTAAACGCCTCAATTCCACCAAATAAAACTCCTAATTGACCGTTTGTCACTCCGGAATAAATTCAAGATACACCAAACTACGAATATCGGAAAAAACAATGAAACAATTTGATTTTTGAGCGGCTTTGGCGTGTTTTTTGGTTTTGGTTGATTGTTGATTTGATTGCATGTCAAACTCATAAACCCATGTCTCATCGGCAGTTATAATGCTCTTCAGTGAATTTGCGGTATTCGAACGATCAAACATGTCCAAAGAGACCTGTTCACGGCATTTTAAATAAATTTCAAGCACCATATCTCTCACTTCTTTTTTATTATTTTCATCAATTGAAAAGGTAGAAAGTCATCCAGACCGAGGCATGTCTTCTCGACCGCCTTCGAAGGCTTTGTGCTACTCGTAGGCTTGTGCTTTTGATAAAATTGATTCATCGTAAGCCTTTTCGAACATTCGTAACGATTCCGTACTAGAAATTTGTTTATAAATACAAAATTTTGGAGAAATTCTTTGTTCAATATTTTTATCCATTGTAAAAATCGCACCACTGAGGTTTACCGACTTAAGCAGCTGCTGTAAACAAACTGGTTGGTAGTTCGCACTTATATTTGGCATAGTATTTAAGGACAGTCCTACCAATTTAGCAAAATGCATATATAAAAATATCATTTACCCGGCGAAGTCTAGTCTAGTAGTCTTATACAGTTGAACTTAATCCACAAAAAACTTTGAGTTATGGAAGGAAATTTGTATGAAATTTGATTCAATTGCCAATTCAAGAGTTACAGTTATGGAGAACTTGGAGATATGCATGCAGTAGTTCCAGTAATGGACGTTCAACTAGATTATGCCTTTCAAGAAAAGAGGCCGGAATTATAGACCGACAACTCTTGGTTTTTGTCCCACGCCACCACCGTATTCGGTTTATTTAGCTCCGTGTGACTTCTGGCTATTCAGAAAACTTAAAGGACCTTTCCGGGGGGACCGTTTTAAGTCAATTGAAGACATTAAACGTAAATCGCTACGCACATTGAAGGCTATTCCGGAAATTGTTAAACTATTTTGAGGATTAGAAAAATCGTTGGTATAATTGTGTTATATTGTAGAGGATAACTTAGCGAATGACGACAGAGATTTTGAAAAATAAGTTGAGAATTTTAAAATAATGAGAAAAGTTTTACTATTTTCTGCTCATAATGGTATGTACGCGAACTAAAAGATTTTTGTTTCATTTTCCTTTCTTTATAGTATAAAACACACACATATGAAGAACTATTCTGAAAAGAAAATATAAATGAAGGTATTATAGCTTCATTTATATTTTTCTTGCGAGTTGAAAGGTTGTACAGCTTTGACTTTGGAATTCATAGTAATCTGATGATAATAGAAAAAATATGCTAATTCATTGAAAACTTAAAATTCGAATCTATCTGCGCATAATAGTGTTCTTCGTCTTCTTCAAAAATTGATAAAAGCGAAGAGTTAACTTTGCGAGCAAATCTTTTGAATTTCTGTCTTGGTTTATTAATAACAATTAGTACTTCATTCTATGTCAACAAAAGCAGTTCGACTGCCGGTTAGCCTTCTTTGTTGTTATTTGCTTCTCCGCTAAATTATTTTGCTTTCTTAGGTCTTTTGTTGAGTGCTGAGGACGCACCAATTCTTGGCATGAACTTCACCTCAAAATCCAAATCACAATTTTAAAACCATAAAAGAAAAACGAAAGAAAAAACTAAAGAAAAAAAATAATAAAAAGAAAAATTAAAAACGAACATAAGAAAGAGCAATGAAACGCACCAACTGCAAACCAAAAACGAAATGATTAATATACTTTTTAAAAAAGAAAAGATATAAGTAGGAAAAAGAACAAATAAAACCTTGTTGATGAGGAAAATAAACAGAAAACGCGCTGCAATGTGAAAATGCAGAAGTGACAGAAAGCCATAAGACTTATCGTAAATTAACGAAAAACATGAAAATAATTTTGCGCTCAGTATTTTCAACACAAAATTTGCTGACACGCAGAAAATTGCTTGTTTTTGTTTAATAATTATTACATAACATATGTATATATATATATATATAAACATATATCTAAAATGCATTTTTGTACAACAAAAGAAACAACGAAATAAAAATGTCATGGGTCACACTTGCACAAACAAACACACACAATGCAACCTGTGGTCCACACGGCGGATACGCGATTCACGGCAAAAACTCGACAAAAATATATGCACATATACAAACATACACATTTTTATGTTTGACGCTGATAAATTTAGATGATTTTGTTGCTGTTATAGCGCTTACACAGACGCTCATACGCCAATACAAACACACATACATTAGACATGCGAATGTGAACGCTCGGCACGCTGGCGTTGAGCGCATGCGTCAAGTGCAAATGTGTCTGGTACTCTTATGAGTAAACTCATATTTGCACCGCGAGCGATTTCGGTCAAACTTGGAAGGTAGACATACAGACAACGCACACACACACACACTCGCACACAGGTGGCCAAACGCAAGAAACTCTACCGCCATTGTGGGCCGTCTGACTGATAGCAAGCGCGTCGACAGCAACGGTAGCGACGACGTCGCGCTGCAGGTGAAAAGATGGAAGCGAATCGAATAGAAGACGCTTAGCGCCGATCGTACAGCAGTTAGTCTGTGGAAGTTATTCGAACCGTTAAGTGCTAACCAGCCGAAAACCCAGTGTAACGAGCAGGCGAGAGCAAACAGAAAAAAACCCAATTAATCTGTATAAAAAGTGCTGAGCAGTGTTGCGGACAAAAGCTATTTCACTTAGCCACTTATTGACTAGCACCTGCTAAAATAAATAAAAATAGTTGTAGTGGCGTAGGGTTTGGCGGTTAGTGTTGTGGTGCTGTGCGGTGTTCGGCGCGATTTACGAACTGATTTTTGCGAAATTTCGTGTTCAAAGGAACTGCCAGTGATTTGGCGAAAAGGTGCAGTTACGAAAATACATCTACAGACAAACAAATGTATGTGTGTAAATGAATGAGACGTTAAAAACATTGTTTGAAAATTTGCTTGAGAACTGCAATTTACGGAATTTCAATTTTGAAAAGAAAAAACTTTTTTTTTGAAAAATATTTTAACTCTTTCATCGTCTTTTGTTTCCGCTTTTTAGAACGCGCTGCAGTATAAACACAGCGGATTGTCATTCAAACAAAGCAGTAAACAAGGCAAGTGAAGCATGTTTTTTTTATAATGTTGATTATATAAAAATATTTTTAAAAATATGCAAAAACATGCGAATTAAAAAAACAAATGAAGAAAAAACGCTAACTTCGGTTGCACCGAAGCTGTAAAACCCTTTCCAAATACAAAAGAATCATATCAAGAACCTTGATCGCTCAGTTTGTTAGCCAGTTGTAGGCTATAGTGACGCGATCTCAACAACTTCACCAGAGGTTGCACCGTTAACTAAAGAATTATCCCATGACAAAGTTTATGCAGATAACGGGTGATTTTTTTGAGGTTAGGATTTTCATGCATTAGTATTTGACAGATCACGTGGGATTTCAGACATGGTGTCAAAGAGAAAGATGCTCAGTATGCTTTGACATTTCATCATGAATAGACTTACTAACGAGCAACGCTTGCAAATCATTGAATTTTATTACCAAAATCAGTGTTCGGTTCGAAATGTGTTTCGCGCGCGTGTTTTGTTCAGCGATGAGGCTCATTTCTGGTTGAATGGCTACGTAAATAAGCAAAATTGCCGCATTTGGGGTGAAGAGCAACCAGAAGCCGTTCAAGAACTGCCCATGCATCCCGAAAAATGCACTGTTTGGTGTGGTTTGTACGCTGGTGGAATCATTGGACCGTATTTTTTCAAAGATGCTGTTGGACGCAACGTTACGGTGAATGGCGATCGCTATCGTTCGATGCTAACAAACTTTTTGTTGCCAAAAATGGAAGAACTGAACTTGGTTGACATGTGGTTTCAACAAGATGGCGCTACATGCCACACAGCTCGCGATTCTATGGCCATTTTGAGGGAAAACTTCGGACAACAATTCATCTCAAGAAATGGACCCGTAAGTTGGCCACCAAGATCATGCGATTTAACGCCTTTAGACTATTTTTTGTGGGGCTACGTCAAGTCTAAAGTCTACAGAAATAAGCCAGCAACTATTCCAGCTTTGGAAGACAACATTTCCGAAGAAATTCGGGCTATTCCGGCCGAAATGCTCGAAAAAGTTGCCCAAAATTGGACTTTCCGAATGGACCACCTAAGACGCAGCCGCGGTCAACATTTAAATGAAATTATCTTCAAAAAGTAAATGTCATGAACCAATCTAACGTTTCAAATAAAGAACCGATGAGATTTTGCAAATTTTATGCGTTTTTTTTTAAAAAAAAGTTATCAAGCTCTTAAAAAATCACCCTATATCTCTTCAAATAAAAAAGTTTCCCATACAAGCACTTGATTCCGATTGTTTAGTTTTAATGGCAACCATATGCTATAGTGATTCGATATCAGCGGTTCCGATAAATGAGCAGCTTTTTGTTGCGAAAAAGACGCGTGCAAAATTTCAGATCGATATTTCCAAATCTTAAAGGGCAGTTTCGTATACACAGACGGTAATGCCTAAATCAATTTATACATATGTATATTGTATAGGGTCTCCAGCGTTTCCTTAAATAATAAACGCTGTTCAAAGTATAAATATAATAAAATTAATAAAATAATTTAAAAAAATTAGGGGTCGAGCTTGCAAAACGTTGCAAGGTTGCAAAGCAGGGTTGCAAAAATGAATTAAAAAAGTATATTTTTTTTGTAAAGAATTTCTGTCGCTATAACGACAACAACAGCCCTGAAAACATTGATAAAAAATATTTTTCAAACTTTGAAACTCAAATACCGAAGTGAAAAGTTAAAAAAAAATGTTTAATCTAAAACATTGAATTGAAAAATTAATATGTTGTGTCTAAGTTCATTTAACAATTAAATTTTTTTTAATTAATGAATATTAATTTAATTTTTTTAATTATAATTATTTTTGAATTTACATTATTTCGTATTTCGTATCTTGCAATTTTAAATCAAAACGGTAAAGATATAGTTTTCAATAATTTTTAATTCCGATTTTGAGATTAAAAGCTTATTTTTCTAATAACGAAAATAAATTTAAATTAAAAAATTAAAGAAGATATTATTTTTTTCAATTTTAAGTTTAATTTTGGGATTTAAAATTCTCTGATATTAAAATTAATTTTAAATTAAAAATTTATTTTTATAATTAATTCTGTTGAGTTCAAGCGGTTAAGATATAATTTTATCAATTTTTAATTTTGATTTTGGGAATAAAACTATTTGTTTTTGATGTTAAAATTAATTTTTAACTTAAAATAAATTAATTTAATTACTATTTTTTTATTAATTCTTCTAAGTACTTTTAATTTTTTATTTATTTTAAATTTAAAATTAATTTTTAATTTCAGAAAAATTAGTTTTTAATACCAAATTAAATTTAAAATTTGATAAAAAGTATATCTTTAACGCTTTGAATCAAAAATTATAAATATAATAATTAAATTTTTGATTACAATTTTGGAGTTAAAAACTATATTTTCAAATATTTTGCATTGAAAGCTAAATTTTTTTTTAAATAACTTCAGAAATTATTTTTAAAGTACGAATCATACATTAAAAAAAAAAAAATAAAAATTTTCAAATCATAAAAATAACTGCAGAATTGTTAATTTTAAGTAAGCAAACATTTATAAATTATTTTGCTTTTTTTTCTTCGAGAGTAATTAAATTTTCATAAATTAGTAATTTTAGTAAACCTAAATTTTTTAATTAAAAAAGCGCTATTTGATGGATGATATTGAGAGCGTCACGCAAACAAAAATTGTAGACAATTTTGCTGCTCCCCAATTGGGTTATAATTATTGCTCCAGGTCTTGGAAAAGTCATAATTCCCCAAGCCATGAATTAAAAATTTGCGTTGAGTACAAAATAAAAATTTTAAAAAATTCTTAAATATTATTTTCATTAAATATACGTTGGTAAAAAAACAACAAATACGTGACCCATTTGGAAATATCAAAATAAATTTGTAAGAGATTTTGTGTATTTTTCACATTCCACTGTACCGGCTTTCAAATTAAAAAAAAGAATAAAACAAAATATTGGTATCGCTCATATGTATATCATATACTGTCCACATACACTCACCCACAGCAATAATCGCGCACATCATTTCCCTGAATATTCTCCAAAAATAAAAACGAAAAAATTGCATACTTTCAACACAAAAAACAAATATTAAATACTCACATACGAGTAAAAGGCATTACTCACACGATTTTGCAGCAACAACCAGGTGACCGAGTTGTCTTCATTTGCGCATCTTCCAAACCGCTATCTCGAACATTGCTAGGAATGGTTTCGCCAATTACGAATGCTGCCCTTAAGGCGTGGGCCAGCAGCCAACGAAACTGGTTGTCACATATACTTATATGTAAGTGAAATGTGTGTATGTGTATGTTTCATTCATAATTCGTTAAGAAAAAGTTGCTGCAAAAGAAAATACATACATATGTACATATATGAGGTAAGGGGAAAACCTTACAAAAAGCGAGATCGCAGCAAACAAATTACAGAACTGGTCACCATACTCCAATGCATGTGATCAACGGTCATAATAAAAGCGGCAAGCTGAGCCAAACAAAACTACAAATTACCGCAACTTTACAGGCTTTTTGTGAAAATACCATTTTGAGGAAAATAAGAAAAAAAAAACAATGGAATACAAACGCAGCGCAATGGGCGGGCGAGTGTTGGTAAAGGATGAGAGATTTTGCCGCTCCAAAATTGCTCACAACAGCAAAAGTCGCGCTCATAATATTTCACGCTAACCCACATTCGTCGTCTCCCAAGCAATCAGCCGCGCATTTATTACCGCAAGAGCGTATGTACATATTTGTATACATATATGCATGTATGTACAAGTATGTATGTAAACGCAAATGCGCAAATGGCACAAACGTGCGTGTGCTCGGTTTTTTTTCTTAACAAAATCATTTCTTCTTTGACTCTGTCGACCGGAGATGAAAGTGAAAACGAAACTGCTGACTGCTGACCGAGAAGTGCGCTGAAAAGGTTCACAAGAAAATCAAAATAAACGCACACATACTACCGCATACACAGACACATGTCTGTGTGTATGTATCCATGTATGTGCACATCATAAATCAACTATGAAATGGCGCAGCGGTAGGGGAGTAGATGCTGTTAATTCAGCTTCAGATAAAAACGTGATAACTATTAAATACACAAGCTAACAAAAGCAACTACAACAATGCACCTACAAATAGCTGTTATTTACATTTATATAAGTATGTATGTGCGCCCAAAACATGGTATTTTGTGATTTCTTTCTTGGGGAGCGTCAACGACCAAGCAACCGGTCGCAGTGCCCTTCACCAGCACTTGTGACTGCGCAACTCTGCTCCAGCTCAGCTCACATTGCTTAGCGCCGATTTCAACGTTTGTTTACCAATTTTTTTCTTTGTTCAATTGCTCTTATCTTTTGGCCAAATTGATCAATGCAATAAAGTTAATAGCGACAAAGCAAACACCGCTAACAAATAGTTGGTGGCTCTGGTCGTGCGGAAATCGATTGAACTTGTCGGAAGAGCGATATTTTTAAGGCCGGATTCTGAAGTGATATGTAAAATAAATGTGGGGTTAAAGAACTTGTTTTGGTAAGAGATTTAAGATTGATTTGATTCAACAAGCACAAAAACTAGAACTAAAGTATTTCATATAAAAAAATTTTATTAATTA
The DNA here is from genome assembly GCF_023373825.1 of Bactrocera dorsalis. Taxonomy (NCBI): domain Eukaryota; kingdom Metazoa; phylum Arthropoda; class Insecta; order Diptera; family Tephritidae; genus Bactrocera; species Bactrocera dorsalis. The sequence goes on along the minus strand of NC_064304.1, from coordinate 18,214,889 downwards.
AATTTTGCTGAAACAAAGTATGAACTTTGAGTATGTAATAAGAATATAATTAGAAAATATAATAAAAAAAAGAAAAAAATCTTTCACAGTAGCATTTTTTATAACATACCCACTCTAGGCTAGAGAAATCTCGCAGCTACGTAATTCCTTTTGGCCCCAATACACTCACGCCAAAGTTTTTTTTATCGTGGTCCAAAAACCAACAGTTATCGGCCCATAACTTCAGTCTCTTTTAAAGAATAGCTTCGCGCAAACGACGCATAACAGTCAAATAGTATTCCTTGTTGACAGTTTAGCAGGTCGGTGGACGTTTGGAATGCACCACACCTCTATAATCGAAGAAAACTGTCGACTGTCACCTGGATTTTTGACCCGCTTTGACGTGTTTCTGGCATTGCTCACTTTGCCAAGATATTCGGCCGATCGATCGAGTGTTTTTGGGTCATAAGCAAAGATCCAAGCCAGTAATAAAACGTTTCACGACATCTTGGTAGTCGTAAAGCATTGTTACTCACACGATAAACGCGATGCTTTTCTTCGAAAACATCGAGTGATTTTGGAACCAATCGTGCTTTCACTTTTCCTAGGCACAAAATGTTCTTTCAAAATGGTTTTCACTGATCCTTCTGATATGCCAACGATGTCAATTAGATCTCTGACTGTTAATTGTCGATTCTCTAACAGCAATTCCTTTATTTTATTGAGGAGTTGGTCATCAGTTGATGTTGTTGGTCGTCCACGACGTGGTTCATCGTCAACGCGTTCTCGAATCTCTTTGAATAATTTATACTATTAAAAAACCCTTGCTCGCATGAAACTATTATCACCGAAGGCCTTTTCCAACATTCTGATATTTCGGCACTAGAAATTTGATTCCGCACACAAAATTGAATGGAACTTTTTTGCTTTGTATATATGTATATGAATTTCAATGATTATTTCGGTGTGACATTTGGTGCGGATATCGTTGACAATCCAGTCCAATCCAACCTAGAAAGTTTAAATTAAAAGGTCTTACTATATTTTAGAAATATAATTGGTTTTCATATATTTTTATCTTCGAATATTTCATTTTATGGCACTTATATAGTATAACCCTTATTGTAGCTAAAATACCTAAAAAGTTCTGAATTATTCAAAAGTTGCCCATGAATATAAATATAATATTATTATGTATTATTTTAATGAAAAACTTGATTCCCCAGTTGACTTAGGTCAGCAAATATAAAAACTTGCATTTCAATGTTTACATTGTATATAAATGACTAAGCAACTTTTGAGCGTGTTTGTGCACTTACATGTGTGTATGTACATAGTATTAATGAAAAATTATAATATTTTACAAAAACGGCCCTTGCTCACACTACACTGTCAGCTATTATACATAGCAGGTGATTAATATAACAATCTGCTCATCGAATTCCACACTCGTAGTCTTTTGTGGCTCTTTTCTATTCTTATTTTCTGTTTGCATAAAATATTATGAAAGTTAAAAGAAACTCCAAAGTCACCAGATAATTTCGAAATGCCACCGGGCAACAATTATCAGCCGTAGCAGAAGTCACAAAAGGCAGAAGCCGCAGACGCAGCCGCAGCTGCAGCAACTAAAATAAACAATATGCAATGATTTTTATTCATGCCATAAGCAACAATTGCCATTGATTCGGCGCGTACGTGAGCTTTAACTACAAAGTGACGAATGCTATTGCAACATTTATGTTTGCAGTTCATTTCGCAGTTGGTCTGCCGCATAGAATGAACGCCCGCGTAGAGGACAGAAATGTGCTGCATACTTGAACGAAGTGCGAATTGGTTGGTCTCAATACTCGCCAATGATAATCGCGCTAATCAGTTGATATGACAGGCGATAAAAGCATATCTTCGAAATATGCAAATATTGAATAAAATCAAATTGAAAACATGTTTACTCTAACAATTCCGTGTTATTGATGTGAAGGTCTTTTTTTGTCTGTGCCATTAGAACTGGTTGATGGAGAGCAAAACTGAAGTATGAGTGAGTTTTTACTATCATACTTAGTTATTATGCAATACTTTTAGTTATTATGCATACATTTTGGCGCTGCTGCCACTTTTATCTTCTCCTACAACCATGATTTGCATGCCGCGCCGCAATGTATGCTACAATTCGTAAAGTCAAACCGATTGTGCAATCGATTGCTTGACTGAAATGTGCGTCTTAGTTAAAAATCTAAAATATTTCATGCGCCGTTGCGTTTGAATTGAAATGTTCTAAAGAGAAAATTATTAAAATAACAACGGGATAGTTTCCTACGTATATACTAACAATAAATAAAATTTTAATTACACTCAAATTCGCTTCCAACAAATAAAATAAAATTAGCAATGAATTTGTAGACTAATTGGCGCTTGCCTTCACTGAACTCCAAAACCACGTTGCGGAAATTATTTGCTACCAAGACACCTAGATACATATATACAAACATGCTGCCTGCTTTAATTATAACGAATTTTCACAACTTCGTCTCCGCTGCTGCATGAATTATTTACGACAATTGTTGCTAGTTAACGACGAACTCACGCCAAACGTCGCCAATGACAAGCCGTATAACCCTGAGTGGAGGTGCCATAATTTTTGGAAAATTCAACGAATAAAATGCTTAAAATATTGCAAATTATACAACAATAATATACCCAAACATTACAAATATGTTTGTGTGTATGGGTGTAAGTGATCACCAATTCGCTTTGATCCCAACGAAACTCAACAAATTCAATGCCAGCGCTTCGAAATTTTGGTGCTCACTGCTGCGCAGCGATAGCATTGAAAAATCATCACCGAAACCGCAATGCGCGACGCTTGCAACAACAACTAACGCCGCACTAATGGCTTGACAAACAACGTCGAAACGGTGAATGTGGAGAATTTGTCAAGTGTTGAAGGTTTTGCAGAAACTGTTGTGAGCAAATGAGTTAATATTGTTGTTTGCTTTGTTATTGTTGTTGTTTTTGAGGATGATTCTGCATTTTATTGCGGTAGCTTATGTAAATCGCCTGCGTTGGCTCTATTGTGGTTGAGTTGTAAGTTCTTTCATAGTGCTTTCCGTTTGCTTTCCAATCAGACTGAGCCCTGAAGTCTTCGCGCTGTTTAGAATAAGCACTAGGCATGTCAAATCAGCTTCGAAGTTTCTTGCTTGTAGTAAGAAGCACATACATTTATACATTATTAATTTATTGGTTTTCTTCTCAAACTCTCAAACTAGTGTTAATTATTCAGCAAACTAATTTTATGGCTTCAACTTTGAAATATAAATTACTGAAATAAATAATGGGAAACTGTTATGTGTAACGAAGATATTTTTGTTTATGAAGCATACTTATAGAATGTCGATTGCTGAACATTTACGAAAGAAAGTAAAAACTAAGATTTTTTATTGTAAGTAACACTTGCTGAAAATAAGTAGCAGTCTTAATATAAACTTCGACTTAAAAATAGTTGACTCGAAACCGGTTTTAGACCCAAAGTCTCTTAGGCAAAGTTGTTCAGAATGCTCCGTAGACCATTTCCGGCAAACGCGATTTTATAGATTTTATAGAAAAAATAACATATACACACTTATGTAAAAACAATTTGCCCACAAGTGCCAAAATAAAAACGAGATTGGCACACATCTCACCAACACTTCCGACAAAGTCAATGCCAGTGCGACGCAGCGACATGAATGGAGCAAATAGCAATGAAAAATTATCACCTCATTGTGCATGCCATTTGTGCGTATGTATGTCTAAGTGTGTGCATCCGCTATCAATTTCTTACTAATGGCTCAACAAACAGCTTCAGAAGCGAGCATTGAGCGTGTGGAGTTTGTCTTTTGTTGAAGATTTGGCTTTAAGCAATTAATTTTTCAAAAACTGGAATAATTTATGTTAATTTATGATAAAACATTTTTTTAGAATTAAATTTAAAAAAAAATATTTCAATTTATTTTTGTTTTTTTGACAGCAAAATCTCTTTTCTCCGTACTTAGCTCAGACGCATAATGCTGATACAATATTATATAACATGTTGCAGACATAAATATCTTCAAACTTTCAAAATTGACTTTTCCATATGAACTAACGTTAGTTAATTTCATTTTGTGTGCTGTACCGCCTGCTGAGCTTATGTCGTATCAATTAATCATAAAAAACATAAAGTTTGCTTATGGACGACTAACAAGTTTTTGCTATTTTGAGTTATGTCATTAGGTTCAAAAACGATTTTTTTGTGTATTGTTTGAAGTTGTATTAATTTACTTGAAAATGTCATAAAAGTAATTAATAAAAATTTAAATTTCAAATTAAAACTAAACTTTAAATTTAATTTTTTTTTTTTTAATTCCATGAAACGTCAACTTCGGCTGCAGTGAGACTATAATATTCTTCACTGTAGCATTTCTAATAGCATAACGCGGTATGATGAGATCTCCACTTTGGTTTTGTTTGGTTAAGTTGTATGGCTGCTATATGCTATAGCGATTCGATCTTAACAATATATTTAGAAATTATACAAGACAGCAGGATAATAATCTATGCCAAAATTGGTGAAGATTTTTTGCCAAATAAGAAAGTTTTCCATACAAAAACTTTATTTTGATCTGTCAGTTTGTATGGCAGCTATATGCTAAATTAGTCCGTTATTAACAATTCGAACATATGAGTATCTTCCTGTAGAAAAAAGAGTATGTGCAAAATTTCAAATCGATAACTCAAAAATTTTACATCAAAATCGCTATACAATTGATAAGAAAAATTTTTTCAAGTTCGTGCCTTAAGTCTTTTGTGCGACGACAAGGCGTAAGTGCAAGCTATTGCCATAAAAATTACCTCAAAGTGGGAAAGTTGAGAAGTAACTACAACAACAATTAATTAAACTGTTAATATGATGATTGGCAAATGTTTCTAGTCATGGCATTGGGCGAATAATCGCTGGCGTCAGCAGCTTTGAAGGTAGCAATTGCTTGTAAAAATAACCACATTAAATGTAAAAAAACCCTGATGACAATTGAAAAGCAACGCTTAGTGTGTATTTAAGTGTAGATTATGCAAATAGTTATATTAAATCATAAAAGTTTGCTTTGTTGGCGAAATTAACACCAGCCGATGCTATGACTGAGAGTACCAGTTATTAACTTTAGTAAAGTGAAAATTGCATTTTTGAGCAGCATTTATAATAAAATATAACAAAAATTGGCTAACTAATACTCTAGCTAGCTTTATAGCTCTTTTCTAAGCACCAAAAATATTTTTTAGGCAGTGCTAACTAACTATTTTTTAATTCATAAAAGAATTTCAATGAAAAACCGAAAACCGCTTAGAACTTGTTTTGGTGAAAATGCATATTAATACAGCAAACATTTCCTTGAAGCTAAAAATAAGCTCAGCATGTCTGCTAGCAATGCAGTTATCATTTAACTATTGAATATTAAGCTGATAGGCATTGAAGTGGCGCTATCAAGATCAATGCCTCGCTTACTTCTTGTGCGATGTAGTCGGCATATTGCGCTGCAGCTTCGATAGCGCTGAAGGTCAACTGGTCAGCTGATTGCCTTAGTTGTGCTACATGCATGAGCGCCAATACTGACACGTCCGCCGCACCAAATTCGCTATCAAAACCAGCGTGTGAGCATTTGAGCCTAATTATCAAGGCTTAATGCAGGCTTCTATTTATCGTCACAGACACACAATTTTTTTATCACAGCTGTTATCGCAATGGAAGCCAATCAACGACAGCAAAGAAATAAAAAAAGGTAGAAAAGAAAAAAAATTGTGGCGCCTACGAAAGAGCGAAAAATGCAGGCAATCAATAACAAAAAGGAGTAACAACAACAAATTAGGAACACTTAAAGCACTCTAACGGTCCAAATTCCACAATAAAAATTTTCGCTATAACGCTGCTTGCCACAGACGCAATCGACGCTGCAACACGCGCCAGTTTCAACAGACAGTCCGTCAATCAGTCCAGCAGTTGGCCTACCAGTCAGCAAGACAACAGAAAGGAACAGTAGTACCGCGGTTGCGCCACCACCCACCGCTTACCAAAGTGCAACAAACAAATTACCAAACTGACAGTGTTGCACTTCATTAACATTTTTGTTGCTATAAATACCAATAACGCGTGGGTGAGTAGTTTCCAAACCAAAAAGAAACGCACGAGCATACATATCAGACATATGGAAGTGGCAAGCACGCTGGCTGGGTAACGGTAATGTAGACATTGCGAATTTTCTTTCGACGCTACAGTTATATACGATACCAGCCAACAACAAAAACAAAAATATGCTTTAGAGCGTTTGCAGTTGCGACAGCAGCTATTGATACAATAGCAACAACAACAACAGCAAAAGTAGCAACATGGCAACATTTCGTTTGCAATTAAAATAACAATAACAACAATGTGTGCAGTAGCGAACGATAACGCACTTATGATATCGGGAACTTGATTTGCGGCCTAATTTGGTAATTGGCAACTTGTTCCACAGCTGTTGCAATATCAAAAACGGGAATGACATGCTCCAGTAAAAAACTGACTATTACTCGTACTTACACCAGCAGCGTCTGTGCTCAATTTTATATGCGGCTGTCAACATAAACGCACCGGTACACAGGACGCAGAAGTAAGCCAAGTTAACCCAGCGAGCGTTGGTTTATGTGTGTTTTCTGGAACTGGCAAAGGCAAAGTAAGGCCTTAGCGAACTGAGAAAGAGGTGGTGCCTTCAAAGGTATAGCTATTCCTGACTATTTTGTTATGACAACAAAAGCAAAAACGTGTTTGGTTGCAGCAGCTCTGGAAATATGTGTCCTGGCGGTAGCATGGTGCAAACACAAATTCTTCCCAGAGACGCCGATTGCGGAAACAAACTCTTAAGAGGGAAGATACTTTTAAAACATCTTTATTGAAAAGCCAGTGAGGCGTGGTCGTCGTCATTAGCGTTGTGCTATACTACGCACCGAAAGCGGTGGAATCTCGTTGATACTATTTTTTTATAGTAGGAGGTAGCTGAAATGCGGAACTTTAATCCGCTAAACTTAACCTACTCCCAACTCAAGACTCTCCTATGTAACCACCGGTTAAGTATTACTTCGTGGGAGGGACAAGACAATTAAATTTCCTCTATTATGCGGACTGACGGACGCCTAATATGTTTAAAAAGTTTCGGTTTTGTCATTATTAATGCTGATGCTTCGCTAACGGCTTTCCATTGTGTGGTTTTGTGTTTCTCTTATATTTAGAGCAATAAAATAATACATACTCGTTCGTCGAACAGTTCGGACTAATGTCATTGTGGAATCATTAAAGGTAACTTGCAAACCACCCATGTCCACTAAATATTTAGGTCCGCTGAAAATCCAGGTCCCCATGTCGTGTGTCTATCCACGAGTGGATGTCCGGTATTAGTCGGTGGGTCAAGCGCCCTTTGGATGAGCAATTCCACCACTGCTGCCTCATTTCGGTGCTCTTATTCCTCTCCTCAGTTCTTGCTGATACTGTTTTAGGCGCTGGTAGCTGATATAATTGGTCGAGTTTATCTTCCTGGATGTCAATCGGTTGCATAGTGGCTAATACGAGTACTTCAGTAGCGTCGGTTGATATAGTCCGGAAAGCATTTATTACTCAAATTGCATAGAGCCTATGCACTGGAGCTGCACACAATATTTCGGAACTCATTGCTTTTGCTATCAAACATCGCTGGCTGGAACGCATGCAGCCTCTATCATCTATCATTCTCGATAAAGCATTATAAATTTTATTTGCTTTACCGGAAACATATGCCAAGTTTTCCTTAAATTTAAATTTGGAATCAAATATTATTCCCAGATACTTAAGCTGTGGCTGTGAAGTAATATCTTACTACGCTATGGTGAGCTCCTTTCATTCTTCCACCTTCCTGGTGTTTATGAGTAAAACTTCTGTTTTGTGCTCCGGCAGTTCCAGACTCACAGAGGAGAACCATTGGAATAGACTATTTAAGCACTCATTGCGTTTATTTATTACTCGGAAATGCTATTCGTTTCACGCCTGTTGGTTGCCGTCTTCATAGCACCCCGTCATATAAGGTGGGCCTAATATTGAGCCTTGGGTCGTTGATACTACATGTTTGCACTAAGCACAGCGTTCTATTAACGAAAATTAAAAAATATCTAATTGGCTTGCTAGCAAAGGGCGCAGGAGGATTACATTGCAAACAAGCAAGCAATTCTTCGTGATGACTCGACTACGAAAACGGTGTCAATGAGGCTCCGTAACGAACTACAGAACAAAAGCGAAGGACACCGCCAAAGAAAAAGACATCCAAAGACTTTTACAAGAAAGCAATGAGTAATAGCTCCAAAGAAAACCCTCTACAAACAAAAATATGAACACAATCATTAAGCGAATTGGTGATATGCCTCACAGCGAGAATGTAAGAACTGTCAAAAAATATGATACCCTTTAGAAATTTACAAAAATTGTGTCCAGGATTAGAAATAGGAATTAGGCACAAACGCAGAGCACGTCATATCTTTTAAAACTTCCCCTTCGATGAAATGTTGCATCACAGCTATTTATTCAACTAATTTAGCGAATTTTCACAAACGGCCCCTAAAAACAAACAGACCAGCGAAGAAAAAATGAAAAATTCTCCCAATAAAAAAAACACTTGCTCTTATTTCCGTTGCGCTGAACGGTTGTGTATGCTAAATGCTGTGAACTTTTGGCATATCGATTAGATAATCAATTGAAATCTAGCAAATGCATTAACATGGCCAATATGATTAGAGTGGTTATAACAACAAACAAGCGCAACAAATTCGGCTTAACTTGAAACGAAGCAACACGACATATCATAACAGTAGTAGACATTCGTTGAGAGCAAAGAAAATTCCAAAAGTGAACATCGAAAGTAAATACACTAACAAAAACAAACTCAGCGGTAGACAACCAAACAGCAGCAGCGACCAGCTGCAACCATTCATTTCCTACAACAGTTAACCTTCAAAATTTGAACAACAACAAGAGCAACAATAATAGTCATTGCCGTCTTCATCTTGTTCGCCATCACCTCCAAACGGCAGCGGAATTCGTAGTAGACTTGATCAATATTCAGCGCAGCGCTGCGCAGACGCTCATGCCTCCACAATTATTCAGATTGCTGAATATGAAATATACATATATGTATATACTTATATGCTACACACTCACACACAAATAGATTTGGGTGTATGTATTGTCACATACAAGTATTTAATAACAAGATGCGCACATGCGCAATGAAAGTGTCATTTGATCAACGCCTCTTTGGGGGCTCAAATGGGCACGTGCTTGAACTTCCCGCCAAAAATGTGCTTTTATCGGACTTAAACTGAGCGCTGGTTAGCGATACAGGCAGATTTGAAAATTTGCATATTCTATGTTACAGGTTTTGGGCGTATTACAAGTATGCTAAAGAGCGCAAAATGCCAAGAAATGTGCCCCGTCACGTTTCTGCTTATAGTATGTATGTATAGGTTAAGCTCTGTTTTGGGTTTATAATTGGTCCATCTAGTAATCGTTGATTTTTAATTTATGCTTAAATTGTAATGAAATCGCTTTGCTTTGTTTTTTACAACTTTAATTCTAAGCAAAAATGTGACAAAGTTTAAAAATAAATCGAAAAACACGTTTCAGACAAGTTTAATTGATTTAAATTTCAAATAAAGTTAGTAAAAATGTTTCATTATTCACTGCTTCATTATGCATGATCATTAGTTCGTACTGTATATACATATATATTTACATAATGTTTATATAATTTGAGGAAAAAAATTCAAAATATTACTGTTCCAAGTAAAGTTTTTATTCATGTGTCCAACGCTGGCATAATCGTATGTAAGAATATGCCTAAATGATGAAGATCATAAAAATTAAGATTTTGAAAAAGTTTCAATGTTAATTATTAAAAAACATTTTTCAACAATTTTTTTCTCATGTAAAAATTAAATATTTTATTAGAATTTTTTATTGTTACAAACATACACTATTAACAAAGAAATTCTAAAATTTTTGGAAAAAAATATTTTATTTTGCGACATTTCCGGTGATTCGTTGGAAAAAAGATGCGCCCACATTGGCAGGATAACTTACAGGATAATCTATAATGAAAAAAAAGTGTTTTAGTTAAAGCCTTAACTTAGATTTTGAACTAAGAAAAAAACTGAAAATTGTATTTTTGGCAGACAATTTTACAAAAAAGTGAAATTTCAGTGAAAATTCACGACTTTTTTAAATAGTTGTAATCGAAAAAAATCCTTCCTCCAAATCTTTAAGAATTACATCTGAAAGACCTGTCTAAAATTTCATGAATATCGGTTGAGTAGTTCTCGAGAAATCTTGTCAACCGACTTCAAAAACACAGTTTCGAGAAAAACGTGTTTAAATGCGGGTCACTTAGTTCTCAAGACTGTATCTCCGAAACTATTACTCGGATCAAATTGAAAATTTAGGAAACTATTCTAGAGGTGTTTTAGAATTCAATAAGATAATATAAATATTAACTTTTTATAAACCCGTAAACTCTTGTAACCCCTTAAAATCTAAACTTGAAATTTTGTGGAAAATAAATTTTTATTTTTCTTCTAAAAATTCTTGATATAGAGTTGGCTTTTATAAATACTTACTTAGACACCTCTTAGAAAGCCTTTCCAAGTATGAGCTCATAGTTGTAACGCGAAGATTCTTCTTCTAACGGTTTTTTATTTTTTCTTATTAGCAGGTAAAAACATTCATATCTCGATTTCAACTATTTGAAAAAATATTTGATTGCGTGGATTTTGTAGAAAATTAAATGTTCTGCAAAACAGGTCTGATACAATTTTTTTGCAAATCTAACCGTTTAAAGGATATTAACGTCTCAAATTTGATTATGTTAAGGAACAAATTTTCTTATGAATGTTGAATTTATGTGTATTGGTTAGCTACAAAGCTTTTAACGCAATCTTAAAGCGTTGAAGAACTAAACAAAGAGCTGTCAGTTTTTACATCAAATTATAAATAGAATTTAAACATTGTCAATTTTTTTTATTTTTTTAAACGAATAAAAATAAGATAAAGATATGTATCAATAATATTTAAATATAATCCAATGCAATTCTCTCTCGTTAACATTTTCAAATGTGTGATATGTACTTAATCATGTGTGTCATATTGAGATATATTTGATTGGAGACCTTCTCATGCCTTCTTTGCATACATTTGTGCGCATTGAACAGTTTTTCCTGTCAAAAATGTTAATATAAATTTTTGTATTTCGATACTACAATTATAGAGAACAACTACAAATGCATACTCGCGTTCAGATATATATAGTATATGTATGTCATAAGTCTTACTCATTGTTGCTAAGCATCAAATAATTGTCAGAATATTAAATATTATGCGAGGAGAGTGCGTTAAATTTTGCATAATAAGCCGGCTGTCAATTGAAATATCAAAAAGTGAGCATATATTAATTGAGAGCGAACCCTGTGGGAATAACGCAATGGCTGTCAAAAACTTGTTCTTGCTGTAAACGAATTTTTCCGATTATAATTATGGCACACAACTTATAGTCTATGGAAAAATTCTCGAAAAAATTTGTGTGGAAAATATTTAAATGTTAAAACTAAATTCGATATCGATAATTAGCAACAAATTATAATTATATTAAATTAAATTAATTATTATATACGTTATTAATTTTGTTATTACTGCAAGTTAGTTCGGAAATGTTATGGGTTAGGAAAAGGTTTTTTGGAAAATTAAAAACCATAAAAGAGATCACAGAAAATATCATAAAATAAACATGCATCACTTTGTATGGTTCTTATAAATAAAAGTCCCAACTAATAAACATTCTCACAGGGCAACTAAAGACTTAGAAGAAATGTACATATATTTTAGCCACTTAAATATGTAACGGCAGCATACAATGGCGTATAAAATTCAAAATAAAGAGCGAGTTGAAATTAAAGTGGCGTGTGAGGCAGCGCCTCCCAAGAAAGGCAACACCACCTTCTAAATCGCATTTATAAAAGGAAAACGATAATTCTTCATAGAAGTAAAACGCATGATGACGCTCACACTAGAACTATTGAGTAGAATTTTTAAATTAAAAGGATCACAACAACTACATACACATGCGTATGCGTAGATAAGAGCATATGCGAATAAGTGAACGTGCCGCGAATTGATTTCGCCGAAATCGTGCTGCTGAAATTAAAAAAAAAAAAAATATTTTAAAAGTTGCGGAAATGCGAGGCACGCAGAAAATTACATACATATTAGCACATATGTATACATAGTATATATATTCACATATATACATAGTTATGTCGGCGTACTTTTATAGTATTTTGTACTTTGGTATTCCATTTAAAGACGCATATCAGTCGCCTACAAATACACGTACCAATTTTTTTGAATTTTTCTAAAAGCTGTTGTTGTAATTTAGACAACAATCATATTGATCACTGCTGCTTTGTTGAAATCTCAAACAAAATTGATTTGCTCCTAATTTTTTGTTTTTTTTTTTCTATTTTTGTCGCTCTGTTGTAGTCACCGAACAATGGGTCACTTTAAAGTAATCGTTGAAAATCTCAGTTTATAGCCTGCTGTTGCTTTGTTATTTTAATCTTGTGTCTGTTAGTGTGTTTGATTTGTGAATTAAACAAAAAAAATATAAATCTTGTATTTATAATCAATGACGAACGAAATTATATATAAATGAATTTATTTTTTCTTTTTTTATGGAAGAAAATTTGTTTCTGATTTAAATAAAATATTCGAAAAAATAACAAAGACATATACCATAAATACTTCCGATTAATTTAAATATGAATGTGAATAAAAATGTTAGCTGTAAAAACAACATGGAAAACATATACAAATTTCACATTTCTTTGAGTAAAAGCTATGCGATTTTTGCGCTTTTATTTTTCTCCTTTTTTATCTTATATTCTCCAATTTTTTGGTTTTTATTACTCTCCTACTACCGTTGAACTCCTAGCTGTGAGCTTGTGTACACTTTTTATTACAAAAGCTTAGTTTACGGTGTCAGTTTTAAAGCGTTTTTATTACGAATTCATAAAATGAAGTGCTGAGAAGTGAGCAGCTAACTACTTGTTGCTACATATAATTATTAATTATTAAGTGAGTAAAGTGCTTTTGAAGTGCTGCATATTACAGCGCTGAAGTGTTTTTATTGCTGTAATTAGTTACAGTTGTAACTTTGCACGGTACAATTAGAGGTTCATTCATTAAAAAACACATAATTAAATGAACAGCTCAATAAATAAGTTGTTAACACTGCAGCTCAGGGTGGCCTTTGACTTTTTTGAACACTGAGGTAATGAAAGCAATAATTTGACTGCAATTAGACAGAACAAATCACAGTTGAACCCTTCAGCACTTTGTGCTAATTAACTAGCGGGATTCGGTTATTTATTTTTAAGAATTTTAAAAGCACACCTATAGCCTAAAGAAATGTAATTTTTGGGGATTAAAAAAACTACTTGTGTCAAATATTTAATAAAATTTATATTCAGACATATTGTAGTTTTGAAAATCAATGATCTTAATGATAAACTTCCACTGTATTTCTTATTTATGAATTGCTTCAAATTGGACACATTGTGCTAAATTTTGCTAAAATCAGTTCAGCAGTTTAGTAGTCCATTGTGGACAAACGACGTGAGGCGTAATTTTTATATATATACAAGTATAAAGATAGTCAGTAGTATAGTTGAAAAGTCATAAATCTATAGAAGAACAATTTCAATTCCGGATATATAAGTCTATAAATGTTGTTAGATTAAATTGTTAGTTAAAATTGCATAATATTGTTTGCCATTATTTTGATTCTACTTCCAAAGTCAAAAGTTTTTTATTTGTTAATTAATCTTTATATATTAGTAGGAGATGCTTACGGCAAAAAGAGAAATGGGTGTGTAAATCAAGTTTCATTATTTCGCGGGCAATGACAGTGTGTTAATTTGTCTCATGGCATACACCGACCAAAAATAATAAAAATATTATTATATAATAATATTGCATAATAAAAGTGGCTTTTTGTGGTGGTCTGTTAGAACTGCCGCCATACTGGTTTATATACAAGCTCGTTTGCTTTTGCGAGTTTATTGATAAAAATATTTGTTGTTTTTTTAACAACTGCAGTTCATTCTACAGGCTTTTATTCTAAGTTAATATTTTTTAACTTTTTCAACATTTTTGGATAATGCAAATGTACTTGATTCCACCTTAGAATCGTTAATGAAAGTGGACAGGAGCAGCTTTCGTAAAATTTTTCATAATTAGCTTCTAAGGCAAGTTCCTGCCATATATTCGTATGTCTGTATATTTCTAATGGTTTTGCGGTAAATAATAGGTAATTAAATGCAGCAAATCTTATCCTCAAATCTTTATGAACAATTAATATGTCATCGAATTATCATGTTAATTAATTAATTGCAAATTACACCGTGGCAAGTACTAATATATGCATGATTGCTGGAATTATTAAACAGCTGTTATTATATAGGTATATAATAAAACACATGTAAATATGTACATATGTATATATATTAAATTTTTGTATATAACAAATCAACATTTAAATAAAAATGAGCATATATGATAAACGATAGAAAAGTTCGCGCGTGCGCCAAAGAAAAACCAGATATGTTAAATATGAAAGAAGAAGCACAAGATCCTTTATTATTCTACAATAAAGAAGTAAAGAAATTCTTTTAAAAAGCGTTAGCAACAACAGCGGTAAAAACCATCAATAAAAGTAAGTGGCATACACCGAAGTATAAGTTGAATTTATGACACTTTAGTCGAAATATGCAAATTATTTTTTCATTTTGTTTTAATTCTTTCATTTAGCTTAACAAATGCTTGTATCGGCTGATCCACGCCTTGGGAGTGGCATTAATTTCCTTGTTGTAGTTGTAATTAGTTTTATGACATTTTCGCTTTCGGCAAATGACAAGCGTGTGTTATGCCATGCGCTGCGCATGCGCAACTTTGTTTACTCAGCTCTTTTGAATTGTTTTGGATTTTGTTATTTAGTCGTTAAAGAATCTGCAAAAAGACTTTGTGAACCGCTAATTGGTTAGAAAATTTGATATATTTTTTTTAGTTAAATTTCCAGCAATTCACGACCTGTTCGGTTGAAATGCAACGAAATTGTGTTACGTAACGAAATTTCGTCACGCTCGTAGAATGCAGCAGGTTTTGTTTTAGTTTGATTTTATTATACGTTATAATATTATAATGCTATAAAACATAAAAAGAATTTAGAGTGTTGCCACCTGTTTGGAAATTTTGAGTATTTTTGGGAAATGCAAAATGCTTTGTTTTAGTTTGTTTTTATTATACGTTATAATATCCGAATGCTATAATTAATAAAAGAATTTAGGGTGTTGCCACCAGTTTGAAAATATTTTTGCAACAAAAAATGTTATAATCTGAATATCAAAGGATGCATAAGATTAAAAAAAAAATAAAATTTATTTTTGGTAGAGTTGCCAACTTTAAAAAATATTTTTTACTTATGTAAAGTTTAAACAATTTGTGCTAAAACAAAGAAAATCCAATTGATGGATTATTGATATACGCACCTAAATTCCACTATTACCACTATGCCTATTATGTGCGTAAATACACGTTTGAACTTATGTACTTTTTTTAATTAACATAAATATTCATTCGTGCGAGTATATGCGTTCTTATTGTTATGCAAATGGCATTCTGAAATTTGTTCAAGTTAATTCGAAATAATGTATATTTTTATACCTTACTTTTTTATTCGGGTTTAATCAGCTTTTTTAAAGCACGTTTCGCTGTAGCTCTAAATCTATGTATGACTACTTTCCGGCAGAACAAAGATTTATTGAAGATTTTAGTTTTGCAAATTATTCGCAACATTGACAAATTAATAAAAGCGGGATAAACGCAAACTTTTTACCCGTTAAATTGTTTCCTTGCATTTACATATCACATTTACGTGTATACCCTGTGAGAATTCCACGCAGACTAGCTAGGTAATATAGCCGAAGTATTTTTCATTTTTGCCCGCGACCAAATTGTAAAAATGATATAGACACATGTTGCTTTGTTAAATATTTTTCTCTCACAAATTCGAGGTTAGTTAGCACAAAATTAGAAATCTTTGTTTGTTTGAGTCGTAGAACGATAACAAATCCTCACCTTAAATGTAAAACAAAGTATCATCAAAAAAACATTGAAATTAAGAAATAAATTAAGCTCAATATATCATCTTAGATATTTGTTATTAAATATACAACTTCCACTGTCAGATATAACCACTTTATAACCAAAACTCAAATTTTGTTTCAATGTGAGAGGCTTCTATTACATCGTTTTTTCTTCGTTTGTCAACTTAGGAAAAGTCACGTTAGGTTATTTTGCATTTTAGGTGACGAAATGCTCTCAACCATTGCCATTTCCTACAGGGTATACTATATATAACTCCACCACTAAGAGAGGTTTGTCCAAGTAGTTAATAGTTGCCATAGGCTATAAAGTCCACGTCAAAATTATCTAAATATGCACTTAAGCATATCGCCATGCTTCATTAGAATATTTTTCTCACTTTTGTAAATACCAATATATATGTACATAAGTATATGCCGATCAGGTAAGTCATAAAAATTTTCGGTAATAACAAAATGCTAAACACACAAATTCGTTTTGCAAAAAACATTTGATGCGAGCATACATTGTGATACAATAAAAATACTTGAATGCTAAGCCTCACCACGCGTCATTTGCGCCTGCGCAGAACTCTAAATTCTCATTATACTTCACACGCTTCACACGTTGCCTGACTGAGTAATGACTGAGTACGATTCCTATGCAATTTCTGCATGTCAACATCTAAACAACATCGGCAAGCGTTGGTGGGCCTAAAGAAGCCATCAAACATTTTTGTGTGCTAAAATTGAAAGTGGACGTTGAGTACCGAAGACCTCACACGCGCTCATTGTAATGGTCAATATAGTATATATATACTGTAGAAATTGCATATTATTTTTTGTAAAAAATTTGTTCTGAATCTTAAATGAATTCGTATCAGCATATTTCAATTTAATTAGATGCAAATGGCGTTGTTGTTGTCATTGGAATTGCTTTGTTTTCTTCACTTAACGGTTATGTTAAATATTTGTAAAGGCAAATAAAAATTGTTTACTAGCCTTTTCAAATTCCATAAAAAACATTCCTATGTATTTTTGTTGAGAGCTAAATAGTATTTAAAATGTATAAATATTTTTGGAACACACACGTCGTCTTTGATTTTATTCATTAACCGTATAATTCATTAACCGTATAATCGAATAAAATTTTAGTCCCAACAATTAAGCCATTTCATGTTTCGAATTTATAAACTGTGTGCTCCTCTCTTTAATTTTGACAATCTGTTAAAAAGGGATAGATACAATTCTGTTAAACAAGGATTCACTTAATTCTCTTTGATAAGTAAAGTGATGAATTCTATGAAATTAGTGGACCCAAGATGATAACTTTATTGACATCTTTATAAAACAGCGTTGTCCACGGCCTATGCGCACAATAGCGCACGGACAGTGCCAGACACCTCACACCAACATGTCGCGACAAGTATCTGTGAAAGCACGATTATGCTACTGTATTCAACTTCATAGGCAAGCAAAGCAGAATTTTGCAATCAGTTGACGCTAGAATAACCAACACAAGCATAACGTGCACACAGACAACACTGTTATAAAACAACCGAAGAAACACTTTTTGCATTAACAAAAGTTTATGCAACTTCCTGATCTTGAAATAATCGCATAAGAAGGAGGCTTAATAAAGGGTATAACTATTTCGGTGTGACTCTGTTTCGGAATTTTTTCGAACTTCGACGGTTATAATTAAATATTTGAGCAAAATTAGACTTAGAGAAACTTCGCAGCAAAAATCATGTAGTATTGAGATTCCATACTATGATACGGCAAGGTATGAAATCTAAAATTGGTCTCGAAAATGAAAACAGCACTGATAACTAGGACAGGTTAAGTTAAGAGGTCGGTCCTAAGAGAGATCTCACTTGGACAGCTAGGAACCCCAGTTCGTTGTGGTACCTAAACAACTCTTATGCACCAGATTATAAGACTCTTATAAATCGACACAACGCTTTGAGATTATCACAAATTTGATGCTATTTCTAGTGAGGATAGATACCCTTTGACTAGCTTTGAGTGTTCAGTATTGTCGTACTGCTGTTGGAATGAAAGCTCACCTCCCTGAAATATAATAGAATCCACTTCATAGCAGTACGTCTACCTTCCATCAGTTCTGCCTGAATAACACTACAGTGGGGCGGTAACCTAAAGCTAAGACTGACAAAAGGTCCTTACAGAAAACTTTCTCTCCAACCTTCCCTCCTAGCTTCTCCTTCGTTGGTATGTAAGCGAAGATAAAGTGAAGAAGATGTCCTTGTTCGGACCCCAGCAATATTCACGGTATTCTATGTCTAAAATGGCATTAAGTGCTACTTTAGTGCGCAATGGACCATAGATGCCAATGAGAGCCGCTCTTTGGACACATTCAAGCTTCTTAGAAAGTGTTGCCTTTTCGAGCGTCTTCCACCAAACGAATACACCATAGAACATTATTAGCTTGAGAGAGAGAGCCAAAAAACTACCTTTGATGCGAGTTCCAACCATTCTTCTATAGCTCCTCAACAGAAATATAAGACAACCTATGCTTTCCTTACTTTCTCCTCAATATTTGACCTCCATGAAAGCTTTCTATCAAAGATAAGCCCTTGGTATTTCGCCTTATCTACAAGTTGAAGACTTAAACGGTTTGCATGCAGTGGAAAAAGCTTTGCTAGTTCTTTCCAGCCATCTTTGATAAAGATCTCTATGTCAGTTTGATCGATCAGATTGCATGGCAGCTATGTGCTAAGTATATAGTGGTGCGATATCTGCGGTTCCGATATGTGAGCAGCTTCTTGAGGAGAAAAGAACATGTGTAAAAGAAGTCCATGTAACTCTCGTGGCCACATATTCAAAAAATCGGGGCCCATCTTTGACCTAATAACTATAGTATATAGTATGTTAATCCGTTTATTTTATTTCAAACAAATTGGCAATTTATACTCGTATTTACTAACAAGTTATATTATCAAACTTATAAAGGACTACACCAGAATACTAATAAATAAATACGAAAAGACTATCCAGTGCATAAGTATATAGGTATATGTATATACAGTAGAGGCCCGCTAATCCGGACACGGCCTAATCCGGATTCCACTGTAATCCGGACAGGGTTAAAAAATTCAAATTTTCTATTATGTCCCTTGTAATCCGGACCGACATTCTCTATCCGTATTCTCTACTCCGGATCACATGTTTATTATTCACTACATTCGCTTCTTAGAACGCTACGGCAGCGAGCAATGGAGGCTAAACAAAAAAGCGTTCGCCAAACAAAATTAACCGTTTTTTTTCAATTAAATTTTGAATTTATATTACACCGCTTAATACATACAAATTTCTAACGTTTATTTTTAATGGATTGTTTCAAGTTTTTTTTGGAATATGTGTATTATTTGTTATAATAAACAAACAGAAATTTATAAATATTTTTTCTTAATACATAGTTCTGATATGTCTTTGGTAATCCGGATTCCCTTATATTCCGGATAGGGGCCGGTTTTAATTGATCCGGATTAACGGGCCTCTACTGTATGTACATTTTTCTATAAATTACTGAGCTTTATATACGGCAACACAGCTGTTGAAGGAGCGGAAAACAAACGGTACTTCGACACTTGACATCGATCATAATTATTGCAACAGCGCATTCCCATACAGCACACAGACACATATGTACATATATACATACAGAAACAGTTATTTAATACACACACACTTACGCAATAGCGTAAATGTTTTATTGACAATCGTTTTTGCTTGCTTGTTGTTGTTGGTGCCCTAAGCTGCGGCGCTTGCCTGATTGCGGCTGCCAGCAGACCATTCTTTTGTGCAGCAGCATCATAAATCACCGAAAATATAAACGAAAGAGCCGCATTTGTAGCATACATACATACGTACATACATGAGAGGTGTTGTAGCAGTTCAGGCGTTTACACGTGTGCGGCGATGAATTGCATGTTTTGCCTTCGCGCCACGGCTATTACAAGCTGCTGGGTTCATTTAGTTTTGCTAAAATTCGCAAAAAAACGCAAATTCGCACTTTTAATAGCGAGCCGCCGCCGCTGCTGCTGCCGTCGCGCTGTCTTTGTTGCTGGCTAGTAACTATTTATGCATTGTTGTTATTATTATTGCTAGCTGTTTGGGTGACGAATGGACCGCAAGCAAAAAACTAACCAAATTTATTTCGATTTGCAATTTTGCCGAACTTCACATTTTATTTTAAAATTTATTTTCGAAAAATAAAAAACTCAAAAAATGGCAAACTCAAAACAAAACTCGTGCATGCAGTTCTCGATTATTGTTAAGGTTGCACTTAAAGCGTTTGCTTAATTTTTAATTTCACGCTAAACTAATGTTTGTATATCGGTCAAAGAGTGCGTGAGTTTGAGGTTATGATTTCGCATGATTTTGACATCTTCTTATTTTTTTTCTACAGTGTGGTCTGTATTCAAACATATGTGTGTCCGTAGGTGCGCATGCGGATGTGCATGATATATTTTTAAGATCGTACTCTTTAGCTGCTTTAAGCTTTGCTTACTTTTATGTGACATTGTCCCAGTTTATGGTTTCGACATATCGAGAAGTATCACCTTTATTTGTTGTTGTTATTAATGTCTTTGATTTTTAATGTTTATTTATGTACATATGTTCTTCAGTCGCTTATAACGCTTTTGTTTTCCATATTCATAAATGTGTATATCTATATACATATGTGTATATGTGTGCTGTTTGTCTGTTTAATTTGCGTACGCGACGAGTTGACTTTTTGGCGGTGCGTATTTGCATACGCGGCGCTTGTGACCGACCGGATGGTCTGAGCCTGTTTTTGATCTTCTTCTGAGCATATTATTAGTTTTTCTGTTGTTGCCTTTTTTGATTTTTTTTAGTGTTTTTTGAGCAATACATAAATTTTGGTGATAAAAAATATTGGAAATAGACTAAAATAGTTAATATTGTGCGACTGTTTTTCGATGTGCGCGATCAGTCTGCTCGCGGGTTTTAAGAAGTGCGGATTATGTAACGCGGAAGGTTCTTGCCGTAGCTTGCTGTTCGATTCTGGTGATTGGCTTAATTTACATGAATACATAATAAGAATATTTAAGATGAATATGAAGTAGTTATTACATCACTTTTGAATTGTAATAAAATAATTTAATAGAATTTTCAAATATATACTGCGAAGTCTGTGATATGCATATATAAAACTGTGTCTTTATATAATAGTTTTTTATCAAAAAAATTTAGTGGAAAAAAATTAAAAGAAAAAAATTGTATAGAAAAAAAATTTATAAAAAAAAAAATTAAATGTTCAGTCAAAAATATAACTGTGGTTTGAGCACATAAAAGCCGGACTCAATTTGAAGGATGTGTGATTGTGCTATTTATCTTTAAATTGTTATTTTTTTTTAATTTTTATTAAAATTCTCAAGAACTGCTGCAAATTTGAGGATTTTGCATTTCTTTAAATAGTGCTTCTGACACGTTTCATTCAATACGTTTTGAAAAAAAAAATAAATACAATTTTATTAAGAGGACAACCAGCAGCAAAAAAAAATATTACAGTTTAAAATTAAATAAAACTAAAACTATTTTAAAATTAAGTTGTTACATGGGTTCGCCTAACAAAAAACGGTCCATTTAAAATTTTTTTTATACAAATAATAAAATATTTTATTCAAACTTTTTATTATTCCAAACACACATATTTTACAAGGATTTTCTGACTCCAAAGGAAAATATTCAAACCTCGAACATTACGACGCCATTTCCGGCAGACTCTCAGAAAACAGGTGTCTCCGACCATCGGAAAAAGCTGAAAAGTGGGAATTGTGTTTTAGGCAGGCGGCTTTACAAAAAAAATTTTTTTAGTTGAAAAATTCTCAACAACAAAAATTTTTTTTAAAGCATTCGTTCTTACATCTTTATGATTATAATACGAGTGATTATAATACTCGTATTATTAATATTAAAATTGCATTAAGATCATTTGAGTAGTTCGCGGAAAACCTTGACTACCGACTTTGAAAGCAAAGTTTCGAGAAAAACGCGATTAAATTTATGTATAAGTGACTATGCAGCTGATCCCGAACGCGTAACTTCTAAAGTTTTTATCTCCAAAACTATTACCTAGATTCACTCGAAAATTTAGGAAAATATCTTACAAGATGTTCTACAATTAGATAAGATATTCATTTTTCCTTTTAATATGGGAAACACATATAACCTCTTAAATAAATACGTTACCTCGAAAAGCTCCAAAATGAGTTCAGAAATATTAACTTAACGGAAAATATTCTACTAATCCCATCTCTTATGAAATAAAAATTGAGGATTAAAATTTCAAAGAAAAAAAAATTTTATAAATATACATACATATATTAGATTATATGTCAATAATAATGACATGAAGTCACTAAATCAGTACTCATCATCAGTTTTTTCGAAGTTGTTACTTTGAATAATAATCAAAGCCATATTTTTTGAAGACATCTCCACAAACAAATAAATTTTCCATACAAGCACTGGACTTGGATGGGTCAGTTTGTATGCCAACTTAATGCTAATGGTGGTTCCGACAAGTGAACAGTTTCTTGGACAGAAAAAAACGTATGCGAATCAGAACGATATCTCAACAACTGAGGGACTAATGGGCATATAAACAGACGGGCATGGCTATAATAACTCAACTTGCCACACTGATTATTTATAATATATTTTATAGAGTCTGATGTTTCCTTTTGGATCTTACAACCAAACTCAACATACGCTGTTCAGTCTATAGAAATATTAAAGTCCAAAGTCTTTTGCTAAATATCTTTATAATACGAATGAAAAATAGGAAACTCTTCAGCTGGGGCACCTACATATAGTAGTAGTACTCGTATAGGTATCTTTACTAGAAAATAACAACAATCACATCGATTTTAGTGACTTTTGATTAATTACTCGTTTAATTCAATGCAAATTTTAGCGAATAAATCATTTATAATGTGGGTTCCCCTAAAGAGAGTGGATTTTCCAAAGCAATCACGAAATTTCTAACGTTAGCAACTAACTAATAAAATATTTGCATAATTTAGCAGTATAAAAAGCCTTCTTCAAAGTTATGATTCCTGAGTAAATCACATTAGAAATACATAAAAATGAATGAGATAAGATGTAATAGGAAATAAAGCCGCAACTACTTTTGCTGAGGTAATATACAAGTAAGAGATGATGAGATTTGAGAGGCAATTGGAGAGCAGCACGTGTCATAGACCACACTCAGCCAGCAGTTGATTAACAGACTATTGCCATTAATTTATATAAATATTTACAAAAAAATTAATTACAAGCTTAAACATATTTCAAATAAAAAAAACACTCTTCTCGATGTTTGGTGAAATATTTGCTAATCAATATCGCCTCAAAGAAGTGTATTTACTGCTAATAGTTAATACATTAAATATCTAGCCTAAAACCAAGGTTATTCTTGCAAATAACAGCTAAATAGTAGATACGTCCAAAAAGGAAAAAACCAACAACAAACACACAGTACATATATTTGCATATTTAATCAAGCCTATTTAACTAATGAACTTTTAAGTGCTTCAACTGTGACGAAAAAACTATTTCACAATCAAATATTTATTTAAGCATTTTTACCTTTTGTGCGTTCTTTTCACATTAAAATAAACGACATTGACGCTAATTAACAGTGAACACATTTCTCTGTATACTTTCAGATATTTCCGTTGTGTGTGAATTTCCGGAAGTCTCTCACTTAATACAAAACTAAACTAAACTTATTTAAACCGTAATTAACTGTAATATCCATACAGTTTGCAAAATGTCAGCTGTACGAATGAATGATACGAATACGATTGTTGATCGTATGGTCAATTTTCTGGTGGAACATGAGGACATGCGTACCAAGAGCTGGTTCCTGTCGAATGCGCCCGGTCCGCTCTTTATGATTTTGGCCGGTTACTTGTATTTCTGTTTGTATGCGGGGCCACGCTATATGCGCGATCGCAAGCCATTCGAGTTGAAAAACACACTGTTGGTGTACAATGCTGTGCAGGTGCTATTCAGTTGGGTGCTCTTCTATGAGGTAAGTATGAGGAAAGCAATTGATGAAGCTCGAAAATACTCACACATTTTCGTTTTGCTTTGCAGGGTTACAAGGCTGGCTGGGGTGGACACTACAACTTCCGCTGCCAACCGGTCACCTATGCGACAGATCCGATTTCCATGAGGGTAGGTGATGCATGAAAGCAAGAAAGTGTCATAATTCCGAGCTGTTATTGCTTGCGTAATAGTTTTTATGAGAAGCAAACGCTTTGGAGTAGGTCGTAACACAAGTTCCTACGTGACCAAAACAGGTTGCATGCGCATAAATCTGTAGTTTTTTTCATGGATATGTTAATGGGGCACTTCAATTCAAGTTCAGAAGTAGTTAATTTAAAGTTACTGAGTCTGTGAGCTCATGGAGTTTAGAACACTTCAATCTTCTTTTTAATCGAGTTCTTTTAAATTTATTTCGGTAAGCGACTGAATTATTCATCCAGTTAATGGTATAAACAATCTGATCAAATTTTACCCGGATTGATCCATTTAAACCGCGCACACAACCCGAATCGATAAAAAAAACCCTAAAGGTTTATCTGAAGATTGTAAGACCAATTCTGCTCTACAGTGCAATAGTTTGATGAACAGGTGTGCGGAGATCCACCGACCGATAGCCAATTGAAAGGTTCAGAGGCTCCCTGCGCTGTGAATAACGAGAGCTTTAAGAACCACTCGAACGGCGGCTCTTGAGCTAGTGTTGCCACCTATAGACTTCTTTGTCGGATCATTGCAGTATATTTTAGACAGAGGTCTTTGCTATTGCAAAAGTCGTGTAGCTAGTCTCTAATGTCACAAGGCAATAACCTCGTATCGCATATCAGTAAGAAGTGTCTGGAGAAGCTGGGCAGCAGTGGAATGTATTGCCAGAAGTAAACGACTTCACTTCTACTCGGTGGCAGCTCACAAAGGCATCGAAGACAATAAAATAGTGGATGAGATTGGCGGTAAGGGTGGTGTACCGCTATCAACCGAAAACGTGACCAACGTTGGCAAACCCATGCTTGTCGATACGACGATCTGGACAGAATCATGTTTAGGAAAATTAAAACACGATGGAACAAGCAACCTGGTTGCAGAAGTCATGAGTAAAATGGTAGGCTGGAAGTAAAAAAAATCCTACTGACACTCGATAGAAAATACTGATCAGAATACTTACTAGTTATTATTTGGTGGCGGCACACGTCCGCTGAATGAAGCTGATAGAGCGAGTAGATTGTAGAAAATGTCAAAATTAAGGCACCAGGAAAACAATGGAGCAGCTCTTATGCAATTATCCCGCGTTGGAAAAGACTACGCTCTAAGCATCTGAGGTCCACACGGTATGAGGCACTGGAAGAGGTACAGAGCACGTCCTCGAGTGGAGGTCACAAAAAAGAGATGCTTGACAAAACAGCTGTGGACCCTACATGCATGAGATTTGGGTTGATGAATATAATGTCGAAACTATTCAACCATATGGTAATGGTGCTCCAAATATGAGCCGAAACCGAAAAAACTAAAGTTCGCTGAAGGCACTGAAGTCCATCCCAGCAGAAAATTAGATTCAGCATTCGAATACTTGAACGAGCATTGCCTCAGAAAACTATTTTGAAACCGATAATAAGGATTTGGTTTAAAATACAAGAAAATGTAGGTTTTTGGCGGTCTGGGTCAAATTTGATCATATGGCATATTTTACAAAAGGCTAATTTTATATTTATAAAGTACCATGAATATTCGTTTGTCCGATCGTTTCGTTTGTAGTATTGTGGTTTACGCTATATTTCGTCTAATGAAAAGGTTTCAAAGAGTCTTTGAATATGGAGTTTCTAAATATGGAATCAAGTTTTGTTGTGTTTATATGGCATGGAAATTATGTAATCTGATTGGCGGGCTTGTCTCAAGTGGAAGCGAAAATGAAAATTTTAATATCTACCCAATATTTTATAGATCACGAACATACTAATGAGCTTGATATATTGACAGGGTACTTGGAATTTTATATATGTTGGGAATATATGTATATAAACATATGGTATAGTATATATATATATATGTCATATCTGTTTCTATACCTTTCGCAGATGGCGCGCGCTGTTTGGTTGTACTACATTGCCAAACTCACAGAGCTGCTCGACACCGTGTTCTTCGTCTTGCGCAAAAAGCAACGTCAAATCTCCTTCCTGCACTTGTAAGTAACGACGAACATACATCTTTACATATCAGCTGTGTGGCATTAAAAATTAATGTTTTTTTCACGCTTCAGGTACCATCACACCCTGATGCCCGTTTGCGCTTTCGTGGGAGTTAAATATTTCGCCGGTCGGTTTCTTTTAAACTTAACGCTCTCTTTATTTTTTATTTTTGATGTTTTTTTTTCTTTTTTTTTCATAGGCGGCCATGGCACACTGCTCGGCTTCATTAACTCTTTTATACATATCATCATGTACGCCTATTACTTGCTCTCTGCCATGGGTCCCAAGGTACAGAAGTACTTGTGGTGGAAGAAATACATTACCATTCTGCAAATTGTAAGTTGAACTTTCGTTTTCTAGCCTATTTTGTTGTGTAGCTCTCCTATGCAGTTCAATTCATTGTGTGTGTCTTCTTGCAGATTCAATTCTTGATCATTTTCGTGCACACCCTACAAATTCAATTCCAACCCAGCTGTAATTTCCCAAAACCAATTGCTGCTCTGCTCACCTTCAACGCCGGCCTCTTCACCTACATGTTCAGCTCCTTCTACATTAAGAACTACAATAAGGAGGCTGCCCTAAAGGCCAAGGCGGACGCCGCTGTTAAACAGGATTGAGCTGTTCTTTTCATCCACTTTGCTGTTCTATATATATTTATTTCTCAATATTTTGGGCACTTTTCTACTACGTGCTGACTTTAGACACTGAACACTTAGGTACATAACTCAAAACCGTCAAGTTGGTCATGCGACAGTTGCTGCTTGATTTGAGTTCCTCAAAACGCGGCGAAAGTGTCTTGCCTCTAAAAAAGCATTTCGACTGTTCGAGTTCGACTTGCTTAATCGTCGTTTATGGTTTTGTTATATACATAAATATTGTAAGGGGAGCTGAAATTTATAAGAAAAATTTTAAAGGGTAGTTAATGTACGTTTGTACAGTAGACTTGTAGATTTGTAGATAGTACTTGTACGCCTCCATGTACATACATACATATGTATATATGCTATATATATGTATATTTAGTTAACAGCTAGTTTAGTAATCTGTAATCATAAGTGTAAATTGTAGTGGCAATTACTTCTTGCATTATCATAAGTAATTTGATAAAATGTATATTTAAGTTATATAACGATCGCTGCGCTTTTGCTACGAGCCCATTCGCCTCACGCCGA
The DNA here is from genome assembly GCF_023373825.1 of Bactrocera dorsalis. Taxonomy (NCBI): domain Eukaryota; kingdom Metazoa; phylum Arthropoda; class Insecta; order Diptera; family Tephritidae; genus Bactrocera; species Bactrocera dorsalis. Next base: position 18,187,207 of record NC_064304.1, on the reverse strand, counting down.
GTCCATAATTCGATATTTGTTATCGTACAATTTTGAAAGTGCAATCGAACCAAATATTTTGCTTTAGTTTAATTAAGGTTAAAATATGCAATCATTGCTTGATTTTTATATACCCTCAACGACCCACACACACACACACATACATACTATTTACATAATTATGTTTATGTAATGGTAATTAGCATCAGATGCACACCTTAATTCCTGTTTCGTCAACGCAGACTTGTACAACGTTTAAAATTATATAATATTAATGTTTGAATTCTTTTTGGAATCTCTCACATATCATTATAAAAATACATACATATATGTACATATGTATAGCTATAGCTTTCCTGGTGCGTTGTGTTTGTGTATCGGTCGGCTTGAGTTTTTACTATGTTTGTATATATCTGGTAACATAAAACGAATAAATGTTTTTAGACATGAATATTGCGAATAGTGTTTTTATTTTAATTTTTACAACCAAAATGAGAATTTACACTTGCAAAGAAACTCGAAGTTGCTACCAGACTCAGAGAATCTGAGTTCTTACACGAACACGTATCTGAACAATCAGATGTCCTCACACGTTTTGACTTCACACCAGATCACTTGGATCATGGAGTCACCAAACCGAACTCTGGGGGCTCTTTCTCTGCCCATATACCGGTGAGGGAGTTGTGTGTGGGCAAAAGCAGTTGGAGGAGAGGTGCAGTGAGCTTCTTCACCGATTGGTCAAAGTTTGGGTAGAGGCATTACTGTCAGGAGATCTATATCAACTCCAGCTTCAGACTTTCTAACTATTGCAGTGTCTTCCAAGCCGAGGTTGCAGCCATTAAGGTAGCAGCAGATCTACTGCTGCGGAGTGCAACCTCCATTCACTCAGATAGCAGAGCGACGATATTAGCCTTGAACTCATTAACGGTGCGTTCAGAGTTGGTCGAGGAGTGTCTAACCTCGCTATCAATAGCATCAAGTGTCTTTGTGATAAGACTGGTATGGGTGCTAGGCTATAGCGGAATCGCAAAGCTGATAAGTTGGCAAGGAAAGCATCCTAAAACCACCACATAAAGACTCCATAAAACATAATGAGCTATGGCGTCGTAGAGCCAGACGTCCACTTTCGGTCAGAGGCCTACCTTTTGCCAATGGCTTCTCTGCAGCAGTATAAGGCAATCGGCTTAAAGCTTCCTATCCAGGATGAGCCCTAGATTATATTCGCCAGATGAAAACAAATGGGAGGCATTTTCTGCAGCGACGCCACTAGAATCTTATATCTTCTAGTAAATAAAACTATTTCGGTTTTACTTAGGTTGATAGCGAACTCTAACTTGTGGGGTTCCCTTCTTCACATTTCGTAGAGCGCGTGCGCCATTGCGTCCCAGACCGTCCAGAGCAGTAACGACTACTTACGGCAGCTCCCTCAATATCAAGGAAGGTCCCAACAGCGAATTCTTTAACCCTAATGGCTTTCTCAAGTCATGACCTGTCAATATTCGATTTGTGATAGGTCTACAAAATGGTCGGTCATTGTATAGAAAATTATATGTTATACATAACATGCAGAAAAAATTTGATATCGAACTCATCGTTTGCTTACGTGTTAAGTTTAACTGATTAAGCTCAATGAATTAAACAGCTGCATTTTAAACGGCAATCATTCAAAAACAATTTATAAATAAATAAAAAAAACATTTAATTTTACTCTAGGCGCCCCTTTAAAAAATAATAGATATTATGAATTTGCTTATTATTTACTGTTTATGAAAGTACTAATGACTTGTTTTGAAATTCAAAAAAGATTTTGCCCAGCGTATTTATCGAAACCATTATCGATAAACTGGGAATTATTTAGTGGAGTATGGCATCACTGAAAAATGACAACGAAGCAAAGAAAAGGGAAAATGTCAAAACAGAAAAATTAATACAATTAAATGGGTATCACAATAACTGTTGAAGAAGGAGTGCATCAATTTCACAAAATCACTAAATGAAGTAGGCAAATAGCTTTTGAACAGCGTTGTTTTTAAATTGTGCTAGTAATAAATTAAGTGTTTATAAAATAGGAGCCGCAAACCTAGTATGTGCTCTATGAAGATGTAAGCCAAAATCGATTATAAATATCGATGTTTGTTTTTTAATTGAATCTTAAAATTTTTTCGTTTTTATCGAAGTGTAATATTCGCAGAGTTGTTGATAAAAACAGATCGGAATAACGCACTATACTTATATGATTAGTTACTTGAAATAGTTCTTTCAAAGGAAGTTTGACAAATGCAACTTAAAGTAACGTTTACAAAATTTTACGAACCAACAACTTAGTGTTGTTTATATCGTATTAGAAAAATTATTAATTTGAATCTTTTATGACAAACTATTAGAGAATTTATTCACATAAATCAATTGTGGTTTACATATGTGTATCATAGTGTGCTTATAAATATTCATTGTGAACATTTTTAAACAAAGTCATATGTTAAATTCAATCGAAATATATAAAGTTTAAGCTATGGTGTTTTAGAAGTTATTTCGCTTAATCTTTTAAAATAAATATTTTATAATTAGATTGCTTAAAAGTCGGAATTATTAGCAGCAATATTATTTATTTTATTTAATAAATAATAATTTCAATTAATCGATAAACATTTGTCAATTATTTTTAGTTTTTTCTTCCAGTTAAACACAAATTATCGATGAGAAAATTTTAATTATCATCGCTAATTGTAGTTAATGCAAAGAAGGGGCGGATTACAGCGGTGTCAACGAAAAGTGCAAGACAAAATTATTGAAAATTCTCGAATACCGTAAAACAATTCGTCATATCGCTAATAGACCTGTGATTCCGTAAAATACTATTAAATAAAAACATTAATCTATTTGGTGCGAAAAGATTTTTTTCCTGGGAATATTTCATACTTCAAAACTGCATACATACACACACCTATATACATTCACAATCCCTCCAGTATTTTAACTTAATAATACCTAGTTTGCAAACAAGAAAATGATGGTTGAATCCGATGGTACTGCTGATGCTACACGTCGTCTCAACGTCAAGAAGCAAACTCTCGATGATGCTTATGCGGTACCAGCAAATTTCTTGGAAATTGACGTGGTCAATCCATTGACAACTATGGCTGCAGGCAAGAAACGTTATACGGACTACGAAGTACGAATGCGGGTGAGTGACCTATGCAATTTAATGAGTGCATGCTGATAATTTTGTTTCAAACGGAAACAGTTATGATTACAAACAATTAAGGAACATTAATAAGCATCAATTTTAGTGATGTACACTTTAACATTTGGAGGCTTAAATATTTTGCAAAACAATATTCAAGTAACATATCAGTTGTGTCGGAAACTCGTACAGATTAAAATTTGGTCGTTACGCATGCATTTCATTTATCAATGAACATTACTCATAATGTTTGTGGCAGCATTAAGCAAGATTTGTGGTTATCACCACTGCTATAAATATGCATGTGTATGTAAATTGCATATATTTTTACATATTTTTTTTTTTATTATTATCTTTCAGACGAATTTACCAGTATTTAAAGTAAAGGAATCTAGCGTACGTCGACGATATAGCGATTTTGAATGGTTGAGAAATGAATTGGAACGCGATAGTAAGGTATAATTACTATTAAAATTTCGCATTATTCAAATTTTAATTTCCATATTTTAATTAATAGATTGTAGTACCGCCATTACCCGGAAAAGCATGGAAACGCCAAATGCCATTCCGCGGCGACGAAGGTATATTCGATGAAAACTTCATTGAGGAGCGACGAAAAGGCCTGGAAGCGTTCATCAATAAAATTGCTGGCCATCCGTTGGCGCAGAATGAGCGCTGTTTACACATGTTCTTGCAGGAGAATGTAATCGACAAGAATTATGTGCCCGGAAAGATTCGCAATACATAAGAGGCGATATAATAAGGTCTGAACGCAAGTGGGGAATGTGTGCCGAAAGAAAAAGTGGTTGTTACTGTTACTCGAGTGCACACGTACTGGGGAATCAAGCTGAATGAAAAGAGAAATATTTAAAATGCGATTATAAACAAATTGAACATACATTGAAGGATTTAACAGCTCAGAAGGGTTTATTTTTTCAAATTTCGGGTTTATACAATATTAAAAAATATTTATTGTATGGAATGTACGTTATATAAATTCTACTATATGGATATACAAGTATATATATATTTTCGAATTCCACAACTATTTTATCTTTAATAATGTGCCGACAAAATATTATTAATACAAACCTAAAAAATAAAAAAAAAAAAATATTGCTAAAGGCTTATAAAGTTGAAATAAGGCGAAGAAGATTTAAGTGTAGGATTTAGGACAAGAATATTTTCGTTAGTAGCCATCAATCGAACAAAATATCTTTATTACTATTATAAATATAAATGTAAAATATACCTTGTAATTGGAAAACTGTCATTTTGACGTTATGTATTTGTACATTAATATTCTATGATGTTATGAAATTATAGCGCATTTTTAATGTTGCTCGATGAATTGAATACAAATGATTGAATACATATTTAAAATGGCCTCTGTTAAAATTATCGCGTTTCCGAGCAAAAGTTTTGTAAACATTTCAGTAAATAAATAAATCAAACCTTTTTGCTATAACCTTTTTTCGGGGAAAATCTCGTTAATTTGCTTAACTCGTGGAGCTTACGTTATGACACATTACGTTCTGAAAAAATGCAGCCCTGTTTCTTTGTTTTCTTTTCGCACAGATGTGTTGAAAATCAGCTGTTCCATCAGCATTTGTTGGATTGCGCCTAGTGTAATGAAAGTGAGTGTATTTATTTAGGGCTTAAAATGTTGGAGTCAACTACATCTGAGGATTCGGACAGCAAATATGAAAATAGTGCTGATGTGGAACAAGAATACAAGTTAATTGAAAAGGCTTACGATGAATTTAATAGGTAAATATGGGTATTTTTTTGGTTTCTTCAGTTACAAACTCGTATTATTTGCTTTAGGGGCAACTATGAGCAGTGTCTTGAAACACTTGATGAGCTGGAAAAATGTAATGGAACCAACAACAAGTTGGAACATAATCGCGCTGTGGCGAAATTCTATAAGTCTGGGTGTAAGGATCATGCCACACTATTAAAAAGTATTAATGAAAATGTGAGTAAATGCTAAATTCTTGTATATTTAATATTTTTTATATGTAAATGACAACGCAAACTAAACTGATTATTGGTTGTGTTGCCTTAGTTCCTGAAGCAATTGTCGCATTGCTGTCTCCTCATTGGTTAGGCTATTTGTCTGTTGGCGTATTTGTTCATTCAGCTTTTTTCCCAATTCGGTATGCTCTTTAAGAGTTTTTCCAATCATCTCGTGTTGTTCATCCAATTGGCTTAAGGCCTTGCGGCAGTGACTAAGTAAGGTTGTGGCCTTTTCCGCTGCAAGGATCGTTTCAATGTACAAATGCAGCATATTATTTTTAAGATCGCTAATACTATTACCTTGTTGTTTTTTTCTCTCACATTTTTGTTCAACTTGTGCTTTTATGTTTTCAAAAGTGCTCTTGGTACCTTCTCTGTATTTATCACGGAGAATCCGTATAAAATCGACATGAGATATAAAACGATATTGTTCCGAATCATCAGCATTCGCAATCAAAGTATCCATTTTCTATTAAGTATTTTTTTAGTTTTCAAATAACAAAATGACGCTTGCCCTCTTATCGAGTTGACAGTGAAGTGAAAAATATGGCAGCTTCCGGTGACATTTCTACCGTTATAGAATGTCGTAACAAAGTGAAATTCAAGTGAAAACATTTCAATAAATTTAAAAAGCAGTCGAATTGGAAAGTTGGAAGGGGTTTCTATTTTACAAAAATTGTTTATCTGCTTGTACACATTAATGTGTGACACTTGACAACATGGAATATTATAGAAATTTGTAATTTATGCGCAACGAGTTTATCAAAAATATGTAACACTGTTTGGATAATAGAAATAAATTTCAGCTAACTTGAACTTACTGTTTATAACTTATCGTATTAATTATTATATGAAAAATATATAGTTATAAAAAAACTGTTAATCTTTACAAATAATTATGTATAGTAATTATTATTTATTGTATTTTTTTTTTCTTATTGTTTTAGACTGGATCTATAGATAGATCTAGTCCCATATCGTCGAAACTTTCCTACAGCCCAATAGCGCGATTCAACATGGCGGTAATATACTATCATCGGCATATGTATGAAACTGCAATCAACACACTTACACCGTTGGTCGACCAAGTTGAAGATTTAGAAGAACACATGGCCGCACTGGTTTGTACATTTATGCTACGTCTACTGCTCGTCACTAACCAATTGCGCAAGGCGGCCGCATTTCTGGAAATGCTGCAATCGCCTGAACATAAATCATCGCTCTACTTGAACCGAGATACATTAATAGGCGAAGAAGCTTCAGCTTGTGAAACGGCAACTACAAACCATGAGAACTTTCAACGTGCTTATAAATTCTTGGCTATACAGACATGTGTTATGAACCGTAAACCTATTGTGGTGGCAGAGGACGGTGTAAGTAAAAAAACGAATGTGATAATCATATTGATAAATGATTTGTACATTTTCTACTATACAATTTTTAGTCGGCGGAGTTTTCTTCTCTAAAAGCTCATCAATATTACATTATGAAGGACTTTCAAATGGCCGCCAAACAACTGAAAAAGGTCAACGAGATAGGTGCAACTGGTGACCTGTAATTTTAATGTCATTTGCTTCCATTTATTTAAATATTAATTTGACCCTTATATTTTACAGCAGCGACATGCTTAATACGTGCATTGCCAACAATATGGGAGTAATACATTTGCGTGTACGTCATTATGCTATTGCTGCGAAATTCTTTCAGGATGCTATAACTTTTGACAAGCGTATAGCAGGCAATATGCGCAATGTGTCCTTATACCAAATGAGCACAGCACGTACTTGTGAAATACTCTATAATTTGGGTATTGCAATGCTGCACTTGCGCCGCCCGAAAGAAGCTTATAATTGTTTCTTTGTGCCGTTGAAATCGTACCACAGCAATCCGCGTTTATGGTTTCGTATATCGGAAGCCTGCATTATGGATCACGAAATGGTATGTGTATTAAATATCACAAAGTAATTGAAAATTATCCGATTTGATCGATTTTAACAAATTACAGAAAATGTTAGAGGAGGATAGCAAGCCAATGATCACATCTGTGGTAGATACTGGTGGTCGTAAAACGGTCTTCTTAAAACCCACAAACAATGTGGTGTATTCGTAAGTTTTAATTTAATACTATAATGTTACGAATAAATTATTTCTATATTTGAATTGTATATCTGAGAAGGCTGGACAAAGACGCACTTGAATCTGGTCCGAATCTGCACTTTGCCATCTTGGCGCTACGTAATGCCCTCACCCTCACCACATACTATAAGAACGCATTTGAAATGACTGAAGACGATGAATTACCAACAGAGCGGGAGAAAGAGAATTGGCGCAATGTTAAGGATAATAATTTTTGCAATCCATCTCGGCCGATATCTAAGAACTCGCTTAATAATATGCTCTGTGCCATTTATGCAGCCTACAGTTATGTCTCACTACGTCTGGGCGATTATGTAAGCGCACTCAAAATGGCACAGGAGTTGTTGAAAGCTGAAAAACTCTCCGATGCGCATAGGTAAATATACATTTTTGATATTTTTTAATGTTTATCTCATACATGTATATTTTTCTTCCCTCAGATTGCTAGCGCATATGTATGCTGGTGAAGCATTATTGATGTTGGATAAATTGGAGGATGCGCGCCCACATTTTGAGCCGACATTTGTGACGAACCTGAATGCATTTGATTTTGAGACAAAAGATTGGCGCGTCAAGTCACTGGATGCCGCACAGAATGTTGTGCGCTATAATTTAGCTGTAGTCATGGCATTGCAGGGGGACCTCGAGCTTTGCAGGAACATCTTGAGCAGTTGTACACATCCAATTGTGGCGGCCAAAGTGCTATCGCTGAAGACCTATCTCGACATAAGAATGGGAAAATGTGCATAAGAAGCGTTACGTAGTAATTTTTTTGGTAGATTTAGTAAATTTGCCTTTACTATGCAATCTACTATAAACAAATAAAGATTTTTAAGGTATTGTGCATTGAAAGCATAATAAAGTTGAAAGAATGATTAGAGTTCATATTTCCGATTGCGATTGCTAAATTGTAAGGTTAAGTATTTGAAAGCCATAAATCAAAGCTTATTAAATTACCAAATCGTCTAATCAAGAATGCGAGATAAGTTAACGTTGGTGGCCGGAAAATCATTGCCATCGATTAGTGCCTATAAAGCGACGTGTCCAACAGCAAAATTGTTTAGTTTGTGGTGCACCTTTGAAAATGAAGTTTAGAAAAGTGATATTGGCCTCCGTGCTGCTGCTGGCCATGGCCAATATAGCAGTAGCGCTAACATTCGATGAAGAGCGTTTGAGGCTTAAGCAATTTGTCACATCTGTAAGTAAAAACAATTTTAAGTGTCCGCTTGAACAATAATACATCCATGTATCGCTTAAAGGAAGAACGCATTCGTTCCCATGGCTATCCGGCAGAATCGCATACCGTCGAAACCAGTGATGGCTATCTCTTAACACTATTCCGCATACCTTACTCCCCCAAATTGAATAATCAGCGTGCGAAACGTCCAGCTTTTCTCTTGCAACACGGTTTATTCAGCAACTCAGATTGTTGGCTAAGCAGCGGTCCGGAGAACTCATTGGCCTACCTGCTGGCCGATGCCGGCTTCGACGTTTGGTTGGGCAATGCCCGTGGTAATATCTACTCGCGCGCAAATGCGAAAATAACCTTGAATAGTCCGAAATTTTGGAAGTTCAGCTGGCATGAGATCGGCACCATTGATATTGCTGCTATGATTGATTATATACGCGATTTGACCGGTGAGCAAGCCGTACATTATGCGGGCCACTCGCAGGGCACCACGGTGTATTTGGCGCTCATGTCTACCAGAAAAGAGTACAATGCTAAGATTAAAACGGCACATCTATTGGCGCCATGTGCATTCTTTGAGCATGGCAGACATGCCGTTTTCCAACTCGGCGCATTGGTCGGCACACCTGGTGGGGTTTGGAACCGCCTTCTCGAGGATATGGAGTTGATGCCTAAAAACGCTATAGTAAATCGCATTGCAGACACACTCTGCGCGGAGCAACCCGATTTGGGCGCACAGTGTAAGAAAGTCGTGCTTTGGTATGCCGGGGACGGTTACCGCAACACAAATCTGGCAAGCGCGAAAATGATAGAAAAAAATAATTATAGAACCTAATTAGTATCTTTTACTTTGACATTTTAGACTTCCTTGCAAGTGCTCATTGAAACCCATCCGGGCGGTTCGTCCAGCAATCAGGGCATACATTATCTTCAGCTCTCTAAGTCACATAAATTCCGTCAATTCGATTATGGCACCAAGAAGAACCAAGAGATTTACAATCAAGATACGCCTCCAGACTATGAACTGAATAAGATTACTGCTCGCACTTACTCATACTCAAGCGCCAACGATGCGCTGTGCGGTCCACGCGATGTCGACACTTTGGTGGCAAATATGCCGTATCTAGTTGAGGACTATCGCGTACCCGATCCAAGCTGGAATCACATGGACTTCATTGTTGCCAACCAAATGCGTGAGGTTATCAACGACCGTGTTGTAGGCGCCGCTAAGGCTTATGAGAGAATGTAATGACACAAATAAAACATAACCAAGCTGAAAATGGAATTTTATTTAAACATTTCATCTGACGCTGCTCTTTCTATGGTCCGACCACGTCGGAACAGTAAGTTTCTGGGCCTCTCGCTGTTGCAGTTGTTTTTGTAGCAGAAGAATTCTACCGAGTTGACAGTCCTTGGCCGGAAAAAATCCAGATCCGTTTCGGTTACGTAGACCCGACTGTCGTGGTAACGGCTGGGCCTCTCGTTGTATGCTTTCGTTGACAACCAACCCGAACCTTGACACCCTGCTACAACAACCCCATAGAGTATATTTTTTACAGTCTATTAGTGTCTAGCAGGCTATCTATAAGTTGTAAAATCTTCGGAGTCCTTGGCTTCATAGAACGTGTGGCATTATAGATTTAGAGCTCATCTGCAAATTTTCTTTTGTTAATGAAAAAGTACATCTAGAAGAAACGAAAGACTCAACTGCACCTTAGGAGTTTCTTCTGATGTAGTTGTAACGATAGTAAATATCCGGGAGGTAATTTTGAGGAATACTGCCGAGTTGGCAGTGCCCGGTCGGGTAAAAAATCTGTTCCTTTTCGGTTACTTAGAACTGAGGAATGGTAGAGCTTAGAGTGCCTTTCCAATGCTGTTTATAAGTCAAGCCCTATAGTTGGGAAATCCCCATTCTTTAATCGATAACAGAAATAAGTAGACAGAATAAACTGTCTTATTATTACCGCTCTCTCTCAATGAGCTGTAGTAAAATATTTTTTATCAAGACCATAAATTAAGTAAACTACTAAAAGAAGGCAATGCAAAATATACCCCACACAAATTAAGAAAACTGATACTTGAGTCCTTGGAGCTGTTGTTCTTAACATAGTCGGCTCGTGCTTCTTGAAAATACGAATGTCCTGAATAAATGGATCATTTGGGGTCTACGATTGCTAAGAAGCTATGGTTTATTTAGTATCAAGGAGGATAAAATTAACAACCATCGTTTGTAACCAGTCATAAAGTGCCATTTTCAGACGAGTTTTATATGCGAGATTCTTCTTTTCTCTTTATTGCTTACGCGATGATAGCCGAGTTTACAACAGCGTGTCAATTGTTTCTTCTTTTGGCAATTTAGCGACAATTCGAAATACCAAGGCAGCCAGGTCCTTCTCCACCTGGTCACTCCAATGGATTGCACGTCTCCTCGTCCTCTGCTTTCCTCGGCGGGCACTGCGTCGGATACTTTCAGAACTGGAATGTATTCATCCATTCGGACGACATGACTTAGCCAGCGTATGCACTGTCCCTTAATTCGCTGAACTATGTCAATGTCGTCGTATATCTCTGTACAGCTTATCGTTCCAACGATTGCGATATTCACCGTTGCCAATGCGAAAGAACGACAAATCTTCCGTAAAACCTTTCTTTCGAAAACTCTTAACGCCAACTTATCAAATGTTGTCATCGTCCATGCCTCTGCACCATACCGTTGGACGGGGATGATGAGTGATTTGTAGAGTTTGGTCTTTGTTCGTCGAGATAGGACTTTACTTTTCAATTGCCTACCCAGTCCGAAGTAGCAACTGTTGGTCAGAGTTATTCAGCGTTGGATTTCGAGGCTGACATTGTTGTTGGTGTTAAGACTGGTTCCAAGAGAGACGAAATTGTTTACGACTTCGAAGTTTTGATTGTCAGCAGTGATGCAGTGATGACATGAGATATTAACGTCTTGCCCTCGTTCACTACCAGACCCATTTGCTTCTCTACGAGATTATCGAGAGAAAGTACATACGTAAGTATTGAAAGGTTCGCAGAGTAATCACATCCGCTACAGTAATTGTTTCAAGGATATGTAGAGAGGACTTGCAGGAACGCTTCTTGTTGTTGTGTGGATTCCTATTCAATTTCATGCGATTCGTGCTGCAATATCTTAAGTCGTTGACCCGTTCAAGGAAAAATGCGTCCGCATATACATACATATATCAACAAAAAAATTATGCGCAGCGTACGACAAAATATTTCTGATTTACGGCGACTTGATAACATTTTCCCGAAATATTCAAAACAAACTATAAATAATTGAAATCATTATGGGGGGTATACCCTGTATATTTATTGAGTTATGACTCTCGACCGTATCAAGCTTATCTGCGTCATCCACTTCATTAGGCTTAAGCTCTGCAAGATTGATCGCATATTGCGAATTATGGCATTAGATTAGATATCCCTTCGGCAGCGGCTCCCTTTATAACTCATCACTTTTAAATCAATTTTTTCAGTTTGCACTAATTTTTTTGCAGAACAATAGGAGTTTGGCAAACTATGTTCCGTTTAGCGGTTGCTTTAATTGTGCTGCCCGCGCTGAGCAAAGCTTTGGACCTGACGTCTATTAAACCCAGTATTGACTTGCCACTAAAACCCTTAAAAACATCAGTAAGTCTAATAATACAATACTTTGTTCCCTCATACTTAAAACACAACTAATTTCTAGGCTGAACGTATACGCGAGCACGGTTACCCCGCTGAGTCCCATTTTGTGGAGACCAGTGATGGTTATATTCTCAACCTCTTTCGTATTCCCTCGCCACGTTTGGACAATGAGCAGGAGCATAAGCCAGTAGTTTTCATACAACATGGTCTCTTCAGTTGTTCCGATTGTTTTTTACTAAATGGTCCGGAGAACGCGATCGCGTATAATTTCGTTGATGCTGGTTTTGATGTTTGGTTGGGCAATGCGCGTGGTAATATTTATTCCAGGAATCACTCAACTTTATCGCCTGAAAACACGAAGTTTTGGAAGTTCAGTTGGCATGAGATCGGCACCATTGATATGCCCGAATCGATTGACTATGTGCTCGAGCGGACAGGTGAAACAGCATTACATTATGTTGGGCATTCACAGGGCGGTACAGTTTATTTTGTGATGCTTTCTTCTCGTCCGGAGTATAATGAAAAGATAAAAACTGGACATGGTTTGGCGCCCGCTGTATTTATGGGTAATGTAACCGACGGCATTGTTGCGGCGCTCGCACCGTATGTCGGCTCACCTGGTGTGGGCGCTAATTTGCTCTGCGATCAACCGTTTATACCGTACAACCCGCATGTGCAGCGCTTTCTGGATACGGCCTGTGGCGGTGCACCAGCATATCCAAAATATTGTAAAACACTATATCTAATGTGGGCCGGCGATGAACAGTCCAACCTTAATGCGGTCAGTATACTATAGCAAATACTTAAAGTGATAGAATATATGATTTCTTTTCATTTGTAGACATTACTGCCTCAACTGGCCGAAACACATCCTGCTGGCATCTCGACTAATCAAGGCATACACTACATACAACTTAAAGTGTCGAACAAATTCCGTCAATACGATTTTGGTTCGAAGAATAATAAAATAGCATATAATCAGGAAGAACCGCCAGAGTATCCGTTAGAGAAGATCACAGCCGATACATTTCTCTATTACGGTTTAAATGACGGTTCGGCTACAGCGCAAGATATGAAACGTTTGCCACCCTACCTACCAAATTTGCGTCTGTTCTATGAAGTGCCGAATCCAACATGGGGACATTTGGATTTCATTTTCGCCAAGCAGGTTAAGCAGGAAATCAACGATCCTGTAATACAGTATTGTAAAGATTATGAGGAACGATATTAGAACAACCAATAAAGTCTTTTAGGAGCAATATATAAAATATTTATGTTAGTAGGATAGACTTTCAATTGTAGAGCTTAAGAAAACTAGCAGGCAGACTGAAAAGTTCATATCGTTCGGGTTGCGAAATCAGAGCTTCCGGGAATAATAGTCCTTTGATATGAGATCTTTGAATGGAACCTAAAAGGATTGACTGGTAAGAGGTGATCGAAAACTTTGTAGGAAGGCTGATGTTTCGACACTTAACTTAAAGATTTTAAAATCACTTGTACTTAATTCTAACCATAGACAATCTTTCCCTCAATAACTCATTGAGCTTACAATCTCGAACAAGCAGGAGATTCGGAAACTTAGTGAGACTTCATATATCGCAAGTCATCACATACATAGGTGACAGTGAATGTCTTGGACTTGGCCCCTGCAAAGCAAATGATTGACGACAGGTTTGTGCTGCAAAATGGACTCTTCAACTGCTTCAACTGTTACCGACGACCTGAAATGCTATTGCCTACATCTTCACCGATGTCGGTTTCGATGTGTGACATACTATACTCACATATGGTAATAATAAGGAACTGAACTTGAATATCAAAGACTTTCGTGAATTCTGTTGCCTTGAGTTCGGCGCTATTGATTTGCCCAAAAAAAATGGACTATTTACTCCAGAAGACAAGGCGATTCATCTAGCTTTGTGCACATTTCCTTTCCGACTAAGTACAGTACGAAAGTAAGAAGCGTTAATCTTTTGGCTCAAGCCATTTTGATGGGACTTTATCATACATCAACTGATGCACTTAATCCATCCAAATATATATATCTGTGTTCAGTGACAGTGGTATGCGATTGTTTGGCGATTAAATGATCATACCACACTATATTGATGTAATGAGAACTGTCGAGATTTAACTAATTTTGTAGCACATTATCAGCTTGAAAATGTATCAGCGCATACGCATGTCTATACGACTTGTCCGATACATCGATAAACTGGCAGAGCATTAAGCGTTTGTCAGATCATTGCACCAATTTGAAGCTATTATGCAAAGTGCCTGACGAGAACTGCGTGGCTTTACATTCACCATCAAAGGAAATTAAACTAGAAACCAACTGGTTATTGATAATTGAAAACAGTATGTTATTGATAGAATTATGTACGAAAATTAAAAACTAAACTCTATACAGCACCTAATGCTGAAGACAGTAGAAAACATACAAAAATAAAGTATTTTAAGAAAGATTTGCAGAAATTCAAGCAGCAATAAATATTTATTAATTGCACCTGGCGCAAGCACCATTATCACCGTCATAAACGTGTATCAATTAATATGAGTGTAGAAGTCAAGTGCCACTTACAGTGTTGACAGAAAGTATTCGCCTTATATTGTGACAAAAAAGTGCCCGAAAATTGTGGATAAAAGGCAAAATATTTTATTATTCATCAATATTTATTTAGTCGCCTTCAAAGTAATCCCCACCATATGTAACTAATACATTTATAGTATGCCAATGACTTTTGTACTCCTTGAAACATTTTTCATAAGAACTTTTTGGGATGGCTTTCAGCGATTTTGTTTTATCTCTTCAAACGACCGAAAACCATCCATTCCGCTGACTGTTGGCTTGTTTGCATGTTAAACTCATAAACCCATGTCTCGTCGGCAGTTTTAATGCTCTCCATGACGAGTCGAGAAAGATTGATACCCAAAATTATCCACCAAAATCATTCAAATGAACTCGCGAGAAATCTTTATTTCTATCCTTTTTTTTGAAATATCATATTCCCGGAGAATTTAATTACAATTTCTGCGTGTTTTTTTCTAACAATGTGTGTTTATTATTCAGCATTGCTTTTGTTGGTATTTGAGTGGACTGAGTGGACGACAATTCAACAGAAAGGTTGTCAATACCAGTCTCAGCTGAAATCAAATAGAAATTATTCGAATATTTTCACATAGTTTGGTAATATTATACAATATTATTTTACATTGCATTTAATCGATAGAATCCAAATAGGTTACGTTTATTATACTTTGAAGCAAACAACTGCTGCGCATACGTAGAACTCCCGAAAATAATGATATACTCCGGATATTTTAGCCGATGTGTTCATTGTTGAAAATGAATAGGTTATATTATAATCGGACGACGCCACAAGATTATCCGTTGGGAAACATATATGTGAGTCCCATATTACAGATTAACTACTGTGATCACAATTTTTTGCAGTCAACATCATTTTATGTGGATGCCGTCGAACTTCATTCTCCCAAATAAACTACATCGAATCAATAGGCATATTTCTGGACTATTAAGGAGTTAATAATTGTATGACTTAGAAACCTCAAGACATTAGCCAACCCAGTATTTCGTCGACGAAAAAGCTGGAAATAAGGGAAAACGGTTGAAGATCATTAATAGATGAGGCCGGACTTATAAAAAGTTTCTGATAAGTATTTCCAAGGACTCTTTCTTTTACCTTTGACAGCATAATACTGTTTAGGTAAGCCATTAAAAGTCTTCCATATTTTATACGTATTAAGGTATTGATATGGTGATATTTGCTATGGGGATATAAAGCCTTGATTTTATGAAATTATGTTTCAACACTCTTTAATGAAGAAGTCGTTAAGATATTCATTTCTTTACTAAAAATCAAACGCTGCCCTGCTCTTAAATTGTGTAACAGAAAATCATAATTTTTAAGACGGTTAGGTATACTTTCTCTCATCGTTCTCCAACTTTGAAAATATGGAGATATATATATGAAAACAGTTTCCCCTGTTGTTGAGATTGCCATATTTTTTCGAACCAAGTATGTCTACATTTCAAATCAACTGGAGCGAAGTCATTAGTATATTTATACCTGTCTTGTGAACCTTTTACATTCGATTTCAAAACTTTACAGCATTCACTTTTTCGAAGTAGAAGAAAAAGACAACAACAGAAAAACGACAACATTTTAAGGATTTTTGCTTATTATAATTAAATAGTTTATTCTTAGATTTTGTATAATACGTACAAATGCCATAATACCCAGATAACAGTTATTCTAAAAAATATACGTCACTTAGTTATGGCAACCTTTAACTTAACAAGTATGGATCAAATAATAAACTCGCTCTTAAAAGTCCTACTTTTTCCTATAAATCACAATTAAAGTTTAAAAACTAAAATACTTTTGAAAAGAAAATCGAAACATTATCATCAACTATATGTATATTCGTAGTAGTTTGCTGCTCTGATAATTTTATCGAAAATAAATTCACGCACGCCCAGACCACAAATGAAGTCGAAATGATTCCAGCGCCGGCGTGGAATCTTGTAGACGGCCTGTAGGTTGCGCAAACGCATTAGCAGTCGCCAAATATCCTCCACGGACACGATGTAATCGTTCTCGGCGTAGAAAATTGTTACCGGCGCTGTGACTAGCTCCAGCTTGTAGTCGGGCGGCTCTAATTGATTGTACATCAACCAATTCTTCTCCGGACCATAGTCGTATTGGCGGAACTTTGTCGAGACGTAACCCTGAAAGTAATGCATAATTTGCTTGAAGGAGCCACCCACTGGAAAGTTGGCCATTATATCCGGTAGTAAAGTCTGTAAAAATACAGAAAATAGTATAAAAACTATATATATATAATAGAATTGCAAGTACCACCTTGTTTAGATGTTGTGTGTCGTAGCCCACCGCTGGCCAAAGACGGCTGACACAAACCATCGGTCGTTCGTTCTCAAAACAAAGCGACGAAAGGAACTTTTTCACAAACTTGTTTGTCGACACCATCTCCATACCCTCCAACACCTTAGCCACATAGTTGCGTGTACCCAATATGGGACCGAAAATCTTGGCCAGCCCACCTTTAGTGTTGCTCACATACGCCACCGGCGCCAACAGATGTGCTGTCTTGAAGACGCCATTATATTGCGGCAACATTGAGTTCAGCACCAGAAACACGGTACCACCCTGTGAGATGCCCACAAAATGCATTTTCGCCTCACCCGTGCATTGCATGATGTAGTCCACCATAGCGGGCATATCATAAATGCTCATCTCATGCCAGCTAAAGTTCCAGAACTCACGCTCCGTGGCATTGTACCACACATTGCGGCGCGTGTAGATGTTGCCGCGATTGTTGCCTAACCAAATGTCGTAGCCTTGACGCCACAGCAGATATGGTAATGAGTTTTCGCGTCCATTCAGTAGCCAAGCGTCCGAGGAGGCGTAAATTCCGGCTAACAAGAAAACGACCGGACGTCGCGAATATATGCCGCAAGCAGTAGCGCCTGTTGTCGACGTCGTATTATATTGCGGTATGCGATGCAATGTCAACGCATAGCCGTCCTTGGTGAGCACGTGATGCTTTTCCACCGGATAACCGTCGCGACGTATGCGTTGCACCTGCAAGTGCAAGTGCGTATTCATGGAAGGAAGAAAGTAATAAAAGACAATTATTTTATTATGATGTCTACTCTTGTTCTTTGTGCTATTTTTTTAGTGGCAGTCTGCGAAATAGTAAGTGCTGTGATTGAGTGACTGAAGTAGGTAGAATGACAATAATAGGCGCTATCGGCGTCGTGGTGACACTGCGTTGACACAAAAGTGACTTACGCAAATCACCTACCGTCTACCATCTACGATTTACGAGTACCTGTCTGCATGGCTCAATTGACGGCTTAGCTGGATTGCGAAGTTAAGTCGTGTCGTCTAAGTGCATGCGAGCACAAATTTATGCGCTCTTGACGGCCATAAACGGCTTTCATTGCCACTTCATTGTTTTTGTTTGTTGTAATAATTGCACTATGCGCTAAATACATACATATATGTATATATACCACCAACGCTTTTTCAAAGGATGTGGATTTTTTTCATAAGGAAAGAGTAGGATTTCGTTACAAATATCATTCAATGACCGCGATCTGGTTAAGGGGTTATATGGGTTTACGGGTTCAAAAAATCGACCATTTTTATTGTCTTATTAAATTCTACAATACCTCTAGAATATTGTCCTAAATTTTCAAGTTGATTCGAGTAATCGTTTCGGAGATACAACCTTGAGAACTTGTGCGCTCGAGGCTAGCTAGGCTTAGTGCGTTGTCTTTAAACGGGTTTTTCTCGACACTGTGCTTTTAAGGTCGATTGGCAAGATTTCTCGAGAACTACTCAATCAATCTTCATGAAATTTTACATAGGTCCTTAAGATATAATTCTTAAAAACTTGGACGAAGGAGTTTTAAATGTCGCCAAATTTTAATTTTTTCATAAAAATTTCCGTCAAAAATCGAAAGTTTAGTTTTTTTTCTTCATCCAAGTCATTAGTTAGATGATCCTGTAATGAGTTATCCTGACAACGCGGAGATCAAAATATTTTTTTCCCAAAAATTTCAGAATTTATTTGCTAGTAGTGTGTGTTTGTAACAATAAAAAATTCTAATAAAATAATTATTTTTTATATAAGAACCATGTAACCCCTTAAACAAATGTTGGATAACGCGAATATAATAATTGAAATATGTGTGAGACAGATAAAAATTTGTTTTCAGAAGTTAGTGATATTTGTAGCTTTTTTCATTGAGATATTTGATAACTTGTCCGAAATGTTCTCTGTTAAGAGATAATGATTAAGAATGAGTGGAAGTTTAAGTCAAGCAAGTATCTACAATAGTATGAAACCCATCAGGCGTGTACTGCATGAAGGGTTATTTTAGTTGGTGGGAGTCAAAACCATAATCGAAAAAGATGGAAAGAAAACAGCGAGACTAAGTTCTATTTTGGAACAAAAGTTCAATCGTTATTCCAAAACTAAAATCATGTTCAAATCTCATGAAAAGTCCTCCAAATCGTTTTTAGATTTAGAATTAAAAGGCCTAGGTTTATATCAAGTGAATGAAAAAATGGATTAAGCACAATTTGAATTGAAATAAAGGGTTTTACTTTTATTAGTCCGGATCAACTTTAGGTTAGGTTTGCTTAAATGGTCGATTCTAAAAAGCGGATCTCAATTGGACAACTTATAACGCCGCTCCGTTGTGATACCTAGAACTCACATGAAAATGTATCACAATAACTTCATAAATCAACAAAGCGCTTTGAACCGATCACAAATTTGTTGAGGCGACTTTGTCTACTGAACTGACTATGTCTACTAAAAGTTCCTGAATGTTTCCATCTCACCTTCTTCTGTTTGTCATTTTAGGTCTGACTGGATTTCTAGCCCTACAGCATGAATGCTTACGTATAATAATAACTCCTACGATTACTACAATATGAGCTTTGTAAGAAGAAAACAGTTCACTTGATCTCTTATGTCTACTCTAGTCCTGAAGTTCGGATTAGAAGATTCCGAATGACTGTTACAATGTAGAAATACTTGAAGGTTGTCACTTCTTATTGAAAGCGGATCTCTATTAGCGAAAAATTCCAGCGATGCTGCTTGGAAGTTGTGATAGAAGTCAGTTCCTGCGAAGTGTTTTTTTCTAAAAGAACCGGATTTGTCCGCAATGGACAGTCATTGGCAGTATTCCTCAAAGCTACAGTAACAACTGTATCCAAATCTAAACTCCTTTATAAAACAATGATTAGAAATGTTATCGAAAATTTGGAGGATCGCTGTATTCAGTGTGTAACCCTTGCTCATCCTTATGTTCTATAACAATTTCGAATTTTGTTAAACAAAAGCTTTCCTTTTTTAAATGAGACTAGCAGCTATTTCTCTGATAACCGTTTCTTTGTAAGGAAAACCATTAGTCCACTAACTATTTGAACTTGTTCAGAATTGCAATTTCACGTTACTGTCTAAAAATGGTATGTATAGATTCTAAAAAGAATAGTGGCTATATAATATCAATTTGTTTTAAGACCGAAATTTTCATACGAAAAATATGGTTTCTTATTTTGGTTTTAAAATCGTAAATTTTTATTGAAAAGTTATATAGCTCATGACATTATTTTTGGTGCGGTGATGGGTATGATTTCCGAAATACGTGTCTATTTTTTCGTTTCATTTGCCTACTTTTGGCAAATGCAAATGCCGGCACGTGCGTCGAACACTCAGCGTTGCACGCCGTCGCTCACATACGCGCTGAAACGCCGACATGGGTACTACATATATAGTCCAACAACAAAAATGGTTGAATGACGATAAACTTGCGATTACAAAGTTCGTCATAAAGTTTGTACAAGCTATGGGTATTTTGCCAATGGCAACACGAAAAACAATAACATCCATTTATACGAGTACATACAGACACATACGCCTGCTAGATTTCGTACTTTCGTATGCATGTGAATATGTTGTTTCTAAGTGTGCGATACTTCGAATTATGCATTCCGCGCATGCGCACTTGCACTCGCCACACACGCTTTAAATACTCGTACATGCAGCAAGCACTCCGTGCGACCGACACTCCTGCGATGTGATCTGCCCTTGTCGCTGTTAAGTTGTGTCCTCTACCAAAGTGACTTAATAGACACAATAAATAAGTCCAAACTTTGAAATATTGACTTGTGCAATTTATCACATATGTAACTGGGAGGAGATATGCTATTTTGTAATTATTGATAACAAATATATAGTCAGGAAAAGGTGCGCAGAGACGAATGGAAAGAAAAAAATCGATTAAGAGGACTATATATGATATGAAGTATTTTTAGAGGGGTATCAAAGAGAAATTTATTTCCATGAAATTTCATAGTATCCTTAAAACTCTATGCTACTCCCTTTACTTCTTTATCTGAAGTGTAAAATGAGTACACCAAGGCTAATAGTAACTAGGTTATGTAAGCTTGACTTTGACCACTGATTAGATAAAATATTGCATGTGAAAAGGAAGGGTTTACGGGTTTAAAAAAATCTAATTTTTTTTATTCTCTTTTTGAATTCTACAACACCTCCAGAATATTGTTCTAAATTTTTAAGTTTATCCGAATAATGGTTTCGGAGATACAAGCTTTGAAAACTTGTGCGCTCGAGTGTAGCTAGGCTAAGTTCGCCGGCTTTAAACGAGTTTTTCTCCAAACTGTCTTTTAGAAGTCGGTTAGCAAGATTTCACAAGAACTACTCAACCGATCTTCATAAAATTTTACAAAAGTTTTTGAGATATGAAATTTTACTTTTTTTGTAAAAATGTCTGCCAAAAATCAAATTTTGAGTAGAGGAAAATAAACTCGTAGAGAGGAGCGACTCAACTCATTTTGGTTCATGTTTTGGGTATGAGGCATGTAATACTACGTTCCAAAAGAATTTTTGCAAATAAGACGTAAAGTGGGGATCGCCAAAGAGATATTTGACAACGTGGCTGAGGACCGTGAGGTCGCAGAAAGCAGTGAAGCCCATCTCAGCCGAAGCTCATATCAAGTCAATGGAAAATTTGATTAAGTGCAATTTCTATTGAAATACGTGGAAATGCTTTTACTTTTCTCAGTCCGGATCAACTTTAGGTTAGGTTTGGTTAAATGGAGGATCCAACAAGATGGATCTCACTTGGATAGCTTATAATGCCGTTTCGTTGTGGTACTTAGAACCCCCATGAAAATCATCATAAATACACTCATAAGCGATACTGCCAATGTCAGTTTAGGCTTTGTCTACTGGTTCGCCGAAGGTATGACTGCCGAGATGTTACACCCTCAGTCTTGCAAAGAGTAGACAATGGATGAGAAAGTTCCTGCATGTTTTCTTTTCACCTTCTACCATACAATTGTAACACTTTAGTCCCGACTGGATTTTTAGCCCTACAGCATGAATGCCTATACTAAAAGATGAACTTATGTATGTTACTAAGAGAAAACAGTTCAATCGATATCTTAAGTCTTCTCTAGGTCGGAAGATCGTTGACCAATACCTGCTAAGTCCTTACGCTCAAAGCTAAAGCGCAAGATGGCAACGTAGATCCAGCTCATTGCCACTCCCATGTGAGCGGGATGCTCTACTTTGATCAGATGGTGTTTCCCGCAATTAGGATGAATTAAAAATTGTTAGGAATTATTAAATGACTATTATCCTTGTATGGTGGATCGCTATTGAAGAATAATCATGTGATGGTGTTTGGAAGTAGTGATAGAACTCAGGTCCAACAAAGTTGTAGTGCGGGCTTTTCCCACAACAGACGTCTCTAGGTAAACATAAATGACTTGTAAATGGCCAAGGGCTGTCATACTTCAAAATTATTTGGAAAATATTTGCACAAAAGCCTTCAAAGCGTAAAAACATGGTGTAAAAATCATTTGGGAAATATTTATTGCCACTACAACCACAACAGCCTTTAAAGCACAAAAAATAGTGTGAAAAATTATAAACCGTACCATATTAAATAAATTAAAAAGTAAGAACAGCTGTTTTTCAAAATAGTAGATTAAACAACAATCAAAAATATTTTAAGCTGACCGCAAAAATGTTTGGCCTCAATTAATAGGAATTAATAGGAAAACAACATGAAGTGTGTTGCAAGCCTTGTTAGCATAATGGAGTGATTGGTCACAGCTTATTTAAATATAATTGTGGTCAGTGGTTTTCGTTTAATTTCTCGCCCATTTCTATTTCACGAGTCATACCGCATCTGTAATGATGATGTCGCGCGTTTGACGGACGTTGATGAACGCGGCAACCATAAACGAGGATCCGCGTAGCTGCGACTCCAACTGCCAGCAACACAGGCCACTTAACAGCAACAGCAACAACGACTCGATGATGTTGCAACCGATGATGGTGACAGCCATGACACACGACGACGGCGCAGGATGCTACGAATGTTGGCGTTAAAGCCGTTAATGCCGTTGCTCGTCAAACGCGTTCGGAGAGTTTTTTCAAGCGAATGGACAAGATGATGCAGAATGACATACTGGCTTACGTCAACGTGTCGTGCGAAGCGATCTTATGGGCTGAGGCAGCCAACACACATTGCCACACCGATCCACAGCAATTGGCGTTGCAGCTGCAGCGGTAGCCTAGTGTGTCGGCGATGAGCGGCGAGGAAGTGCAAGCAGCAAGTTTCACAACAATTCTATCTCTATCACGCTTTATTTAAATAACACAAAACAACCGAATGCAGCAGCCAGACGGATTGTGCCGAAAGCACGATGAGTGTTAAAGGTGCTGACTGTGCAGTTGAGGTCAAAAGTTAACACTAATGGGTACTTGATGTTTTGGTACGTCACTGCGGGTAGTACGCGTCTGGGACGAGCTATTGTTGTATGCTACAAGTATGAGCCGTTATATTATTACTTTTCACTTTTCACGTTTATTGCTACTTATTGACTTTCTTCTGCTTGTACAGCATTACTTTTTGTTTTTGTCTTGCTTTTGCTTTTGTTTTTGCACTTTCATTGGCGGTTTATAAGTGTTTTTTTTCGCGCGCAGGAAAAGGTGAAACCTCCAAATCGGTAACATGTATGAATTCCGGGATCGCGCGCTGACGTAAAACTTTGGTAACGTCGCGTGGTTTCGACTTCGATTGTCGTCGTCGTGCGCGGACTGGTGTCTGTTGACTGACTGTTTCGCCGCCTCGATAGCGGTATCCGCGCAGCCTGCGGCTTCCACGCGCCCCAGCTGTTGTGAAGCGCTTCTCTCCGCCACAGCTCCAACCGCAGCACCGTACAGGTATGTAGGTAAGTGTAGCGCTCACAGTGACGCTCATCGCGCTCATTACGTGTATTACCTTACCACCGCTCGCTTTAGCCCGCTGCCAACCGGCGCGGCCTCGCTGTACTTTTAATTCATAAACTCAATTATTTATTTTGTGTCTGCTTTCGCATTCATCGATTTGCAATGAGCATGGCGCGATTCGAACGGCCAGCCGGCTGCGAGTGAAGCACGTGAAGCGACGCTTCGATTTGTTCAATGTAATTCGCTCGCCACTGTCACTCGGCCATTACGAGCACCTATATACATAATTCAGCTCTCCGGCATGTTGCCGCTATTGACCACATTTACCCACTGACTACTCCTCCCTGAACCTGTTGTCTGGCGATTCGACTCGGTCTGTCAATGTACGATTTGTTTAGGATGCGTTTGCCATGCGTCTGCCGTCCGTTGGCGGGGAGTCGGTAACTCGGTAATGCGGTTACGCGCTTCGGCCGTCTTGGCGCATTAAGCTGTCTGTCGGTCTCTCCACAATTGTGCGTTTGTCTATTTGCCGTCAGTTTACAAACACTTGTCAACGCGCAGCATTTAAGTAATTTAATTTCATCAATAGGCGTTTGTGTATTCGCCGCCCCTTACGTTATCAAGGCAAAATGCACTTTCTTTCCACATTTACATGCACTTAAGTGCTTACTTATGAACTTACATGCTGACTTGTTCACTTACATATAATTGCTTGCACTGTTGCATGGCTGTATGCAACTTTCGTGAGTAATCACATGCGTTTCTTAAGTGGAACACTGTGTCATTGCAGTTCGCGTCCATCACTTCGAACGTCGTTGTTTTCATCTTATTTCACGCGTCTTCAAGATTTCTTGCAATGCGTAATTTAATCATGGCATAAGTCATAAGGCATAAGCAGACTCAAGTATTTACATAGATTCACATTAGTTGGGGTCAGCAACCATAAAACGGAAGTGCTATGACAAATCATTAATATTTCAAAATGTTCCTTTTAAGGTTTTATAGCCTCTTATGAAGCACGTTTTTTTCTGTGAGAAATACTAATCTTATCTAGGGGGGGTTCCTGCCTTTTTGGGCCGAAAACTTGCTGGTAAAAGAATGAAATTTTAATACAATTAGCGTAAAAAACATATTTAAGCTCGACATCGTTTTTTTTTTATCAAGTAAAGGGGAGGAAGAAGGTACCGAACGATGGCGGCAGGTCGGTGGAGATCCGTCCTCTTAGTTGAAGTTCTAGCGTTCGTAAACAAAATCTGAAATACTTCAAGCTTTTCAAAATAAAATTCTGCGCAACATAGTGGGGGCTCCTTTTTATGAGAGGAACGATGTTCTCCACCGGGATTTAAAGTTGTTCACTGTAAAGAAAATAATCGAAGAATTTAGACGTTATCTCATTCGTTTGAAAGCATCATGAAAATACTTATATTTGCGATTCAACTAGACCTAGACCTTCCCTTTCGATTCAATTATTTTTTAAAGTTTCTAGACGAGAATAGCTCCTTAAAAGACATTATTTATACCAAATATTTCGACATTTTAGAGAAAAATTGCCAGACACAAAATGGAACTCCCAAGGTACAAGTAAGATTTGTTCAGACGATCCACTAGAAATGCAGAGTTCTGCTTACGCTCTGAGTCGACTTTCTGGGAAATATAACTTAAGAAACTGAAAAAATAATATGTGACTTTTTAATTAACGGTTCGTTTTCACTTTTAATAATAAAATTGTTACATAAAAGGATAAAATAATCTTAAAATGCAGAACTTTAATTTGATTTATCAAAACTAAATTCTTATCAATGAAAATAATATTTTTTTATCATGTTTTTGACCCGTCCTAACGTATGATCGCACTTATACGAAAATATTTCTGACGTGAAATATCATATAATTTTTAAAGTTTAACGGAATTATGATTGTGTCACTTCTCGCACTCTCTCTGTCATCCTATTGCGGGCCGTAAAACCGCCATTGAACTATGTAAGTCAAATGTAACTGTGTTTGCACGCTTTCGGACGCAATCGATAAACACATACTCGTGTGCTTATGCATAAATATTCACATACGATGTACTTACCTGCATAAACACACACATACAAATACGAATACTAGTTTATTTACAATATGTCATGCAATAATTGTCGCTTTTTGCGTCTATAATTACGGCACTTTATTTCAGCCCTGATGTAAACCATATGCATTTGCATATCTGCATATGTGTGTGTGTGGGCATGTAAGCGGCTGTGTTCAGAGTAAATAAATTCATATTAGCTCATATACTGACTGCTAGTCATATGCTCGCATGTAAACATATTTATCGCAATTGTCTAATTGTGCAGTGATTCAGACGTGCGAGGGTTAAACTCTGTTAAACGTCTGTTTATTTGCATGGATTAATTGCCTCAATTGGGGGAAATTAACGCGACTTTTTTCTGATTCCGCTGGACGTGTATTTATACCTTAGGTTTTGTTTACTTTCTGGCTAGCACGTAAGCTTTTAATGGTGTTTTTATGTTCGCCTTCAAAACGGAACAAGCTTTTTATCAGACCACAACTAAATGGATCAATGGCGAACTTGAAAATGTATCAACACGTTAGTGTGAATTTAGTATATTTTATTAAGGGAATCGAGAATTTAAGAAAATCGCCTATTTTTATTTTTTGCTTATTGGTGTATACTTACATACATACTTATGTATGTATACTGGAAAATATTCTCCGGCAAGCAGTTTCGGAAATATTAGATTGCTTGTGAGAATTTTTAAGCTTACTATTATATTTTTTTCAAACCGCTGTTTTCAGAGACGGTGAAGAAATTTTCTTCAAAACGGCTGAACAGATCGACTTCATCGATTGATTTTCAAACGACGATCTTTAAACTTACAAAGAGTCAACTTAAAGTGTATTTTAGGACCGATTAGAACCAAACTCGTCACTGTGGGCATGGTATCATACTCGACTTTTTTCATGGACTCTGGTTAGATTGGTTATGTAACCGATAAAAGTAGACCCATGAGGAATGAAACACAACGATTTTAATCTCCAATAGAGAAAGATTCTGTCGTAGACAGTTTCAGGGGCGAAATCTGCACATACTCTGACGGTTAAAAGGATGAAATAGGAGCAGGAGCGGGCTTTTTGTAGTAATACCAACATAAAAGGGAGATTCAAATTAAATGGCTACATTTCAATCCTTCTTGCAGAAATTGTGTAAAATTTCACTACTACATTAGGTTATGCAAGCAGACAATAACTATACTCGCGTTAGGTAGCTCGGTGATCATCATTTGGGTACCCAATCATATATAAATACAAGAAAATGAAAAGGCAGACGAGCTGGCGCTGAGAATCAGCTGATTCATCTAAGCTGCCCGGTCATTCTGCTCCTTCAGTATTGTTTGAAGCATTAGACTCTAAAGGGACACCTCAAGGTCTTAGAACACTAGTAAAACAGGGAATAGGAGAACATTAAAAATCTAATACTTCAAGGCAAAAGGGAACTTACTAATATTGTAGAGATCATCAGAGGAGCACTTACCCTTAAGATTCCATCTTCAGAAAATGGAAGAGGTAGATTCGGCGGTATGCAGAGCATGCGTGGAGGAGGATGAGACGCTGAAACCTTATCTATGCGAATGGCCAGCCTTTAGCCGTCTGAGAAGGGACATATTCCACGGCTTCCAACACTTCAACTAAAGAGATATTGGGCGGCTGGGCTAAAAAAAATTTAATGATGGCCTTAGTGCAGCCGCCTGCGGTTTAACACTTTTGTGCCGCTCTTTTCAACTACATACATACTTATATCTATTTTGTATATACAGGGTAGCGCAAAAATTAGAAGATGTTCAGAAGATGCTATAAATTTTGCAATTGACCTCTAATGTTAGTTCTGTTTTGAAATTTGTGTAGTAAACATATGGGAAATACACGTAAATAAACAATTGTACGCTACACTGCGTGCCACAACCGATATGCTGAAGGATGCATTTCCTGGGCGCCTAATCTCCTGTTTTGGCGATTTGCACTCGCCAGCAAGACCGCCTGATTTGACCACTCCAGACTTCTTTTTGTGCGGCTTTTTGAAGTCGCATGTGTCAACAAGCCTCAGACTCTTGCAGCTCTTAAAAACAATATCCGTAAAGAATGTGAGCACCTATCAGCGGAAGTTCTGATCAAAGTGATGGGAAATTCCGTAAAAAGGGCTCAAATGACAATAAACTGTGGCGGCGGCCATTTACATGATATCATATTCTCGACTTTTCATTTTCCAAAAAACATCGGAAGGTAATTTTCGAGCCACCTGTTACATACATATATGCATATGTATGTATACATATTTTTCCATTTATAAATCCCATATATCCATGTACGTACGTATATAATTACTTATAGTGTAGGATTTTAAATGCGGAAGTCACTTGTTACTGTTTCTGCATAGAAAGTCATATTCATCAACTAAGTACTTAAGTAAGTACGATCTTACTCATTATCCTAAATTTGGATTGTCATGCAAATTTATATTCAAAACCTTGCCAGGCCATAAATTTAAAAGCTGACGAATAAAGATTTGAGAGAGAAGATTTTCTTTATCTTAAAATACTCTATGAAATAAATAAAAGAATAATGTGTCAAAAAAAGATTATTACGTGACATTCATAAGCAAATTTTGATAAAACTCGTTTGAGCAGTAATGTATGCATGTAAGTATGTAGTCATGTGAGTAGTATGCTAATGAGTACACGTACGCACAATGATAAATGCACTTGCTTATGTACTTTGTATACTACTATGAGCAAAAGATAGTAAGACTTTGTTCATAATTTTGAAATTCTTAATTTGTTCTTCAAAATCTATGGCGTTCACCTTAAAGTAATCTCCCTTGACCCCAATACACTTGTACCAATGTTTTCTTCTATCCTCGAAACAGTTGCCAAAGTTAACGTTTATTATCTCCAATTTACTCAGAACGGTTTCCCCGGAGCGGGCGTTTGAGTTTGCTGAATAGCCAGAAGTCACACAGAGCTAAGTCAAGCGAATGCGGTGGTTGTGGCACAATATTGGTTGAAAATATTGCGAAATTTTCACAGATCCTTCTGTTATTCCAACGATGCCAGTAAAATCTTTGCTTTGAATGTCAACCGTCGATTCTCAAGCACCAATTCCTTTATTTTATTGACGTGTGGATCAGTTGATGTTGAAAGTCGTCTTCGACGTGGAGCAAAAATTGGCTTTTGTACCATGATAACTTCCAAAACAAAACATTAATGGTGACGCAGTTATTGTATTCCACAGACCTAGCCCCAAGTGAATTTTTTTTTTTCAAAAACTGAAGAGTTCCTTGAAAAGACGACGCTACGGCACGGCGGAGCAAAACAATATCAGAAAAAAGACTTTTTAAATGCTTTGGGGATTGGAAAAAGCTGGCAGAAGTGCAATACATCTGGAGGTGGTTAATTTGAAGAGGACAAATTAAATATTCATGAATAAATAAACACTTGCTTAATAAATACAAAATTCGTGATACTTTTGTTTATGGTTTTTACATATTATTGAGTTAACACAAATTATATGCATAATTAGTTTTATATTAAATGAAGCAAATTAAATGCAAAATTTAACCAATTTTAGCTTAGCGGGGTACTTACATTTAGTGGAATGGGTAATGCATTACGTCACGGTAGACAAGGAGATTGATGGTTTTTACTGAAGCTCAGCATTACATCGTGGTAAACTGTGGGCCGTGGTAGGTCTATGCTTATTTGGGATTGCATGTAAATGTAAAGCTCTGTTTATTGTGGGGTATGGGAAGCAAAAATCTTAGCCTCTTTGAGCGTAGTATTCGACCTTACGTAGATTGTCTTTAATATTTCGTGATCTGATAATCGTTATGCAACACGAAGATTGCAATCTGGCAATTCACTACTTTATCGTATATTCTTTTTGATGTTATGCATACTCAGAACGTTTTGAGATACGAGCGCTATTTGTATTGCTTACAGTTACTTAAAATATTCACCTGGACCAAAACCTGGAATCAATGTAACAAAAGCTCTTCGCGCACGAAGCACTTCCAAGTAAATTGTTGCCTGTTTTTTGGATGTCGTTTTAGACTATAAATATATGTACAAGTATATAGTCTAGACTTGGCACCAAATGATCTCATTTTACTCCAATACGTAAAAAATTAGTTTAGAAGTCAACTTTTTCGACGTCTGGAGAGGTGGTCGATGCGTTCAGAATACATGTTTTGGAGATCTGTATAGAACTTAATTTAGAATATCTTAAAAAACATCAAAGCTATTTTATATGATTAATATTTGTTTTTGTTCTCTCATCCCGAAGTATAAAAGACAACCCACGTATGCAACCTTGTGGACGTTTTCTTTTAGTCGAGTTTAGTGTTAAAATTGCGAAATATGTAAAAACTGTGAACAAGGGCAAATTCGCTGATTCAACATTTTCGATAACTTTTGAACATCTATCACACACAGAAAGCTTGAAATTCTTTTGTAGAGGCTCCAAATTTTGGCCACTCGGAATAAAAGAGGTTTTATATCGTTTTTATAATCAACTGAAGTTTTATAACTATTTTTAAACTTTTTTATTATTTGTGTTATTATTTTTATGATTTATTTCTCTAAGTGGTTTTGATTTTGCCATTGACTATACATGGAATCGTAGGCGCCTGCTAATTTTCTAAATGAATAGGCTGCCTGAAACGTCTATTATGTGGCAAGCTTTTAATTGTAACATGAGCCAACTAAAATTAGTTCAAAAATACTTAGACTTGTTATATAAACTATAGCCATTAAGAGGCCTACACTCAATGCAGGGACACATGAATATACTATTAATAAGTCAATGTATGTGTCTTGCAGCCGAATTAAATAATTACTTCAGAACTAATGTAGCACAACTAGTTAGTCGAATATCTTTTTGTAGGGCTTTCTGAAAATTAACTCCAAACTTTCCCATAATCCATAAAAGAAGCTCTAAAATCAAGCCGAGATGAAAAAAAATACGACGAACGCACTGAAGACCATCAGTGCCAGTCCAGGCCTAGAACAAACGTGAGCAAAATTGCATTGGCGATAATAAAGAATTGTGTTGAAATACATAGTACATGAATATGTAGTATGTTTTTTGTCAGTGTGGGTCAATTTTGATCATATGGTTTTGTGCTTAACTGAAGGATTTGACAAAAAAGCAATAAAATAAATATTTAAATTAAAAGTGAGCATGCGGCATGAGCTTTGTTGTCAAAGTAGCAGACAAATGGTTTCATATCTACATTTAACCTACATATATGTACACATATAAAAACTAATATATTTACATATGTACATAGTATAACAATTATTTGTATATTGTAAGTTTGAAAATGCAAATCAGTAACTCCCTTGCATACGTGCACCCATAAATATGCCTACCTTTTTGATCGTTTACGAAGAATAAAAACAGAAAAAACATTAAAAACTCATAAAATTTTTAATAAATGCATAAAGCACAATCTATGAATGTACTCACACACACACGTGCACTAACTCATAGTTACAGACTTTAGAATAACCCGACTGTTTATCCGTAAAACCGCATAAAATGTATGCGTGCATATTAATTTCGAAATTTCGTGCGGCTTTATAAAGAAATGCACCGATATATGCGTATACTTACACAACTATATATGGAGATTTGTCTACGTGCAGGACCTTAACGACACAACCGAAAATTACCACAGGCACTTGTCGTGGCAATGATTAACGGTTCGGAAGCGGTGAAACACAAACAAGTGTGTTTGCATGAAAAAAGCTTATCATCGGAAGCGTCCGAAAGATCGCACTGCAGCTTAAGGCGAAAAAATCTGGTAGAAAATGCATATTTGCTGATTAAACGCCGTCGATGCGACAAACTGCGGTTGCAATAACCGATAAAAACCATATCCGCATGCACAAAATTTTTATAAAGAAAGATAAACATGCATTTTTTTGGTTAACTGCGTATGTACGTATGTATGATCAGCTAGTAATACATACCCTATAGGCAAATACAGGCCATCAAGTGCTGGTACAAGAATGGGTGTTTCAAGTAGAGGTACTTTTTTCAATAGCCTTTTTTTGACAGATCACGCATGAGTCCAGCTGTCATGTAATTTTGTTCAGTGTTGTTTTACATTTCGTCATGGAAAGATTTACGCCTGAACAACGTAAATTTCAACTTTACTACGAAAATTCACTTTTGTAAAGAATGAGCTACGCACGGATTCAACTTATGCTCATCCTAATCGGCTTACTAAGCGTTCTGTTGAAGACCATCACCCATCTTAAGACCCAGCATTCATTATTGGATAATATTCGGTCCAATACCATGTCCAGCTCGTAGTGAAGAAAATATAGCAGCCATAGATGAGAGTGTAGTCGAAGACCGCGGAGAGTCCTTTCGACGTCGTTCGCAGCAACTCGGACTGACGTATGAAACGACTTGACGCATTTTACGTCGAGATCTTGAAAGCGTACAAACTACACCTTGTGCAAGAACTGAAGCCGCTCGACCTTCCTAAGCAACATCGCTTCGCTCTATGGGCTCTTGAAACATTCTAAGAAATGTTTTCGATCTAAATATTAATCAGTGATGAGGCCCCCATTTCTGGCTCAATGGGTACATATGTAACAAGAAAACTTTCCGCATTTGGGACGAAGAGCAACCTGAAGAGATTCAAGAACTGCCATTTCATCCAGAAAAAACAATCATCATGAAATCTTCAAAAATGATACCTTTGAGAACGTAACCGTCAATCAACCTTACCCCGACATTTTTGGCATTTGATGTCTGAAATTGAAGCTCGGGATTTCGGAGACACTTGCTTTCAGCCCACTTCCCACACATCACATCAATCAATGAAGTTCTTTACAAGTAGAGAACGTCGAAATGAATTACCCTTTACTTCTCCGCCTACTACTCCTTGCTAACATTAATGGCATAGAGCCAGAAATTTTCACTGAAGCCTTCTATATTGAATTTGAAAAAAAAAAAAAACAATATTGTGAAGCCATACTTTCCTACAAGGTATGTTCTATGACGTATCGAGTGCATTTTGAAATAATGATTTAGCAAGTCATTGCGCTTTTCCCAAAGAGTAAGGAATTTTCGTTATCTTTTGACATTTTTTCGCGGTAACCACATGTTGCGGCAGATCTTCAATGAACAAACGAGCACCCAACAACTGCATAACGTTTCAGAGGGAATGTTAATGACCCCCCCAATATTTAACGCAACAAGTGCAGCGTTCGAAGGCAGGAAGAGTTGGTTTTGTGTGCCTACTAAATAAGTACCTACAAATGTGTCTGGTCAATTTGTCAAATAATTTCTAGTAAAATCATACATACAAAACTTCGCAAATACTTCATAAGTTAGAACAGTGTAGATTTTAGCTTGTTAAAAAATAATTTAAAATGAGTGCCTTATTCACAAAGAAGCAGGAACTTGTTTTCTTTGAAAGTCTACGAATGAATTCTTTAAAACTTGATCACTTTTATATCTTTAATAAAATCGGATTATTTTCGTCTCGAGCGTATTCCGAGCGTAGAGGGTCTTAAAAACTGCAAGTCATCTTCTAAAAGGTTGTGAGTTTTCTGAAAGAAAACAATTTTTTTACTTAATTGAATTTCAATTTATCTTTTTCTTGGGTATCTTAATAATAAATTATAATAATTCAGTAATGCCAGCTTACATAGATTTAAGGGCTTGTACCCACTTGTAAATTTCAAAAACTGGATTACTTGTTTTGTATATCGTCACCTGAAATGCAAAATAACGTAACAACATTTTCAGAAATTTACAGTGGCATGAATGAAACACGGAATAAAATGGAACATGAGTGAAACAAAATATTAATATTGGTTAAAACTGGTTTATATATGACCGCAGAACAAGAAAATGTTGAACATATTTAATATTATGTATGTAATTTGAAGTAGTGAAGCTTAATCAATAAGACACTCGATTTCGAATTTTTTGATGATACGTTATTTTGCATTTCAGGTTGGTAGTACTTCAGTCACATTTATGTATGTCAAATTTCATGCCAAAATATTCATTAGTTTTGAGATACGGTCGTTTTTTTAACTTAGCGTAATCCGCCGCCAAAATCTTAAAGTCTTCTTTTGAAACACTGTTTTCAATATCGTTGAGCAAAGAATTTGCATTAAATTTTGTTTACGATATTCTATTTTTTGTCTGACGGTCAGTATAGGAGTTATATATAGTATATGTATGTATGTATATAAAACTTCTTGAACTCCGATCCTCTGGTTGACATTTTACACCTTAAGCTTTTGCCCTGGCTTTGAATCCTGCAAGTTGCAAGAGTATAAAATGTACGGTTGCACCCGAATTTAGCCCTGCTTTACTTGTTTTTATTTATTTATTAATTAATTAAAATAGTTCTTTACAAGCCGATATAATCCATTAATGAAACAACTTTAATACCTTGCAAAATTTAAGGATTTTCACTTCGAACTGGTTCATTATTCTATTTGCTATTTTATGCTGATTTGTGCTGCAATGACAGTAAATTCAAAGAAAATTTACGTATCACATTTGTCGTGGAGTTCCTTTTTACTGAATGTCAGATACAACACGTCAATGACGTATTTTACAGCCAATTTTCTTAGACGTTTTGTCTGGGCACGCACATCCGCAAACACATTCCACAAATATTTCAAAACACTTACATATCACCTTATGAACATATGTATAAAAGACCCCACCAACAAGTGCCCAATCACCTACACTCAGATATTGTAAATGCCTTCTAATCCTCGTTACTCTGCTTCTGATACACAACTTTCCATAATTTGTTCTATGACACCAACTACAAACACACTCAAAGCAGCTAACCAAATACATACAAAAAACAGAACTAATACAAACAGTGGAGAAGCAAAACAAAAAATAAATAAATAAATTTAACATCTATAATCACACCAGTGACAATTTAAATGAAAATTACACACGAACTCCTACTTCAAACATAACGTGTATAGGTGTGTATGTATATGCGTGTATGTATACCTATCTAACGAGTGTAGCACTGGATAGACCGGCATACCGGCAAACCAAGAAACCAACAGGCAGCATATCAATTATTTTTGTTGTTGCCAATTATTCAAACAAATACTTGAGTCCAACCTTATGCCACAGGAATTTCCATAGAAGTTGGAACCCCCTGGGCTAGTAATACTCGAATATGGCACTCCAAATGTATATGATACACACAGACAATTAAATTCGTATATTTGAATGCGTGTCTGTGCTCAGAATGGTAAAGACTCCAAAATTGTGTGTTCTCTCTCAACTCTCTTCTTGTCAAGGTGAGCCAACAACAGCGTTTTCATCATAGAGAAGAGCCCCGAGCAAATTGTCTACCTACTAGTAAGGCAATAAGGCAGCAGCAATCGGCATCCGAAGAATTCTATGTTGGTAGCACATTTAACGCTAATGCATATGGAAATGGTAAGTATGTATGTATTCAAATGCTATTCTAAAAGCGGATATAGTCAAAGTAAATTGTTGGTAAAGTATACAAATGCATACGAATGTACTTCCGTCTAGAAATATAATAAATATAGTAGGATTTTAGGTCGATTTGGATCGCTTATTTACTTTGACAAAAATCCAAAGAAAAGTAAAATAAAGTAAAATAATTTTTACTTTATTATTTTTCGTGCAAATTTTTTTTTTGAAAAATTTTTATTAGAAAATATTTTTAAGTCGAAGTTAAAAAATAAAAAAAAACCTATAAAATCATTAGTTATTCTCTATTTTTCTGCATCTAAAATAAATAACATTAAGAATAATACAGATAAAATAAATATTTTCTAGTCAATCGTGCTCTTTTGAACTCACAATTTATATCATCACCAACATTTATCGACTTGTGTAACTTCTGCTGCGTTTACTTCAAAACTAGAAAGCAACAACTATGCCTTGTAAGTAGCCTCGGACTCAGAAGCTATGATGGATATGCATTCCGCCGAAGTGCATGCCTTCATATGCACTCATGTATGCCCCTGTATTAGGGAGGATCGCTTTTTATAAGAGTGAATAAGAGTGATATTTCTAAGGTGCTCATATCATTAGAGTTCTAGGACAACCAACTTTAATGACTGCGTATTCTTTAAATAAATAACAAAATTCTGAAATGATTGATCTAGGTATTATTAAAATGAAGCCTATCATGCAAGATTCGTACCAGAAAATCTGAATCGTTTACAAAATCAACGTCGTTAAAGTTCGCAAAGATGCTTGACAATGAAGGGTAATCAACATTCATCAAACACATCATTACTGGTAGTGAGACGCGGCTTTGAGAATACGACCTCGAAACTGTGCAAGAATCTAACGAATGGTGCTACAAAAATTAGCTAAAACCGAAAAGAAACAAAATGCGCTGAAAGCACTGAAGATCATCCCAGTGGAGGCTTAAACAGTTCTAAGCCACTTAACTCAATCATTCTTTAAATAGATAAGAAAATTCCGAAATGACTGATCGAAGTATTATTTAATAGAGATCAATCATTATCTAAGTATTCATGACTATTCCCAACAGGAATTGTGCTTGGCGATATTTTCCAGGTTGAATGCCAACGTATTATATCCACTTGGGTAACTTTTCATTGTGTTCAATTGAAGGTTCGGGAATAAAATCGAACGATAGTCACGAACGTGGTCAAGAAAGCTAAAATTTTGATATCACAAATCACAAATCCTGGTGACATTTACTATAATTTAAAAAAAATTTTAACAAACTGGGAAAACAATTAAAAATTTAAGACCCTCGCGAATTGTGTCCATGACTTAAGCTGTAATATTTTTTCCTCTGTGGATATTGAAAGTCAAAAATCGATACAGCCTAATGTGATCTACAATAAAGTATAATTGCAGCTACCCAAATAACCGCATATTAATGTATTGACTCTACACATACAAGCCTAATGTAAATACGTGTTCCTATGTATTTACACATCCAGAAAGAAGGAGCGCGACCAAGAGCACGTCTTTCTACTACGCTACGGGATTGAGAAGAAAGCAAAACATAGCCGCACGACGCACGACACCGACAGCCCACACAGCCGAACCGACACAAGCCGGGCGAGCCGATTTAGGCATAAGAGGTGGCAGTGGCGGCAACGGCGATCGTTGAAGATCGAGGACAAAAAAAGAAAATAAATGAAGACAATGCCAATGAATATCCATACTTATGGGCACAGGCATACACACATAGTGATGGGTACACACACACATACACATACATACGAGTGTGCTTCGCTGCTTGCATGGATATCTGTGAGCACAAAATGCACATGGTCGGATCGTCGACTGAAGGCTGAAGATTGCAGTGGCATGGCGGGACGAACGTATTGTTGCAGTTGTTATTGTTGAGTTTTATGCTGGCCGCTGACGTTGAGTGTGCACATGTAGTGGTTCTCAGTGTTGAAGAAAAGTTGATTTCTGTTCTCAAAATCAGTTTCGGTTTCAGTTCTTCACGTGTATTGGGCGCGAACAGTTCGACTTTTTGGGTTAAGTGATGACAGCTACGACAGTGTCTAAAACAATAATTCAGTGAAAAGCAGAGACACACGGAAAATTTGAAGAAAGTAACAAATGTAATATTATCGCAAAGAAGAAGCTAAAAACAAGCGATTAAAAGTAAAGTGCGTAGAATTGGCGTGTTCAAGGTGCTTGTGGGCATATATGGCTTGAACACTTCAGGCCTACGTGATCGGGTGTTTCACTTTCGAAGAATTCTTCTAGAGAAATTTGTACATTTGTGTGATTCGCGTGAAATCGCGCTGCAAGTGTCGCCACAGTCGAAGTTGCACTAATAGCCAGTGTGTTAAGAGCGATTAGGAAGAGTAATTGGCGATTTGCGATTGTGCTTTTCTATACATTCTGGAAGTATTGACACCATCGCCATTGACGGGTTCAACGTTTTGTGCTCCATTCATTTGTACGGCCGTCTTTACTTGGCTGCAACGATCGCAGTGTCGTCTGTACTACTTGACGCTGTGGCATCTTCGGTATCCATAGGATCATCACTCAACAGCACAGTGATCGAACTCGATAAATTATTGTATACCATATATACAGGCAGCCGGGAGAAACAAGATTTTATTGGCCAAGGGGCGCTGCCAAACACACAAAATACAATCAACTACCGGCAATAATAACCGCAGAATCGACGACAACAACAACAACGACAATAACAACACCCGTTTAACACGAAACAGAAAGCAAACAAGAAATTCAGCTGCCACAACAAAAGTAACAGCAGCAAAAACAACAACGACGGCAACATGACATGCTGGAAACAAGTGCGCCGCGATCTCGCGCAACAACAACGACAAGACAGCGCTTCAGAGTGCATCACCAGCAGCAACAAGCACGGTGTGGCAGCAGACATGAATGGCACCAACGGCAATTGCAGCTGCCATAAACAAAGCCGTTGCAACAGGTTAACCTGTTATCGCAATGGCAACAGTAGTGGCAGCAATCATCGCCGAGCTTTGCCACTGTTCATCACAATCGCCGTTCTGGCGCTGGCAAGTGAGTACTGACTATTAAAATGTATTATATGTATATGTATGTATGGATGTTTGTATGTATGTGTGGCAATAAGCACAACAACACCACGGGCCGTTTTTTGCATGGACATATCAATAAGTTTGCCGATGGCATTAGCATCATTGGCGTAGACAGCTACAACCATAATAATAGTAAGAACAACAAAAACAAGATTAATACTTCAGCTTGCAGATTCAGCTCTGTTGGTCTGCTTCGCCAGCTGTGTGCAATTCTAACTTCCCTTATGCCCCTCCTTTGCCGCGAATTTGAACAACTTCGCGTGGGCCACTTATTTCGACATGACATCTGCCACTTCCCCTCACGGACGTTGTGAAAACGTTAAAAGTAGGCTTATGTATAACAACTGGACGGCTTAGTTGCAGCGCATTTTCTCCAACAGCGAGACAATTTGATTTGAAGGCTAACGCATCAGCGAATTTTTATTGCGTTTTTTCACCTTTTAATCTCTCGTTTCCACATCAATTTCATTTATCGGCAAATTTATACCTACCACAAATTGTAGTTAGATGACTACGTATGTGTGTATGTATGCATGAGTGTGCTTCGTGTGCTTAAAATACATATTTTTGCGATAAATATTTAATACCCTTCACTAATACAAGAGATACCTTACAACAACTGGATTTTGATCGTTCGGTTTGTGTGGCTGCTGTGTGTGAGAGAGATTCGATCTGAACAATTTCTTAAGAGATTTCACGAGTGATTACCTTAGGGAATAATCCTTGCTAAATTTCTTGAAAATATCCTGTCAAATTAAAAAGTTTTCCATACACGCATTTTATTTCGATCATTCAGTTCGCATGGCAGGCAGATGTGTAGTGATCCGATATCGACGGTTCCGACAAATGAGCTGCTTCTCTACGAGAAAAGGACGTATGCAAAAATTCAGATCGATATCTCAAAAATTGAGGTACTAGTTCGCCATTTTTCAGACAGAAGACAAACAAGCTTGGTAAAATCGACTCAATTCGTCCTGCTGATCATTTACATAAGTATGTATGTACATTAGGGTGATTCAAAAAAAAAATTTTTTGTTTTTTTTTATTGGTACTCGGAAAAATGGGTTCCTAGACACCTCTAAGAAATCCTCTCCAAATATGAGTTTTTAATTGTAACGGGAAGGTCCTCCGCCTAACGGTTTTCTATTTTTTCTTATTATCAGATAGAAAAATTTATATCTCGCTTCCAACTACTTAAAAAAATATCTTGTTAATTAGGTTTTGTAGGAAATTGAATGCTCTAAAATATGGTCTCTTAAGATTTTTTCGTAAACCCAACCGTTTAAAAGATATTAACGGTTGAAATTTGACTATTTTTGGAAAAATTCTTTATTTCTTATTAATTTTATAACTCAATGAAAAAAAATTATTATGAATAATGAAACACATAGTTTTGTAGGAAATTTACTGCTCTATAAAAATGGTCTACTATGATTTTTCGATTAAGTTAAGCGTTTACGAGATATTCATCGTCAAACATCAATGCATATTAGGGTGGATCAAAAAAAAAAATTATTTTTTTTCGTTTGGTTCTGTGAAAAACAGGTTCTTAGACACCTCTAAGAAATCCTCTCCAAAAACCTATTCATAATAATTTTTTTTCATTGAGTTATAAAATTAATAAGAAATAAAAAATATTACCAAAAATAATCAAAGTTCAACTGTTAATATCTTTTAAACGGTTGGGTTTACGAAAAAATCTTAAGAGACCATATTTTAGAGCATTCAATTTCCTACAAAACCTAATTAACAAGATATTTTTTTAAGTAGTTGGAAGCGAGATATAAATTTTTCTATCTGATAATAAGAAAAAATAGAAAACCGTTAGGCGGAGGACCTTCCCGTTACAATTAAAAACTCATATTTGGAGAGGATTTCTTAGAGGTGTCTAGGAACTCATTTTTCCGAGTACCAATAAAAAAAAACAAAAAATTTTTTTTTGAATCACCCTAATGTACATATATATATATTTTATAGGGTCTCCGACGTTTCCCTCTGGATGTTACAAACTTTCTGGTAACTTAATATTCCTCGTTGAGAGCATACAAATTTGTCCCTAAATAATAAA
Source organism: Bactrocera dorsalis (assembly GCF_023373825.1). Classification (NCBI taxonomy): domain Eukaryota; kingdom Metazoa; phylum Arthropoda; class Insecta; order Diptera; family Tephritidae; genus Bactrocera; species Bactrocera dorsalis. The sequence goes on along the minus strand of NC_064304.1, from coordinate 18,146,507 downwards.
CAAAAACAATTAATATTAAAAATTGGGATCTGTGCTAATTTTGCTAGTTAAGGAACATTTTTCACAAATCCACAAGAAGGGACATTACTAATTTCAGAATTCTACTAGAAGTTTATTAATGTAAAAAATATCATTTCGAACTCTGTTGGTACCGTCCTTTATTAAAAAAAATGTAAAACTTCGCATGGCTATTTTTGAAGTTCTTGAAGCTTTAAAAGCGCCAGCGATTGTTTTACATTACATATGATTATTAGAATCGAAAATATTGCTGAGGTTAACTTTAGGTTATCCTCAACTCTTTCAAAACTTTTAAAATCACAAGCTTTCTTCAAAACTTCAAATATCTCAAAGGCTCGTCATTGTGTTCCAAGTTACTCGACATTCATTTAGAATGAAAATAGCCGCAAGTGTTGAGAAGAAGAAAAGGTTAAGTTCCACTGATAAAGAAGTAAAAGTCCGAAAATTGGCTTATAATTGCTCCACGTTCAAGATTTTTTGTATTTTAAAAGCACTTCTTTTATAACTCAGGGCTGATAGTATTGCTCTTTGAATGGCTTTCAAAAATTCATATATGCAAGTATGCTATATTGCACCATCCAAGCAAGTATTTCATTGGAATAAAAACAGCAGATCATTCCATTTGCCATCCCGGTTGGTTGAAGAGGACCTCATATAAACGATGAGATGTGAACGTTGAAAGTTGCAGTAGATCACTAGTATTCTCAGCGCACGCTATGTAATAAAATTGATAGATATTTTTTTTTACATCTGGGATTTCATTATTGGCTTTTAGTAAGGATCCCTAACTTTTTTGAACATATAAGATAGTCTATGTTCTCCGTAGAGAGTGTAGCTTCCCAAAGGTACAAGAACTTTTCAATCTTCAAGCAAACAAATAATCAAATCTTTCCTCTTTATAATATTAGCATAGATTTGAAAAATGTACAGTGCCTGAATCTCGAATGCAGCACTTATTTTCTGGCTTTCCGCGAGCTTCCTATGACGCGCTAATTTAATCGTAACATGAATATGTGCGTCTACTGGTACATACTATATATCATGATTGTATATGCATGTACTCTAGGGTGATTCAAAAAATTTTTTTTATTTTTTTTTCAATTGGTACTCGCAAAAATAGGTTCCTAGACACCTCTAAGAAAGCCTCTCCAAATATGAGTTTTTAATTGGAACGGGAAGGTCCTCCGCCTAACGGTTTTCTATTTTTTCTTATTATCAGATAGAAAAATTTATATCTCGCTTCCAACTACTTGAAAAAATATCTTGTTAATTAGGTTTTGTAGGAAATTGAATGCTCTAAAATATGGTCTCTTATGATTTTTTTGTAAACCCAACCGTTTAAAAGATATTAACAGTTAAACTTTGATGATTTTTGGGAAAATTTTTTATTTCTTAATAATTTTATAAATTTTGTAAATATGACAATTGTTGGTTACTTGAATCCATTTTAATGTTTGTTTTATTTAAGTTTTTAAAATTAGATGAGCTACTGAATAAGTAGTGGACCAAATATTTAGCTCAAATGAATTTCAAGTCAGAAGAGAAAATAAATTTGTAAGAATCAGCTAAAATTTTTTAAGAAATTTCTAGAATTATCTTTAATTAATAAGAATAGTATAAAAGCACCAATTTTTTTAATAACAAGCTTTAAAATTAATTAAGTATCACAATTAACAAAGCAGTTCGAATATTTTTACTTACAGTAAACAAGGCATTTAACTCGTACAGACCTTAAGCTTTTAGACCAATTCAAATATTACATCATCATATTTAAATCTCTAAAATAGTAATTCGGTTACCACACCATAATACATTTGTGATTTTTAATTTGTAAACACTAGATATGCTTTTCTAGCGGTTACTAACCTCTACGAAAGCAGGGCAGCGATATTAGCCTTGAGGTCGGTGACTGTGCGTTCAAGACTAGTGAAAGGTTGTCTAGATCGAAGCATCGAATTGTTTTATGATTCAACTGGTTTGAATGCTTGACCACAGCACCATTGCAGGAAACTGTAGGGAATGGAAACCGAAAGCAGTTTCGTTGGCTTCTTGTGGTTCGCTACTGGACTGTTGGGCTTTAGAAAAGCTCAGCAAGCGTTGGTCAGAAGATGAGAAAGAATCATTTCACCATTTCCTTTTAAAAATTTTCCGATTTTGCCTGATGAAAGCAAAAACACCTCGGATATCTTTATTTTTTTTAGATATCCAGGTGAAAAAACGGAAATAAAATATATGTATTAAGCTGATTTGTGTTTATTTTTTCCGCGAGATCTAGACCGGAGTGTTCTTGACAACTCCAATTTACACATATTAGATAATAATTTTAGGTCAACGTTAGCTGAACTGTTCATCTTATAAAAATATAAAAACAAGAAAAAACGTAAACTTTGACTGCACCGAAGCTATAATTCCTTCAGTGTCGCATTTTTTATCGCATAAAAGGGTATAAATATAAGTATATCTTAACTTTAAGCGATCAGTTTGTTGGCAGCAATATGCTGTAGTGGTATGCTATATGGGGCCGACTAGCATCTTATTGGGCAGAAAATGGCGTGTGCAAATTTTCAGTTCAATTTCTCAAAAAGCGAGCGATTACTTGGCAAATACATAAGTATGTATGTATGTATACAGTCAGATAGAAGGACAGACGGACAATTAAAAGTACGCTCAGTAGGGCGATTATGTTGACCAAAAGTTGAGCGCAGCGCACTAAACACACTCTTTACAGAAAGTGAATTTTTGTAATAAAGTTGAAGGATTTGTAAGCGATGTTTAAGCGTAAGTCTTTCCTTGATGAAATGCCAAACAATACTGAATAAAAATAACATATCATCTAGACACGACTCACACGTGATCTGTAAAAAAATTGCTTTTAAAAAAAGTACCTCTACTTAGTTTTTAAAAAATCTCCTATTTAGTTATTTTTCGAATTAATTAATTCTTTCAAAAGAATGACTTTCATATCAATTATAAATGACAACATCCACAATTTAATTTGTTCTTATTTAGACAATTGAAACTAAAAAAGTTTACAAGAAAAACTAATATGTGACCAGCGCTGTGCAGCAGATATTGAATATATGTACATACATATAATATAAAAAGTTGAATATTGCTTGCAGGGTTATAAACTTATTACTTTATTCTTTGAAAGTTCTTAAAGCCTGTAGGAAATAACCATATATGTATGTATGTAGCTACATAGTTACAATGCACCAACGCATTATGTCAAACGTTCGTGGAATATTTAATATACATATGAACACACAAATTTTATAATAAGAATCATGCGCTGGAAAAAATTTTAATATAAATTTATGTTTGTATAATAAAAGAAAATCGTAGCAATTAAAACTTGAAGTAAAATGCCATTTATGTGCGTACATAAACATAAAACATAACGGCTGTGGACGTGGCCCAAATCGATAGTGACGTTTTGTAGTTCAATAACGGTTAGCGATTTCCTACGCCACTTTAACACCCCGCGTCATTCATAATTGTACTCCTTTTCCGTACGAATATTGATTCGTTTCTTTCATTATCATTGCACTCGCGCCAAGCGCGGTGACTTTCAAGCTTTCCTACGGCCATATGTTAGGCATTGTGAGGCGAAATGTCACGGGCACACAATGCGTAGCCACGTGCGCTGCATGAACTGTGTGTAGCAAATTGATGTTCAAGATGCCGGCATAACATAAAAATTTAATTACATTTTCGTCGGTTCATGTGTTAAGAAAATATAGGAAGTGAATACGACGAGCACATGGGCGCATGCGCATGCGCACATGAGTACACGCACGGTGACGCATGCGTCTAGTCGAATCTTCCGCTATGCACGCAGACAGTATGATTGTATGCGCATAAGTGGATTTTCAATGGGCTATGCTGTGGAAAAATAATTGTGTAATCGGAACTTATTTTATTTTTCCTCCACTTTTTTTTTATTGGTTCTTTCGTGTTCATAATTTTTGTTTATAACAATTTATGTTGCCTCGCTAGCGTTGATAATATGAAATGCATAAATAAGAAAGTAGACACTCGTAAAATGCAATATAAAGGGACTTTCTTACATAAGTGCATTATCATTTATATAAGTACATACATGCATATATGTATGTATGTATATGCGCGTGTATGTTTAAGGAAGTCGAAGTTATCGTTAATTTCTTTATAATGCTCAGTAGATCAATGGCCCACAGTGGGAGGTTTTATGAACGTGTCTATATACAAACGTACACATGTATGTACAGAAGTATGTCTACAAATACATACATATATGCATTGATAGGCTTTTTATGCCCTGAACAATGTGAAATATAAAAGGATATGGTGGAGACACTATAAAGTATATTAGAGTTGATTTAGCCATGCCTCTCTGTCAGTTTGTCTGCATGCACACAATCTTCTTCTTCTTTATTGGCGTAAAAATAGCTTACGAATTAATTGCCGAGTTTACAACAGCTCGACAGTTCTTCCTTTTCGTTGTTTGGCATCAATTGGAGATTCCAAGTGTAGCCTGGTCCTTCTCCCTCCGGTATTTCCAACAGAATGGAGGGCTTTCTCTTCCTCTGCTTCCCCATCGGATACTACGTCGAATACTCCAGAGCAGGACCTCAGATAGCAGGACAGTGATTCTGATCTCCTTGTCTGAAACCTCGCTTGGTATCGTGCTATCAAAGGCGGCTTTAAAATCGACGAAGAGGTGGTGAGTTTCGATCTTCCTTTCACGGATCTTTTGGTCGATTATATACATAAGTATTTTCCACATCTACAGCAGCAGGGCCTTATATGGACAACTTTTATATAGAATAAGATATAATCTTCGAATTAATTGTTCAGAACGTACAACTATAGCTTATAGCTGGCATATAAACTGAACGATCAAAAACAAGTTCTTGACCCGCAACTTTTTTTCATTTGTAAAGGGTATTAAGAATTAATGTTTTTCCTTGTTCTATGTACATATGTATGTGTTCACACCGCAGAAGTCAAATTAATAAAAATTAATGATGATAATACTTGCATGGCAATATAGACAGTAAGTAAACGCAAATGACAGCTGAGTATACATAAGCATCTACGCAAGAGGCAAGCCTATTCATAGGCTTATCTGAGACTGCTTTCCACACGCATGCATGAGCGCAAGCCCCATTAACAGCAGTTGGGGTCATAAAGCATTATAAACAGCATAAAAACGAGTAAACAATTACATTGAACTTGATAAAATGAGTAAACAATGAAATGAATGGAAGCGTGGGAAAAGCTTATCGTCGGCCGCTATGCATAATCCTTTGCCATTCAAAGCGCAACGCTTTCAAACTGTTGCCCCTCCAATGACAGTCCATTACAGTAAGCTGTCGTCAGATTTCACCAATTCGTTAGGGTCTTTGCTTTGGCATGCAGCAAAAACCGCTGCAACATTTCAAAGATATTTTCCCCAAAACGAACTTGCCGCTGCGAGACCAACTATTGTGCCTGCCACGTCTGTGTCCGTTTGCATTCTTGGCTATTTTGACGCTATGCGGCTATTGTGTGCCACACGGTCTGCCTGACATATTGATTTGTTCAAATGTGTCTTTTCTCCGCTGTCATCTCTATGTGCCGAAGAATGTGGCTGTGACATAGAAGAATGTCAAGTTGGTGCTTTTATTTGAAAATTTCGTCATTTGAAAAATTCTTGACATGCCACACTTATTCAAACAAATATAGGCGGGCATACAAACATACACTCCATAGACTGGTAGCGGCACAGCGTCAGAAGAAGGTTCTCCATGGGAGCATGTTGGACACACAAATCTTCATTTTAACAAAAACATAGAACAGAAGAGCATAAAAAACCCATGTATGTTGCATAGACATACACACAGACACATAAACATATGTAAATATATATATATGCCTTGGCATCTTTGACTGCAGTTCGGCAATCTGTCGCTGGCCGTCCGCGGTTTTATTGTGTGATAATTTAAGATATCGGGAATGCATAATAAATTTTTGTATGCTTAAAGGAGTACGTGTTTGTTTGCATGTGTTTGTTTACTGTAGCCAATGATAATATTGTTGTTAGTGCAGCGCTGCAACCAGTTGCTTACGGTTTGTGGGCAGCCTCATTTCCATTTTAATGCTCGAATTAGTTAGGGTTTTTTTCGGGCGCTTATCTTGCAAGTCGGCTCCTAGGGCTATTGCCCTTATTGTGGCGTGGCATGCCACATGCTTGAATGAGTTGTTGACTTCTGTTCGAGTTAGAGTTATGATTATTGACATGCATGCACACATACCGACATATGTATGTACATAGCGCAGTATAAGCATGTGCATACATATGTATGTACGTATTTATGTATTTAAATATGTGTATTTATGTTTGTATGCTCACTTATCATCAGTGATAACAAAAGAACAATATACTAAGCGAGTTCATTGTAACGCAGCACAGTGGGTGGAACATGGACAAAAACAAGAAAAAGTTTTAACTGTAATTGCACCGACCTTTCGTACCATTTATGAGAAATACTATGGCAAAAAGTGCATACGAAAAACGTTAGCTTGATAGTAATAGATCAGTCTGTACGAGTATGTGAGATACATATACATATACTACATATAAAGTCCCGATCAATGAGCAGCTTCTTAGCGAGAAAAGGACGTTTGCAAAATTTCATATCGAGCAAAAACTGGGTAACTAGTTTGGATATATCAAGTAATAATGTATTTCAGAACCTGGCTTACCAAATGAAACATTCTCATTAATACCGAATACACGTGAAGTATACTCTCAGGCACATGAAAATTAATAGTCTGGTCAGGTTAAGGTTTACTCAGCTATATTGGCTTCTAAGATCAAGATCACGTCTCAGTTTGAAGAACAAGCTACGTACATATATATCAAGTAATACTCAGACCTATATATCTGGTCGTATGGAATTCAAATTTGGGGAGCTCAGCTGATTTAAATTTTAAAGTTAAAAAAGCCTTTTAAAATTCTTCGCACTATATTATGTACAGCGTTTTATTTTAAAAATGACGTCCCACATCGATATTAAAAAATTCTCACTATTAAAGAAACTATGGAAGAATTAAGTACTGGTTACGTCTCTGCTTTGGATAACCATGATAACGTACTTGGGACCAAACTGCTGGGTAATAGGTAACAATGAATAACAATGTATAAAATAACTAAAAAGGTATTATCTTTTTAGCCTCCCACTTTCATTCAATTGATTTTATCTTCATTTTTGTAAAACATTTTTCATGCACTATTGTTTCTGTCAGCAAATTTACTTATTGTCATTTTAATAATAAGACAGATTCTAAATAAAACTGAATAATTATACAAAAAAACAGGAAACAACGTTAACTTCGGCTGCAATATATCCTTCACAGGTGCATTTCCTTTAGTAACTATGTGTTCAGTTTGTATGGAAGCTATATGCTATAGTAATCCGATCTGAACATTTTTTTCGGAAATTATGTTATTACCTATGCAGTAATCCATGTCAAATTTCGTGAAGATACCACGTCAAATGCGAAAGTTTTCCATACAAGCCCTTGATACCGATCGTTCGGTTTGTATGGCAGCTATATGCAATAGTGAATCGATCTGAAAATTTTTTTCCGATATTACATTATTTCTATGTACAATAATTCTAACCAAATTTCGTGAAGATATTTCTTCAAATAAGGGAGTTTCCATGCAAGCATTTGATTCCGATCATTCAGTTTGTATGGCAACTATATGCTATTGTAAGCTGATCTGACCAATTTCTTTGTATATTACATAGTTGCCTTAGAAAATAATCTATACCAAATTTCGTGAATATATCTTGTCAAATGCAAAAGTTTTCCATAACAGCACTAGATTCTGATCGTTCAGTTTGTATAGCAGCTACATGTTATAGTGGTCCGATATCGGCCGTTCCGACGCTTCCTTCTTGGTGTTACAAACTTCGCAGCAATCTTAATATACCCTGTGCAGGGTATTAAAAATGAAAAAAATGGGCAAATTAAAAAAAAATATATATGTTTAACTGCAAGCTTTCTTTAATTTATCTCTGTAGTTTGTAGTGCCTTATCTTCATATTTGTTGGGTTCAAAAGTTTGAAATAAATGGCTACCGATCAATTATTTAGCTTCAAATCAGCCGCCTATGGCACTAAAAATATATATATGTACATACATACATACAAGTATAGATATTCAATTTTTATTGTGTGCCGCTCTGCATATTTTACTATGACGGAATTTCGTTGCACTACATAATTTTGTTGCAGCCCAGCGTGTTTATTACACAGACGCCAAACTCACTTTTCTGTATGTCTTCGGCATTCACTCGATGTAGCAGATGACTAAGGAGGCGATTGAGCCTATTATGGATTAACTTATTGATTTAAGAACTAGATTTAGAGCTTTTTGGAATTTGAAACGCCAAAATCAAATGGTTTAGTACCTCGTGCCACTTTGAAGCTTGAGACCCAAGATTCCGGTGGCACCGCTGCCGCAAGTGGGAGACATCCGTCTTCAACCGGCGGATACAGTGAAATATCTAGGGCTTACCCTAGGAGCTTTCATGGAAGCCAAAAATCGAAGAGAAAGCAAAAATGCATCGATTGACTTATACTACTGTAGAGGAGCCATTGGCAAAAGATGAGGTCTTTCACCGAAAATGGTCACACTTGCAAAGAAACCCTAGAGTGTTCAACAGGCGGCGCTCATCAGCATGTGTGCTGCACCAAGGTCCACTTCAAACATGCCACTTAACGCCTACTTGCACATGGTATCCGTAGACATCGTCCGAAGGTGTATGGCTGCAAAAGTTGCTATCAGACTCAGAGAATCTGGGTTACTAAAAGAACACATGTCTAAGCACTCAGACATCCTAATTCACTTTGACTTCACATCGGATGACTTGGATCATAAAATGGCCGAATCGAACTCTGGCGGCTACTTTTCTGTCTATTTTTAGATTTACCGGCGAGGGAGTCGTGGGTGGGAAGAAGCGTTGGTGGAGATCGATCGTAAGAGATCTATTGATATTTAATCATTGATTTGTTCTTAGTAAGGCTAGCCTCTTCCTAGTTGTGGGGCTTTTAATAGGCCATTGCCATATTGCTCTGCATATGTTACTGCTGTAAGGTTGGGAATCTTACCAAACGCCATCTGCAGAAGCTGTATGGAAGAAGATGGGTTGGAAACAACTCAACACTTACTTCTTGACTGTCCCGCATTTGGGAGGTCAAGACTTTTGAATTTTTTTTATATTATTTTCTATTTATTACTAAAATGCTCAGTTACGATAACTCTTTAATGTTTTAACACTTCTAATGGTCGAAAATGTGTTGAAATATCATAGCATATTCTCGGTAATATGATCGCTTTCTGTATAAACATTGTGTAGACAAGCTTGAGGGCGTAGGAAAACAACTCATAAATCTTCTGTATTTTTAGATTTACTATTTACATTCAGAATGCATATCATGAACATACATATGTACATATTTGTATAAATATCTTCATGATCTTTAACATTATTAACTGCAGGTCGTATGTACAAAAGGCATGTAGTACATGGTATACGTACATACATACATATGTTTGAATTTACCTAAGTTGACACATGCATTTGTGCTGTGATGAATGATGTGCATACATACATACATACCTATTTGGATTTGGAAGTTTGTTTGGTTATGTATTTAAACCTGTCGTTAAAGAAATAAGCAACATACCAATGTATTCATGGTGTATGGTATACATATGTATACACATAAAAATATACACACACTTATGTATATAGACACTTCAAAGACCGAGACTGAACGTAGCGCATAATGTTTTAAAGCAGGATGTCCTGTTAGTTACAAATAAATTCAAAATTGCAAAATAATTGTTTTCCTGCCGCCACGACAAGCTTTACTCTGGACAGATATTAAAAATTCATATTTTATGTCTTTAGTAACGATTTATACACACATACACACATATATGTAAATACAAATGTCACGAAATTTAAATATTCACCCAAAAAATAAAGACATTTCAATGAAATGGTCGCTGCGACGAGACCCCTTTATGGTTTTCACCTCCACAATCGGGGCAAGATAGTTCGGTAATAATAAACGATTGACGAAAAGCTTATAGCATATGAAATATCACTAAAATTCGACAAAAATTGTTTATTTTACAAGATATTCTATCATAAGTCAGGAGCTCACAAGTCAGTTCTAAAATTAAAAAGGATTTCGGAGCTTAGTTTACGATCACTTGCTTGATAAAATTGAAAGAAAAAGTTGCATGCGTGAAATAACGGGGTTTTAAATAGGGAAGGTACAAAAGTAGACCGATAGGGACAGCAAACGACGTCATACTTTTCTCTTCATCATGGAAAGATATACCGGAGTCAGTGGCCTCTATTTTAAGAGCGCTACGTCCGATCTATGGCCATCATAATCGTCAAGTTTGAGTGTCTAGTGAAAAATTTGAATCCACAGGCACAGTACAGAATGTTCCCGTGCTAGTGCCGTAGTGTCGAGAATATTTACCCAAATCAATCTCTCACACATCGTTTTCAAGCTGTGGACATCTCTGTGACGTCGTTGTGGCGAATTTTGCGAAAAGATCTTGGCTTACATCCTTACAAGATCAAATTGACGCAAGAACTGAAGTCGCTTGACCACCAAAATCGTCGTATGTTCAAGGAATTGAGCTGAGCAACAACTTGAAAATGATCCGGATTTTCATCGATGAGGCTCATTTCTGACTGAATGGCTTTGTCCGTAAGCAAAATATACGTTATTTGTCAGGCGGCAATTCACACGTTCTCCCTGAGTCACCATTGCATCCCGAAAAAATTACGGTTTGATGCGATTTATGAGACGGCGGCGTCATTGGGCCGTAATTCTTGGGTGATGATCAAGACCACAAAGAAATTAGATGGAAGCGCCATGGAATGACTGACCTGGGATAATAAGCCCCCTGCGGGGAGCGAGAAGAGAATATTCCCGCGGTAAGGCATGCCTGTCGTAAGAGGCGACTAAAATCCAAATGCACTATGTCTGACAAGTACGGGTCTGTTATGAATGTCAGCATGGTCTAGTAAGTCGGAAAAGTGCTATATTGAAATTATATCATATTCTTTGAATGGGTTTGCGGTTATATAACAAACACTAGTTTATGAATTGACACACAACACATACATACAGCCGGGTTCTTAAGAACTCCTCGGAGTTCTTAGGGGCTCGACTGGCAGTGGCGAGAGCTACAGGTCACACCAAAGACTAAAACATGGTACCACGGGGAGCAGTCTACCCTTGGAGGAAACTCCAATCTTCTCATTGGGTTTGGCCCTTTGAGGAGATTCGTGGTGGCTGTGGTTTAAACCTAAATGCAGGAAGGGCTTTAGTCCAATGTGGAGTCGCACTGCGTCCGGGTGCCGGACCCAGAGTACGGCAGAGGTTTTAGATGGGCCTCGAACCCGACCAAGAGGGCTAGGGTGTTTCCTTTGGTTTTCACCCGAACCGATTGGAACCAAGGTATAAGTGTATGTGGCGGCACTCATGCTTTGGTTCTTCCAAGGTGTAGTGTTGTGCATGCACTTATGCTTTGGGGCGCTGATCAACGCATTGTTTTGATCTATGTGCTTCTAGTAATAGAAAGCACCGTGGATTTGAACCTTCGCAGGTAGATACCCACGTAAAACACACGTTGGATTCTGGGATAATAAGCAACAATATTATTTTTATGACTCCGAAAAATATGTTAAAGTAGGTTTCTGTTAATTCATTCAAAATTACATGAATCTTGCGTAAATATAAATATACCATAAATACAATATTTGAATTTATTTTAACGTGAATAACATATTAACATTTCCAGTTTTAATTTCATTAACATTTTCGTTAACACTGGCTGATTTTCATTCCCACCATTTCTTTTAATTAACAGCGACACCTACTAACGCAGCTGCTGTAAGACGATCTATAGCAGAGACAACAACCGATACCACTCCAAATACACCACTGGATGCCGCAGTTGTAATTGATACCACCACAGTTAACACACCACTTTTAGTCGATAATCAAACCGCAGTTGTTGATTTTCAGCACAATGTAACCGTTGCTATAGCTGTGAATGGAACGGAAATGGAAACGACAACAGTCAGCACCGGTACTGTACGGCACGACAATCCTATAGTGGCTTTGAATACGCCACAAGATGTTAATAATGAAATCGCGCAAGTCGTCAGCGAAGAGGCAACTACAGATCTACGTGTAAATCCAAAATTCGATTATGCCGAAACTGTGCTTGACGAAAATCTCGAAGACTCCATACGTAATTCAGTGCGCAACGCAATCGAATTTGAACAAGAGATTGTGGCTGCACAAGTTCAACCCCTACAAAATGAAACGGATGAGGAGGTGCGTCGCAAACTTCGCAACGAAGTGAAGTTGATACAAAATGCGCTGCAGGAGAGTAGCACCAAGTCCAGTGGCGCGATTGATGTCCTAGCAGAGTGTAAGTTGAGGTAGATTTTAGAAAGGTCTAACAATTATTAACTTCTACATTTGCATATTTCAGTAACATCCACTTCCCCTGATACTGTACGCGATCAACCGTCGACAACAGAAAGTACAACCTCTGCGCATTTAAAAACGCCGAATAATGATCTCTCAGTACTGTTCCCTCTACAAGCCGAAGAGGCAGTTTCAACAGTCAAGTCTTTTGTGGACAATCAACGAGGTGCCAGAACTCTAAATGTTAATGGTAACGAAAACGAAGGAATTTTAAACGACAGTGGCGAAACGAACTTGCAGTTAACTGGAGATGAAGGCATGCAAAATATTGAAGAAGACAAAGAGGCTCAAGAGAGTTTACTAGCTGCAGATAAGAGCTCATTACAAGCTAAATTAAATCGTATATCTGAGTCTGCGCTTTACTCACACGAAGCAAACGAAATCGATGAAGAGGGTTTAAAAGAACAAAAGGAGTTCAGCAATGGACCGGACCATCAAATAAAGGAAGATGATACGGAGCCGGAAGACAAAAATACCAAAGCTTCAACTGAAGAGCACTCAGTTAGCGCGGAAGAGAATAACGTAGATAATGAAGATAGTCAGGAGTCAGTTAAGAGCCAGGAAGCATCATCATCCAGCGTGTTGGGTGAAGACGAGAATGCAAGCCAAAATCAAGCAAATATAGAAAATGAAAACGCTGAAACAACGGAAAAGAGTTTTTCACCAGCGGACCTGGATGAAACTGAGATTACGCCTGCTGCTGCGGATGAGTCATCCTTATCTATAGTTTTAAATGAAAACCTCACCGCTACCGAGGCTTCTATAGTCTTGGCTGAAGATTTGCCAGTAGATCTCTTACACTTAGACGAGAGCGATGCGTTAGCCAACGAAGAAGTTGCCACAACTGTTGAGCCCGAGGGTGTGAAAAGTGTGCATATCGTAATTAAGAAACAGGGCGTTGAATTAGAGGAGGGCGCACTTGAATCTGCAACTGTTGAACCAATCGAAGAGACAACCGACAGTGTGGACATAGTTAAAGAAGAACTGTTGGAGGAGGAGGAAACCACAGCAAAGCCCGCTGTAACTTTGGTAAACAATGTAGAGGGTGAAAGTGAACAAAATGTACAGAATGATGATGCGGCAGAGGAATCAAGTTTAGAATTAGAAAATAATGTCAGCGAGCAGGCTGTTTCGGAACCTGTAGAGACCATTACGGGACATGTTGAAGAAAATACACAAAATAACAGTGAAGATGACAAACTTAACAAGGACAACAATCAAATTAACGAGATAGAACAAGAAGCTCTAGAATTAGAAAATAAAAGTAAACCCACAACCAGTGAAGAGAGCACACAGTCTGTCGACGACGAGAATGCTCTCAACGGTATACAACACTTGATAGAAATAAACAATGATATTGGAAGTCAAACAGAAAAGTCAACCACAAACGAAGATGCTCAAATTTCAAGTGTTGATAAGCTCACAGAAGAATCAACGATTTTGCAAGAAATAGAGCCGGACAATGAAATTACGCAAAGCGGTTCAACCACTGAGTCAATAATTCTACAAGAAACCGTAGACAATGAAACAAATCTGCAAAACAAGATAACCCCTAAGCAATCGGGGCGAAAGCATATTTCTCTCCTGAGCACAACATATATACCAAACGGTGAGCTTTCGCCGACCGGCACTAGCACAACTGAGGGACAGTCGACGACGCTGAAAGAATTTCAAGTAAACGATGAAGACGACAATAGCACTGATGACCCAGACATTGTGCCGCTTCTGGTGGGTGTTAGTGCCGGACATGGTGATGTCACCGCCTCAACGAAAGGTTCACGTTCGATCAATACGCAGACACATCACACGATGTTGTTGACACAGTTGGACGATACAATGGCGGCGACCCTCTTCGAAACCTTCCCACCACACAACGCCGGACGCACGTTAAATGATCACATGGCCGCTGAGAGTAATGGCGGTATTGGTAAACCTCTGCCTACACGCAGCATAAATGATGTGACATCGGCTTCAGTCTTCAGTCGCTCCGGTCTAATAATTGTGATTTGCTCCAGCATAGCGCTCATGTTCCTGCTCGTCTCGGTGGTGGCCTTCTTCATCTCCTTCCAACGACAACATGGCACTTTGGATATAGAAATGCAGGAGCAACGCTGTGGCAAAGACGATCTCGATGAGGAGGACGAGGAGGTGGGCACATGCACGAAGTTGCTGGAAATCGAGCTGCCCAAGTCAACGATTGTGTCTGCGTCATGCGAGGAGTTGGAGGAGTGCTTGTAGGGCAAACGAGATCTAGATTGCTCCAGAGAGAGAGAGAGAGAGAGAGGACACAGTGTTGCGTGGCACTTATTGTAAATAAAGGAATGCAGAGACTTTAACACACACACATACATAGTCATTAACGCGTATATATTTACATATATGTAGGCATATATATTTGGTATATACATGAATTTGTTGTATTGGCGGACGAATTAGTTATTTAGTTAGCATAAAATCGAAAACAGACTGTAATTCTTATTTTTAATAGCAATATTATTATATACTCTTGTGTATTATATTTGTAGTATGTATAACATTACGATTGTTTTGCCATATTTTTCGAATCTTACACACATATACATTTTTATGTGAATTAATTTTCCATTGATTTTAATGCATTTAAATTTTTACTTTGCAATCATGACGGTGGAACTCAGAAAGGGGAGTAAAGAATTATTATTTTTATAAAATTTGTAATTTTAATTCAGTTACAGTTATTTATTTGCATTACTGAAGTGGCATATCAAATTCGAAAAAATTAGGTAAAAAAAAATATTTTTGTAGCTTCGAATTAAGTTATTTCAATGCATGAAGTTTAAATAAAGAAATATATTAAAAAGTAATAATTGTTGTATATTTTGATTTTAACTTATTCTTGAATGATACCACGTGTATGTAACGGGTGATCCACTTAGAGATTCCCTACTTGTTTAAAGAAAAAACACAGAAACTTCAAATTTAACGGGGAATGTTTGCTATCATTCGAAAGAACATTCTTTGGCATTTAATTTCTCAAGATTATCTCTTTCAAATGTTGGTCGCGGCTCTGTCTCAGATCGTCCATCCGGTGCTTCCAATTGTCGATTATTCATTTGAGCATTCCGACTGTTAACTGGCGAATAACACGCGTGGTGTTTTGTTCCATGGTCTGAATTGAAGCGGGTTCGCACAGACTTTGTACTTTACATACAAGTATTCCTACAAGAAAAAGTCTTGCTTGGTTACATACGCTTTGTGCCAAAAATGGGCCTCAGCGCAGAACAAAATTTGGCGTCGGATCTTTTTGGAATTTTTCAAGAGCCCATTGGGCGAAGTTATGTCGCTTGGGAAGGTCGAAAAGAATCGGTTTGTGCAGTTTGTACCCTTTAAATTAAAGATCGTTCCATATGTCAGAATCAACTCTCCACTGTTTTCGTGTATATTCTCAGCTACGACTGCCATACTTTCTTCACTGCGTGCTGCCCGTGGTCTTTTCGGTCGAATGATGAATGCTGGGTGTCAGGATGGGTGATGGTGTTGCGAATAGTATGCTCAGTAGGCTGATTATGTTGACAGAACGAGTATTTTCGTTATCAAGTTGAACGATTTGTAAACGTTGTTCAGGCGTAAGTCTTTCAATGATGAAATGTCAAACAATATTCAACAAAAATAGCATGACAGCTTGACTTGACTCACGCGTGGTCTGTCAAAAAAAGGCTTTTCGAAAAAAATACATCTTCTTGGATCACCCAAAGTTTAATGCTTCGACACAAAGTTTCAAGAACTTACAGAAATTAGGTCATACGATTCAGCATCGAAAATGATGTTGTAGCGTAACTTGGGTCTCGAGTGACACAACTGTGGACAGAATTCAAACTTACCACAGACATTAGATGAGATATACAGGGAAAGTAATAGGACTGATTTTCTTTCGCCGCGACTGTACTTCGGAGCATGCACGCACCGACTGGATTTGGTAGAGGGCGTTCCTAGCTAAAGAACGAGCGGCCGGTCAGTTGTCTCAGAGCACCTAGAGAGTCAAGACAAACATGTTCTTGCAACGTGTTGATGTGAGTGGCGCAAGCAGAAAATGCAGCGTTCGTCAGAGCAGAGGTACGCGTTTAAATTCTGTGTGAAACTCGGTAAATCTGCGACTAATATAAACTATAAATTAATAAGATTTAATATGATCAAACAGGCTTACCAAGATGTTGCTTTAGCAAGAAGTGATTTGTTTCGTTGGCACCAGACCTTTTTGGAGTCGCTGATGAATGAGCAAGTTTGCTCGTGGAAGTTCTTAAGAAACTAAAACGAAGGGTCAATCGGGTCCGACAAGACATTGCAGCCGATTGGAAGTTGCACAACGACATGGTCCCGGCTCACACCACCTTTCTTGCTCGCAGCCCTACAGCCAAGATGTGGCCCCTAGACCTTTTTTATTTCCTTGGCTATTCCGGAAAATGCCTTCTGTGACGCCTTCAGTGCTTGGAAATCGCGTTGGCAGTGCTGCATCGAGGCAGACGGAGCCTATTTTGAAAGCTTTTAAAGAATTGTACAATCGTTACAATTAATTTTTTTAAATCGACTCAGTCTTTTACTTTTCGGACAAACCCTGTAAACAATTATTCTACCATACATATGCAACATTTTGCTATAGTCTTAAAATTTATTGAAAGTCTCATTGGAAGAAACACTGCTAACCTCTTTCTTTTTCTTCACTTCGACACATTTGCACTTAAGTACTGCTTAGGGGAACTAACTATGTGCCACTCATTTACCTTCTTAATTTTTTTTTGAATAGACACTAATTTTTCCATTTATTTGCAATCTCTTACATCAAAATATCGATTAATTTAACTGCAGTGATCATTATGCTGATATTCTCAAATGTATTTATGCTCAAATACGCATACGCTTTTATGATGGGCGAGTAACCAAGTAAGTGAAGTAAGTGCACTTAATGGTTTTCCATTCTGAAGTGGTGGTGCGCGGTCTGTCTGAGTGTCTGTCAATGCGCCCATATGCGTTCATCAAAAACGCATTCGAACGAAAATACGTCAATTGCAAACGTTTACGAAAAATATTGCCTGAACATACATACACATACATATGCACTATATGGCATACATCCCCCCATACCCATAAAGCATTCTTGTGCCAGTTACATTATGTACTGCATGCATATAAATACTGTTTGTAAGTATGTTTGCGTTCAAGTATGCACCATTGAGCCAGCGTTGGGACATTGAGTAATCATCACCCATTAAGGCGATTTCCACGTTCAATTGACTGCAATGGATTGTTGGTTGGCTGAAGCTGCAAACAAATTTTACGAGCGCGAAGCGTAAAAAATGCCTCTCGTCAAGCGTCCGTTGATCGCTGATCGGCAATCGGCGATCTTTTCGCTTTTGGTGATTTCGACGTGAATTTCGTGGATATTGCATTTCGTGTGCTCTCACATAAACATACATACATACCTTCGTATATTTTATGTACTATATCCGCCTGCCTTTCCATTTAGCTGGTAATTACACAAACGTGTACCAGGGGAAATTGACACCCGCCGCACATTTGACGATTAAATGTCATTACGCAGCAAACTATCGTTGACATGAAGCGAGTCATTTGCAGCCGAAAGCCACAATAAAAGCCTTTATTTCGATGCAATTGGAAGTGAAATTCTATTGTTCGTGCGTTAAATGGCGGAAAAGTGTGAATTGTGAAATCACAATACATAACTACAATAATATTATGCGCCTACAAATGAATAGGAATACAAATGAAAGGGAGCCTAAAATGAAAACTAATTATTTGCATGTGAAATGACGTTTATGGGAAATACTTACAATTAATATTATTTTATTGGGGCATTATTCCCTAAATAGGGAATCATATCGTATTTGCTTTGTTATAAATTGATGTTAATGTAAGAACTAATCAAGGGAGGGCTTCAACTATTTCGTCAAATTCGAGAAAATCTTACGAATAATTATTGATAGAACCGAAAGCGTTGGGTGCCTAGATTAGAAACCATGGTTATAGACTAGGTTAGGTTAGTTCGTGGGGACCATCCATCCAAAATCGTTGGATGAATATATTCGTCCTTTGTGTTACCCATTAACTGCTAAAAGCGGCGAATCACCAGATTCTAATAGATTGACAAACCATTTTGAGTTTATCGCAAATTTATTAAGGCGGTTAATATCGATCCTAGCTATGTACTTCATTAGGTTCGCGAAAGGTGTATCTACCGAGGTATTTCACTCTCAGTCTGGCAAAATCCGGCCAATAGAGAAGGAAGTGACAAGATGATTCCACTTTGATTTCCTCCATACATCTTTGACACAGAGCGACCGACAAAATATTTAATAAGTCGCACCACGTGTGAAACTATTGAACAGTCTCCAGTTAGAACTCCTACAAGTGCCACGAAATTGGCTTTGCTAAGAGCCAGTAGTTCGGAAACCCCTTATGGTCCACTTTGGGCTATATTAATTAAAAATATATATATATGATTAGAATGACGAGACGTGTTGAAAGCCGAGGGACTGTTTGTCTGTCCGTCCGTCCATGCTAGCTGTATTTGTATAAAAATTGTGATATCTTGATGAATCTTTGTATGCGCGTTAGGCACAGGGGACGCAGTAGCAAGGGCCATTTGTGGGAAAAGTTTTTTTTTAAAAGTGGGCGTGGTCCCTGAGTACCGAATATTGAACACCAATGCCTATAGTTGATTTTTCACTGAAAATATTGGTGAATATGTCAAATTTATAATTGAAATTTAGATAGAATCCTTTCCTGAGAATAGTACATCTATGTGTTACAAATGGGTTGAATCGGGTTAATACTTCCCTTAGTCCCCATTTACCTAATATAACGATTTTCGAACTTCCGGGTGACTTTATACTGCAAATGTCGGCTAATATGTGAGTTATCTTAATAAAATTGAGAAATCGTGTTGTTCTTATAAGTCGTCGCACTCTCGACTAGGCACCCACGTGTCATAACTTCGAAGTTGTAGATAATTTCATCTATCTTGGAACCAACATTAATAATAACAAAAATTGTCAGCCTCGAAATTCAACGCAGAATATCCCTTTTGCTATCCGGTGCTACTTTGGACTGAGTAGGTAATTGAGAAGTAAAGTTCTCTCTCGACGAACAAAGACCAAACTCTATAAATACCTCATTATTCTCGCCTCATTTTTGATGCAGAGGCATAGACGTAGACAACTTCTGATGAGTCGACGTTACGAGTTTTCGACAGAAAGGTTTTGCGAAAGATTTATGGTCGTTTGCGCGTTGGCCACGGCGAATATCGTATTCGATGCAACGATGAGCTGTATGAGATATACGACGGCATTGACATCAGTAGTTCAGCGAATTACAAGACAGCGGCTACGCTGTCTAGGTCTTGTCGTCCGAATGGACGAAAACACTCCAGCTCTGAAAGTATTCGATGCAGTACCCGCCGGGGGAAGCAGAAGAAGAGGAAGACTTCCACTCCGTTGGAAAGACCAGGTAGAGAAATAAAATTTGTTTTAATGAATCATCAATTATTAAAATACATTAAATTCTGTAAACGTACATTAGTTTCATTTCTTTATCAGTTGAACCTCCATAACTCAAACTCCTATAACTCGAACTCTTGAATAGGCAAACGAATTCAAATTTCATACAAATTTCCTTCCATAACTCGAACTTGAAGTTTTTTGTGGTTTATGGTGATTCCAGTTAGGGAAGTTCAACTGTATTATAATTATTTTTATTAAATCAAATGCCAAAAAAAAAATAAGAAAAACACGTCTTCTCTGCCTTGCCAGTGGATATAACCACTAAAGCTATCCTTCCTAGCAGAACTTTACCACACTTCGGTAAACAATGGTATCTATTCATTAATTTATCACAAATAAGCATAAAAAGTAAACTCAATTGATTTTTATCACAAAGGCGATATGTGCAGCGGCCTTCAAAGAGGTGTCTGTTTTCGTATTCGCACCAAAAACGAAGCGGTCTCAAAACACAATCTAAACATCTGGCGTGAGCGTATACAAAACGCCGGTTCTAACACAGTACGGTACAATATTGTATGTGTGTGTGTGTGTTGTAAATGTCAGTTCACCTATTTATCTTCATTGAAGCGCAGTGCTCACGGCGCATCTCGCTCAGTTAATGATTATTCTGCGTCCGCGTGCGATATCGTTAAATGCTCAAATTAACGCATCCACTGCAAATTAGGCCGTCTTCGGCCTGTCACACATACATATGCACACTCACATACTGACAAAGCATTGTAATAAATGTATCTGTTTGTTTGCCCATCTGGCTTGTTGCTATCTACGTGTGAGCGCTTCTGTTTATAAACATTTATCGCTTTTATTGTTGTTGTTGTTGGACGCTCTTATCAGACCTCACGTTTTGTTCGCGGCGTGTTTATGTGCTGTAATTATTTTATTTATTTACATTTCGGAAGCCTTTCGCTTTAATTGAAATATTTTCACTAATGATTCACGCTGCTGACGGCACAAAGTACGCGCTGCGCCTCCAGTGTCGCTCGCGTAATGCCAGTTTGCCGGCAGCGGCGCCTCGTCTTCCGCCGCTACCTTCTGGGTGCGCAATGCAACCGGGGGGCTCGCACAACTGCAATGCCGCGGTGGCTTCGAAGGCTTGTAAGCACACATTTATGTGCATGAGTATGTATGTGTGTTGGCTATGCTTTGTTGTGGTGCCATATGGCAAGCTAATTGATCAAAAAACATACAAAATAACACTATTAAATTTTTATTGTTCAAAAATGGGCAGTGTAGATAAATACTTTTAATATATGGTACGCGTAAACGCTTGCTTGCACATACAGTTGTATGTATGTATGTACATATGTATGTATGCACAAACACATGATATATGACATTGACCGGCTGTTATTAGTGTCATTCGAGTAATATTTTATTAACTTTCAAAACTATTTGTGCAATAAAAAAATAAATAACTTGCACTTTCGTTGCTGATAAGGGTTATGTAATATATTGTGACAAAAAAGCACCCGGAAATTATAATTAAATTCTGTGGGTAAGTGATATTTTAAAAAAATGTATTTTGCTTAGATGGTGGGATTGTCTTTAGTCAGTTTGCTTACAGCAGCTTCTTAAGTCCGTACATCTCAGCAGTGCGTTCCGATTTTTACGATGGATAAAAATTTGTCTCCAATTTTGTATTTCTAACCAAACTTCATGAGCGAAATCATTGCTGACGTTGGAAGAGGCTAACAGTGATTCAGTTTTATTAAAAATACAAGCCTATAAGCGGTACATATCCTTCAAAGACGGTCGAGATATCACTGAAGACAACCTTCAAGGAGAGCATTATAACTGCCGATGAGACATGGGTTTATGAGTTTGAGTTTTGCAGAAAAGTCAACAATCAGTCGATCGAAGAGATAAAACAAAATTCGCTGAGGAGCTGAAGGCCATCCCTGAAAAACGACATGAAGATCGGTTGAGCTTGTCATATTGCCATAAATACCATATAATAGTATTTAAGTTAAGGCTTGAACAGGCCATGGTAGGAACTCTATTGATTTTTGATCGAAATATTCTTTCGCAATTAGACTTGAATGTTTAGGATCATTTCCCTGCTATTATATATAGTTATCTTAAAAGCACATTTTTTCAGCTGCCGGGTCTGTAAGATTCTTTTGCCATTTAGGTTTTGACACAGTATCAACTAACGAATTGCCAGATTAACATGTTCGGACAGAACACCCCTATAATAACGGATGGAACAAGTAGAAGTACTTGGCAGTGAAGAATCGACTCGGCGCCGTTCGTAGCAACTCGGACTGACAAATGAAACGACATGACGCATTTTACGTCGAGATCTTAGATTGAAAGCGAACAAAATAAAAGTAGCTTTTGCAAGAAGTGAAGCCGCTCGACTTCCCAAAGTGACATCGCTTCGCTCTGTGAAAAGTTCCAAGATGATTCGGGGCAAATTTTCTTCAACAATGACGCCCAAGAGGTGCCATTTCATCCAGAAAAACCACGGTTTGGTGTGGTTCGTGAGGCGGTAGAATCATCGGCCCATATTTCTTCAAAAGTTATGCCAGTCAAAACATAACCATCAGCGGTGACCGCTAACGCGCCATGATCACCGATGCCGGAATTTGAAGCTTTTGGCGATATTTGGTTTCAACAATACGGCTCCACTTCCCACACTTCGCATCAATCAATAGATTTTTTGAGAGATCGCTTCGGTGAAAAGATAATTTCACGTTTTATGCCGGTCGATTGGCCACCAAGTTCGTGAGATATCACACCTTTAGCCTTTTTCTTGTGGTGATATGTAAAGCCTAAAGTCTATGCGGACAATCCCGTTTCCATTCAGGCCTTGGAGCAAAACATCACGCGTGTCATTCCAGTCGAAATGTCATCGAAAATTGGACTCAACGGATCGAACATGTGAGACGTAGCCGCGGCAAACATTTGAAAGAAATCTTCAAAAAATAAATGCCAAAGAAAGTTCTTTCGAATGATAATAAACATCGCCCATTTAAGTGTTTTCTTTGAAACTGAGGTAACCTCGAAATAGATCACCCTTTATATAAACTATACATTAAAATAACTTCTTCAAGCTCCTCTAAACCATTTTGTATGAAACTATCTCTCCGTGGCATAGCTATTGTCTAGCCTGTGCCCAATAAAATAAGTCCCCACTAGAGTCACCTCACATTAACATAAACCAATTGCTTCGAAAATATTTCACAAGAAAAGGGGCTAGAAATTCAGATGAAACCTAAAATTAGATACGTCGACCCAAGAATGAAACAAACTAACTCTGTAAATGAGATTTAATGGTATTTTCTAGTAAATGCATTTGTATGCACACACAAGAAGATGTCTATTTATTATTTCACCGCCCCACAAGGGCAAGATATAGACAATGCCGCCAACAGTGTGCCATAAAAGCACTTGGGGATACTAGGAAAGGGCGCATCTATTGCGTAGTCATTTAAGCGCGCACAATTCGACTTTTAAAATCGTGCATAGATAGCAGAAAAGCGACCGTGATGGGGTGCCATACTTATGTACATATAATCCAGTGCTTACGAGAATGGTTGGATGTGCATGGGTGCTTTTGTAAATGCAATGCATCCAGAGATATGTAAGTATGCCAGCAGATTAGGTGTTTGCCCATTTATATATGTACATACATGGACACATATGTAAGTATATGAGTTTGTGTGGGTGCTCAGAGTAAATAAGCACATCTGTTTGCACATACTATAAGCGCATATAGCACTTAATACATTTATAAGCACATACATACATACATACGTGCATGCATTTAGCGCACGGGAAATGCTGTAGGAAACTGTTAGGAAAACAAATGGCGGATGCCACATTAAACGATAAGTGTTTGCATACAATACACAATCACACATACATACAAACATGCTAGACACACATATGAGGTTGCATGCATTTCAATTTATTTATTTACATACGAACGGAAAATGAGTAAAGTCAACGGCGTGATCTGCACCATATGCCGACGAATGTGTGGAAAATCAAGCAGTGCAGCAGCCTCAGCCCCAGCTCCAGCCCCATATAAAGCCATATTACATGTAGTTGCATACATATTTCGTTTGTATTTGGATATGCGCCTTTTCTAGTGTGTCTTAATGTTTGTTTAGGCAACGGCGCACCAGCAATAAAGTCAACTGTGGCGGATCGCACGATGATGTCAGCCGCCGCACTAAAAACTAAAACAAAACAGCTGAAAACAGCAATCAACGCGCCGAGGGACGATTTGGTGCAGCGAGTGGAAAAGGTGCGCCACCGACAGCCGCAAACGATTCGAAATCATTAAAAAGAGCATAAACGAAATATTTAAAAACTCCAGAAATATATTTAAAAAAAAAAACTGACTAATTGACTTTCAGCTGTTCGCGGCGTAAGGTTCATATTGCACCAGCAACGGAGGCAGCTGAAAATAGTTTGATGCCGAATTACACACATAAATATGAATAGTATAACAGCAACGAGCCACATATGTACATACATACTCGTACATACATACAAAAGTATAATGTGTTATAGTTGAGTGTCTTTCATGCTACTTTTATATGTCAGTTTGTGTTGGAAGTGCATAAATAAATCAAAATAATTATGGTTTTGAGCGAAAGGTGAAAATGAAAGTCAAGCCGACAAATGAGTGACCCGTGTGTTGGCGGTCAGTGTGCACACAAACAACAAAGCACATATTGGTTACACACACTTAGCGTTCTCTGCAAATTTAACCAGCTGAAATCGATTAAGCACCATGCCACACAGTTTGTCTAAACAATAAAGTCAAAACAAGCACAGTTTGTCTAAACAAGCATGAACAGGGTGAGCCAAAAACGCGTTTTATTTAAGTACATATTAAAGTGCAAGGCAATAATTGTTTGAAAAACTTTTAAACTGGCCAGTTTGTATGGAAGCTATACGTTATAGTAATCCGATCTGAACAATTTCTTCGGAGACAGCTATATGGTATAGTGATCCAATATAAGTGGTTCCGACAAATCTGGAGTTTCTTGTAGAGCTAAAGTTGTGTGCCGAATTTCAGATCGATGTCTGAAAAACTCAGCGACTAGTTCACGTTTATAAACACAGGCAGACGAACGTGGCTAAAACGAATCAACTTCGTGCCAAACCTATTGAAGGTATAAAAAATGTTATAGTAATTATCGATGAGGAAAACTATAGCCTTGAACCATTCCAAAGTTTTCTAAAATTAATTATATGTCGATGGTCCATCCGTTGAGTCCAATTTCGATGACTCACGTGATGTTGTGCTCCAAGGCCTGAATTGAACCGGGATGGTCCGCAAAGACATATCTCCGCAAGGTCGCACAAGTCTAATTGTGTGATATCACAGGATCTTGATGACAAATCGACCGACCCAAAATGTGAAATTATCTGCTCACAAGTGTTCTCTCGATCTTATTGAAACCAAATGTCGCCGAGATCACGAGCTTCAATCTCAGGCATGAAATAGTTGGTTTTCATGGCGGGATAATGGTCGCCATTGACGGTTGCATTCGCACCAGCAGCATTTTTGATGAAATACGGATCGATAATTGCATGCGACAATTTTTTCAAAAGACGGCGGAGACTTGACGGTTTATGAGTTTTCCACCTAGTTTAGTTGACGGTGCAACGTTCAATGTTTTAGTAACGAAAATCGATTGCATTCAGAAAACTTAGTAGCAAAGCTGCTTAGTTACAAACTACTACAAAACTACTTTGTGGACCACCCTGTATGTGTATGCGCATGTGCGATTGTATTACATTTTTGCAAAGTGGCACCGAGTCGCTAGCCGCTGGCCGCACGCCGCGTATGTGGATATATAATACCCATATTGATCAAAGAAAAATTGTAATGAAAGCAAAAAAGTGACGAAAAGTAAAAAGAGATAGCAATTTGGAAAGTAAATCGAAACCGTCTAGATGAACAGAACCATATGTTCGACTTGGGCGACTTGCGGTTGCTTGACTCATGCTACACAGTTCACCCGCATCTGGTTGAGCGCCAACAGCCGGCGTGGCCAAGGAAGGAGTGTCTGCTGCCATGCGCGCAACTGTGGTGGTAATGCGACACTTCGACTACAACAAATGTAAATAGAAATTTTATAAAATTACGCTGAACTTTGCTACAATACATGGCTGATACTTGAGTATGCCATATTATAGCGAGACAATATTTTATATGGATTCATTGGGTTGGTACTCTTAACTACATATGTTTGCGCGTAAAAAGGCAGAAGTTTAGCGGCAAACACGCTGCCACATGTGGTGTGGTCAGCTGGGCGATGTCAAACAACTAATCAGGTCACAGATGTAACTTTTCTATTATGTGGTCTACAACAACATCGAAACTCCCATAAGTTTGTGAAAAGAAATGAGGAAAGCACATAAACGCTTGGGGAGTGTTAACATTTCACCAGATGCGTTGTGCGTTTCTAAGAAATCAGTGAAAGCAGTCAAGCTGGCGTCTATTGTACTTTTTTTGTTGTGAAAAACCCATAAAAAGTAATAGGATTCTCATTCCTTAAGTGTATATGTAAGAGGGTACACTTTTCTTGTAATAAACCCTTAAATTATACAAGATTTGATCGACAATTGATAAGTCCGCAGAGCTAGTTTGACCACTTACTCTTTACACGAAAAACATACCGCAATAAAAGTAATATTTTGACATTTGACTGTTGAGAATGATGGAAACACCATTTTTTTCATTCAATCAACATGGAGAGAATTACATAACAGACACTTATACAATAGTATGTCTATTATGTACAGCGGTCCTTTCTAAATAGCAACAACAGATCGCCAGTGAACAGTTATTTACATACAAACATATACAAATGGAAATCAGTGTAGTATATTGTATGTACATATGTATGTAGTGTGTTTATGGTATATTTAGTTACTCATAGCAATGTACATAGATTCTATCATTTTCTTATAGCGCCTTATAGGCGCAGAAGCCGTTTATTGACCTTTGCTTGGTACCCTCCATACAGTAGCACAACTCCTGCGTTTTGTAGAGTTCGTTGACAAAATTAGTCTTGGGATAGAAATTCGATAATTCTTATCTTACTTACATACTTGCTTACTACATGCAGTATATATGTAAGTACAGAACCATGAATACAAAGAGATAGGGAAGAAAGTATAGCAAAAATGTTTGGGAACATTTTCGTTCAAAGCAAATGTGTCATATTCTTACTTTTTTTAGTGTTAGTGCTTTTTAATATAGAAAAATTAAAAAGTAAACCTAGAATCAAACTCTCTATTAGATTAGATTTATAAGAAGGAGTTCACAAGATGTGGGACATGATTAGAACAGAGCCGCTCAAAGTAATGCGCAATTTATTTACCAACGCATACAATCACACATTTGATATCTGCTAGCGTATGATTGTGTGCGCGCGCTTGCTTAGTACACTGAGTGAAATCGTGCTATTTGGTTATTTTGTTATTAAAAATTTAGAAAAAAATAAATAATTATGGTTTTTGATTAAAAAAGCAATTAAGAACAACAATAATTTTAAGTTAATTTTTTTAACTTTCCATGATTTTTTCCATATCGACTTCAAGATCGTAAGTTTTGATTCTCATTAAGTCCTCTATATATTTATTCGAAACTGAATTCCTGTATTTCGAGTGTATTTTTGACGCTGGCAGAATTAGCGTCGTAGCGTACATGCTTCGACTGCATTTGCTTGCCTATACTCCGAGTATAGGCATGAAAAATTTTGAGCGGCTCTGGATTAGAAGGTCGCTGTTGTCTACGCGGTTAAAAGAGAAACTAACGCGCTGAGTCGTCGCTCATCAAGTGAAGTCAAAAATAAAGCAAATATCGGTTTATAAAAGGCGAGACTTCAGCTGAGGCGGCTGAAAATTGTGTAGATTTGACCTCAAGGTAAATGTCATATAAAAGAGCGGAAGATCGGCTGAAAAATTATAACTTATGCTTATGTTTCTTATCAGACATGTTGAAATAAAAATTTTTACAACTTTGTCATACTTGGCTCCACTTTTACTGTATTTAAGATCGGCTTTTCTTTTGAGGGGTTACATGGGTTTCCTCTTTCAAAAATTTTATTCTTATATAAAAAATGGAATATATTGTTAGAATTTTTTACTGTTACAAACAAAGAAATATTTTAAACTCGGCTATTGCAATGCCATTTCCGGTGAGACCTCGGAAAAAAGATGCACCCGCGTTGGTGCATCCTTACAGGTTCATCTAAAGTGGAAAATATACGTGCTTTAGTTAAAATCTTGGTACAGCAATTGAAAAAAAGAAAAAAAAATATATTGACAGATATTTTTACAAATTAAATTAAAATTTCGCGTAATTTTTTTAAATAAATAGTTGTAATCGAAAAAAATCCTTCTTCCAAATCTTTAAGAATTGTATCTCATAGACGTGTGTAAAATTTCATAAAGATCGGTTGAGAAGTTCTCAAGAAATTTTGCCAACCGACTTCAAAAACACATTTCTCAGAAAAACGAAGCACTTAGCCCAGCTGACCTCGAGCGCACAAGTTCTCAAGACTGGATCTCTGAAACTATTACTCGGATCAATTTGAAAATTTAGGAAAATATTCTAGAGATGTTGTAGAATTTACAAGATAATAGAAAAAGTCGATTTTTTGAAACCCGTAAACCCATGTAACTCCTTAAGGTGAAACAAATCTGATCAATTTGAACCGATCTAATCTGTTTTCCTCCATCAATAGTATTTGTGAAAGAACTGAGAGGTTGTGAGGGAGAGTTTTAATAGCAAACAGTTTTACTAATTTTTTATACCATGAAAAGGGTATATACATAAATATGCCAACAAGTTTGCAAAACCCAGAAAGAAACGTTAGAGACCCCAGAAAAAATTTATTTAGGAGATCATAGTGACGAGCTGAATTTATTTAGCCATCTCCGTTCGTCCATTGATTCGTCTGTCCGTATATACGCGAACTAGTATCTCAGTTTGTCAGAGATATCGTTATAGAGCTTTGTAGGCCTTCTTTGCTTGTTTAAAAAACTTATAAATTTGACGAAATATCCTCACTAAATTTGTCATGGATTGTTGTCTAAGGCAATGGTGCAATCTCCGAAGAAATCGTACGAATGGGGTCACTATAGCATATAGCCGCTGTACAAAGCGACTGATGAAAATCAAGTTCTAGTAAGGAATCCATAGATAGCATTTACTCTATGTGGTACCTATTCTCTCTCTTATTCAACTATATCAATATTTATGGTCAAACTTTTCCATAAGTTTATACTTATACATATATTTTTGGAATTCCTATCTTTCTAACATAACCTCAAAAGCGTGTAAAACACATACTATTTCACACCCAAATGAGCTTCACACTTCAATTTGTTTTATAAATAGATATTCATGCTTAAATTTCATTGTTTTGATGATATGAGTGATAAAAAGATCGTGGAGAAAGCTTGGTCTACAGAAAGAATTTTTAATTCATGAGGTCGTGAAAAATATACATACATATAATTTGTTTTATAATTTTGTATATATATTTTTTCCTTTATCGATTGAAATGCCGCTTATGTCCGAGTAATGCGTTATATTATATAATTGTAAAAGCTCATTTAAATACTTGCATTACAATTTATGTATGAATGTCAAATATTACAAACCTTATTGAATATTAAAAAATGTTAAATTTACGTGAGTTCAATATAAGAATCAAATTTGTTTTCTAAAAAATTAGTATGCTACATATGTACGTTGTCATTTCTGATAAGCACAAAATGTCATAAGCCACCAAGAATCAGACCTATGTACATACATACACACACATTATTACATTTGTTATGTATGTTTCAGCTAACTGCCAATCAAACGTAATTTTAAAATATGACTCTAATTTTCCAACATATGCTAACATCACGTACTAGCACGCATTTGCGCTAAGGAGCCCCCTTCTTGTCCGCCATACCTGGCTTTAGCGTAATTTTGATTGAAGTGCACGCAACCACAACCCAACCCAATTGGCGTTAACCGCAGCGACTTTTCATTTACTACAATAGTTAAATATGAGTAAAAAATATATATTTTCAAATGCATCTACATACATACATACATAGTATATGAGCATGCTTTTCATTACGGACTTAGTATAAATGGACAGCATCGACTGTGCGTATGCATGCGAGCACCCTCGTCCCTTTGTGGCAGCAAACTTAGCGCTACCTCCAATATAAAATATGATATTCGATATGATATGAGCGTTGATGTAATGATGTGGTTGCATTTGGGAACTTTTCCAAACCAGTTCCTGCGGCCCTTTTGTTTTCATGCATTCAACAGTGATCGATGCACAATGCCAACACACAAAGCCGCCTCGGCATATTAAATATTCGGTGAGTTTTCCTAGTAAAAAAGCGTTAAACAAATGTAAGTCGAGTTGTAGGTAAATACTATAATTCAATTACAGAAAAGTACGGACAGTGATCACTCGGTGTTTACCCGTATCTGCTTACGCATGCGCAGCAGGAACTTTGAACACACCTTTGCATGCGCAGCGGCGAAGGGGATGATACAGATCGCTTGCACGCACACTCGCACACACACACGCATGTGTCGGGTATCATTATAGCAGCCGCATGTGTGTTCTCGCGCACAGCCCAACCCACCTTAGACTCGAACGCATTCAATAGCACTAAGCTAGGCCGTTATGATCTGCCCTCGAAAGTCGTGAGTCGTGGCATTGCATTAACATTCGCTTTTGCGCACTCCACTGCATTGGTAATAATCTAAAAATTTCATAATTTCCAAAGAAATAATCGCATTGTTCTGTATTCCACATTCTGTTGCCGTTGATGAGAAAAATCAAGTTTTCTAAATTGAATGGAGCGCTTTTTCTAGCGGTTTTCCTAAATTTTCCAAACAATTGAAATGCCAAGTCTTTGTTTCGTCAAAAAATTCAGCGCACAAATGCTGAACGAGTTTTCATAAATGGTTTTCTCTACTTCTTCAGCTTTCTAATTTAAAATTTTGTGCAATAAATGCCTCAAAAACAATGCATACGCCGGCGCTAAGCGAATCAAACGTTGGTTGGAGGTCACCGTTGGTGTTATTAATGAACCGAACTAAGCGAGCGTTTGTATTATGATCGAGCGACCGTACGACCTCCTCGTGTAATCAATACACAATTCTTGTTTAAGTCGGGGTAACGGTAACATTTTGCATAATAGACGGCAGTCTGTTTATTGAAGTTATGCCAGACGTTTCAAAAGTCAATTTCGGTGACAATACATTCACTATTTGTACGACATACATACATGCATACATATAGTAAGTATAAAGGCATATTGTAGCGTGTCCAGTAAAATCATTGTTTTCCGAGACATTGGTCACAAAAGAAAACCACTTTGACAGTGAAAAGGTGTTTCGAATCGCAACAAAGTGAAAATGAACAGCGATAAAGTTTCCAAAATATTGTTATTTAATGACAGGCATGAACGAGTAGAGGCCGCTGTCCTTCTATTCTCGGCTTCTTAACGATGGTATAATAGGGTTTTTTGGAAGGATTTCAAATAATTTTATTCGAATATAATATTGTATAAGATAAAACAAAATTCTGGTTTTAAATATACTATTCCATAAGAAAAAGTTAGTAATTTTTCTCTTTATTGATCACGGTTTTTATACCCTTAACAGCGTATATTAAGTAGGCAAGCAAGTTTGCAATACTCAAAACGAAACGTCAGAGACTCAATGAAGTTAATATATAAATGATCAGCAAGACGAGCTGGGTCGACTTAGTCATGTCCAGCTATCTGTGTCCGGCCGTATACCCGTGAACTATAAACTCAATAAAAAACTTTTGTTCTCAGAACAAATCGTTTAAATAGGCCCACTATAGCACATATCTGCCGCACAAGCTTACTTCTGCTGCAAATATTTGACGGATATCAGATTTGTAAAGCTTGACTAAATGAAGCAGCAGGCTTTAAGACAATATTCATCAATTATAGTAGCTGAGACTACACTAATAATCTCTGAATCGAGTTTTATTAGGCTCTCCCAACTTTATTGGCTCTAGTACCCTTACCAAACATATTAAAGGTCATACTTAAATAAAATTAATAAAAACTTTCAAATTTGGAAGTTTACGTCGTCCGAATGAATGAGAACAACTTTACGGTTGTTTAAAGCAATACTTCTTGGGTCCGGTGGCTCGAATTATTTTTTCCAAGTTCACAACAATAACTTTGATTTAGTCTTTATTCTAATGCTTTCATTCTAAAAATAAATCATTTATATAAATTTGAACAAAAACTGAACTTTTTTAGGCGGCTGAAGCAACCACCGTAAGAAATATACATACATGGAAGAGTTTCTTAAGGGGTGGTTCTGGAGCCAAAATCGGCATATTTTTAATTTTTTTTATTAAAACAACAGCGTTCGTGTCACAAGTCAGTGAAAACGATTTTAAAAATCTACATATGTATTGGGTTTCGAATTGCTACAGCATCCATCGTATTCTCCCGGTCTGGCCCCCAGCGACTATTGGCAGGTCTCAGAACTCAAAAGTATGCTCGTTGGGAAGAATTTTTCGTTGAATGAAGAGGTGATCGCCAAAACTGAGGCCTGTTTTGGCTATTAGGACTAATCGTACTACAAAAATAGTAATGAAAAGTTGGATTGTCGCTATAGTCAGTGTATATCCTTGAAAGGAACTAACATTTCTTTGTTTGCAATACAAGTTTAATAGGTATTTTTGACAGTCCATTAATTAGGACAGTTAGTAAATTTTCTACCGTATATTTATAAAATAAAAACTCTCCAATTGACTGTCGCTTTAAAAAATACTAAAACTTTATTTTTAGAACTTTGTAACATCGTTAATAACTATTACAGACATTTTGCTTTCAATATATACAATATATTTTTTTCAAATTTTTTTTTGCAAAATATTCCCACTTAAGTGCAATTGACCCACAATTCTCAGTGCACTCGTTGCGGCTTTTAGTTGCGTAATTAAAATACTAGAACAATGTTCGCCTAATTTGTATTCCATTGAGCTCAATTAGTTGAATCATCTGACTCCGGCTGCCATGCAATTTTCACTCGCTTGGTTGCCTATTAGATTCCATAGCGTAGCGTGAACTATCTAATCGTCTCGCCTCCAATGAATCTATGTCAGTATAACGAGAGTCATTAGGCAGCGGCTAAGTGGTTAAGTATGCAGTTTACTTAGTAACTAACTGCAAAGTGACTTTCTCTGCGGCAAAATATTTGCTTAGTTAGCGTGTTGCATGCAATTGCATGGACTATAGATTGTGCAACAACGGGGCATGCAACAAAGGTTCATTAACGCTCTCACTGCACTCATAAACCGAGGCACAAACGTGTGAAACTGACCATCATAGCGTGTTTAGGCGAAATATTTGTTTTACTTTCCACAGCAAACTGTGTCTGCGATTTCACTATGACGGTGACCCATTTGCCGCGCTGCATTCAATAAATTTATGTACTTATGTATGTACGTTGCATGTAGTTACTAGTTTTCTAGAGTCACTATAATATGGCCGATGGCGTGACGTGCTTTTCCCACAGATTTTCAGCACCTCACAAGTGTTGATTTATGCGCCGAAAATGTCTGGAAATTAGTTTATTATGAAATTTGATAATTTCTATGATTTTACACACACACAGTCATACATATCTCGTGATTTATGTCCACACTCTAGCACCCCACCGTGCTTGCTAATGCAAATGCAAAAGTGGATTCACAATTCTAACTTCAATTGTTTACCATATTTCTCCGCAATTGCAGACAAATGCATGGCAACAAATCATAGCCCACATTTGTCAAGCACTTAAAGGGTTAATTGTGAATTATGAGCATTGACAGTGCTCA
Source organism: Bactrocera dorsalis (assembly GCF_023373825.1). NCBI lineage: Eukaryota > Metazoa > Arthropoda > Insecta > Diptera > Tephritidae > Bactrocera > Bactrocera dorsalis. The sequence continues at coordinate 18,112,493 of NC_064304.1, read as the reverse complement.
CCCGACACCGGACAGCAGCCGCGGGCGACCGTCGGCAACCGGACATTAGCGCTTGCCAAGCGGACCTCGCGTTGACCACTAACCGACTGCGCCCAGGTACTCGTGTACGGTTGGTCAAGCAACTTTCGTTGTAACTGGAGACACAAGCTTCGCGATGAGCCGCATTAACGCGTTATCACATTGTCTTCCGTATCAAATGCGCGTAAATGTACTCACATGTCTACAGTTACTTACGGTTAGTGTGGTGATATCACTTGATCTATGTTCTATGACGCTGGTCATCCGTAATGTGAAGCCCGTGAGATTTGCACAACTTGGAATACTATATATGTATGTTTGTACATATGTATGTAGTTATGTCACAGCTTGAAGATTTGTTACTAACGGTAAAATTGCTATTGTAACAAAAAAATTCAAATGACAAAAAGAAACAACTTTTATTCAGCGAAACGAAAGCTTGAAATAAAAAAACATGTCCGTATGTTTTAAATTTTTAGATTTCGGGAGAAGACTTAAATCACAAAAAAGTTGTTAAAGTTATAACTATGGCCACAAATAACTAGAGATATGCCTAATGGTATATTAGACATCGGCCACAAGTCCAGCTTGGCACTGACTTTTCACATTTCATCATTAATCTTTAAAGTTTTTTTTTCTTAAAAATAGCGGTTTTTTAACTTCTGAAAAGCAAATAACTAATTTTAACTTTTTTAAAATCGTTGCCATTTTGTAAAATTTTCAACTATTAACAAGTAAGAAAGGGCTAAGTTTGGGTTCAACTGAACATTTTATACTCTTGTAGCTTGCAACACATACTTAAAATATATTTTTCCTGGGTTTTGTTAAGGTACCTCACATGCAATGATCAATTCTATGGAGTCAAGTCAGCTGGATGTTCGAAAATCCTGGTAATATTTATAAGAGGCCTAGGTCAAGTTTTCGCCCAATTTTATCCATTTTAGGCACAAAGATACTCTGTTATGAGTAAAACAAGTTCTATAATTTTAATTGAGATAACTCATATACATATATCCAGAAAAAAGTCCCCTAAAAGTTAGGAAATCTTTATATTAGGGGTATGAGGGCTCAGGGAAATATTGATACGATTCAACTCATTTTTGATAGACAGATATACTATTGCCAGAAAAGGATTCTCTTTGACTTTCAATTATATATCTCACACTTTGACCGATATTTTCGGTAAAAAGTCAGCTATAGGTACTGTGGTTCAAATATTCGGTACCTAAGCCCCAGGTTTTGTTGGATTTAGTCAATTTTTGATCATAAGATGGCACGATTTAAAGGAATTATCAGTGCAAAATTGTATCCTGTTATAATAATTACATTTTGATTTGCGCGGTTATTGTCCGATTTCGCTCATTTTCACACTGTAACATAAAAATATGAGACGAACGCTACGTATGCCCATCATCCAATTTTCATACCAACTCCCAAGAAGCGATCTTATACCATCTCGGGTGTAACATTTAATGTCTCAGGTGTATTTAGTTACTGATTTATTGCGTTTTTAGTAGTTTTTAACCGCACCGTAATATGGGAGTGAGCGAATCTTCCGATTTTATCCATTTTCGCACTGTCCGTAGGAGTTGTTATAATATTTACGCCCAGCAAAGTTGATTGTGTCTTTAGAAGTTTAAGAGATATGTACATTAAACTTTTTAGAGCGCGAGACCACGCCGACTTTTTCAAAAATTTTTGACCACAGGTGCTTCTTGCCCCTGCGATACCTTATGTCAAATAGGAATTTTATTATTATTTACCGAACGCGTAATTTATTTTTTAACAAGGAATGAAACTTGGTATGCGCGAAGTTAATTTTTTATATTTTTGTGAATAAAAATATTTTGCTTAAAGAATGACAGAAAACCAAGATTGTTCTTAAAACATATGATGAAATTGGAATATTCAATCGAGAGTGCACAAATATATACATACATACAAGTACTATTTGAGAAAATGAGATTGCAACTCAACTCTAAAATTTTCAGCTGCAAAAATGTACTTCAAACTTCTTTCCAAAACTCCACAAAACAACCCAAATACATATAAAGTATATATGTACATATATACATATTTACCTTTAACCCTGAATGCTTGCACCAGAAGATGCGCATGCATATTTGTTAGCTGTTTATATTTGTTTATTTGTGTATTTCTTGAGTCATAATGACGCAAAGACAGCTGAGCAATCCACCTTGCGTGCATTTTTTGCGTGTTGATTTCTTTGAACAAAACCTGAAATCACAACAAATCGGCTCATTTTGAGGGGGAAGCAAAAGCACAAACAACAAAAGAAAGTAAATACATATAAAAATATATATTTATGCATACGTACTTGAGCTTGAATGTGTCTGCAAAATACCTCAATGGGTCACCGGCTCAACAGGCAGACATCGTTACACGGCGCATAAAATTTCGGCTGCCACAGCAAAGTTAGCAACACTTGTCCGCCGCAAAGCGGGCAGTTGCCACAAAAAGCAGGAACTACGACAATTTTGCACTGCCCAAAATTCATGGGAACTTTGAGCAGATGTTACTGTAGCTCCCTTTTGCACTTTGTGTCGGCTCATTGTCATGTTGAGCCAGCGAAGTGGCTGCAGAAGTTTACAAAAAGCCTTTTTTGTGCATTAACACAGGAAGAAGGAACGCTGCAGATGATGCTCAAGATGGTGCAACGCGTCTTCTAGATGAACTCGCATGTACATACAATATAAATATACATATATATACATACGTACATACATATATCAGTCTGAAATGTAAAGTAAGAGAAAAAGAATGAAGTGCAGTTTTTTTTGCTCTTCTCAATAGTTATGGTAAGATGCTAAAGAAGAAATTATATGCCAAAACTTGAACAAAAGCAAAAACAATAAATCAGTAGACAAATTTTGAGCAAAATGTTGAAATACTTCAACCATATGTTAAAAATAAAATAAGTTCACATAAAAAATATTGGTACTTGAGCGACATAATGATGTTTATTCTTCCATAGATTCATATAATACTTGCAGCTGCTGTTTTATCAGTTCGAATATTTTTCTAAGTTCTTATAATCTTGAATTCATCGCGAAGCTTCCACAGTCACAATCATACCATCAATAGTTATAAGTTCATTCCAATGGAAGATCTAATAGTGTCTTAGTATTTTGAACTACATATTAGCACATATAGCGATGATTAATATCTCAACTATGCATCTCGTTGTATTAACTTCAAGGTGTCTTTTCCTTAATGCCTTATGCAATAGTCTAACCAATAATATAGAATATACTACTGTGATCAAACTGTAAGGAATTTTTAATTTATACGAGTAGGTACTTCGCGTCTTTTTCGAATCAGTAAATTTTTTTTTCAGTAAGTTAGTAGTGCTGCAGTGACATCTGTGCTAAATATCACGTCAAAATTTCCATTACCCTCTCATACTGCGTTGGTTATTCGTGATCATTTCGCCACATTTTCAACTAATATCGTGCCGCCACCGCATTCGCCTGATTTAACTTCTGGCTATTCAGCAAATTCGTATGGCTACTCCGAGGACACCGTTTTGACTCAATTGAGGATATAAAAGCTGATTTGAAGAAGGCGTGATGACCATCACGATGGAGGTTTTTCCAAGTGCTATGATGACTGGAAAATTCGTTGGCATAAGAGTATTGCAGCGGGATGGTATTACTTTGAATTATTCTTATTACTTTCATAATGAACTCTTATCTTGAGCTCTGTTGCTAGTATTCAAAATTCCATACTCAACTCATTTATTTTGGTTTATCAAATCTTTCGAGAGTTTTTTGAGTTTCATCATTCATAATAATTTTTTTTTATTGAGTTATAAAATCCATAAGAAATAAAAAAATTTCCCAAAAATAATCACAATTTAACTATTAATATCTTTTAAACAGTTGGGTTTACGAAAAAATCATAGGAGATTTTTTTTAGGGCATTCAATTTCCTACAAAATCTACGGAACAAGATATTTTTTTCAAGTAGTTGGAACCGAGATATAAATTTTTCTATCTGATAATAAGAAAAAATAGAAAACTGTACGTAGGAGGACCTTCCCGTTACAATTAAAAATTCAGATTTGGAGAGGCTTCCTTAGAGGTGTCTAGGAACTTATTTTTCCGAGTACCAATCGAATAAAAAATAAAATTTTTTGAATCACCCTAATATACATATATACCTATGCTTATAAGATCAGCTTGACAAGCTTCTATATGTAAATTAGTCCTTCAATTTGTGAGATGTCAATCTGAAATTTTTCAAACGTTGTTTTCTCTCTAAAAAGCTGCTTACGTGTCGAAACCGCCGATATCGGACCACTATAGGATATAGCTACCATACAAACTGATCGATTAAAAAGAAGTCCTTGTATGGAGTACTTTTTTATTTGTCAAGGTACCTTTACGAAATTTGCCATGAAGTATTATTCAATGCATCGCTACAATTTAAGAATAAATTGCTCAGATCGGATTACTGTAGCATATAGCTACCATATAAACTGACCGATCAAAATCAAGTGGACTAGTGTAGAGTATTAAAGCATCGATGCAGCCCAAATGAATGCTTTACTTTATTATTTTTTTGCAATGGTTACACCATTACTAAATGATTACGATGAAGAAATGGACGAACAATAAAAACAAATTCTTCACATTTTTCCGTCATAACACCGATCCGCCACCAATACTTATTGCACCCGGCAAATACTTATAGCATACATATACCAGATATATACATATGTATGTACATACGTACACATGTTTGCAATGGAAACGCATTCTTCTACTAAAAATAAATTTCATATTAATTCCACAAATAGAAAGCGTGTGCTACTAAAATGCTGAAACAAAATCACTTACCAAAAGTCAATGTGCTCCGCAACTATTTTGATTTTCCATTTTCGCTGTGAGCGCACACCATAATTATCATTATTGCGATAGTCAACGCCGTCATTAGCATTGCGTTGTCGCGCGCTGTCATTTTCCTTGGCGTCTGACATTTTTGTCGCATTCATTGTCACTGCCAACATGGACGATTTCCCGACGACGAGTCGAGCGATGGTTGCACCAGAGCGCTACTGCTGCTGCAACAAAATGTCATTTCTTCTTTTCACATAAATTGCCGTTTATGTGAGTTTAGAGTGGCGAATGGGTGCAAATGAGCAGAAAACAGACGCGACGCGACGGAAGCACGCGTTGGGCGACCCCTACACGACGGCCTGGTGCTGCTGAGTGCTGCTGGGTAATGTCAGTGTCGGGCTTGGTTGTGAGGATGACGATGATGATGGTGGTGGTGGTGCTGGTGATGGTGATGTTGGTGCTGGTGGTGGTGGTGGTGCGTGTATTAATTAGCCATACGTGCATAGAAACAAATTAAAATCCCTAACAGGCGGCACACAAATCCCCCTTCGCTCGCTTGCAGTGTGAGCAGATTTCAAACAAAAAATAAATTAAATAAATCGCCAAGCAAAAAAACAAGAAACAGTCGCCAGCATTGCTTGCATTTCCATTTCAACAGCTGTTTTCACTGCTGTTGCCGCAATTTGCAACTGATAGCCGTGCGCATGTGCACCTACTCGACTTCAGTCATTCATTCATTTATGGGTGTGTGTGTGTGTGCGGAGGCAAATTCAAGTGCCACAATGCAGTTGCACATTTATTGCAACGCGTGATTTTGCGTTTTTGCGGATTTTGCACTTTCTGGCTTCATAGAAAGCGTATTCTTTGACTTGGCAAGCGCATTCTTCCTGCTGTTACTGGGACAAACACACGCACACACACCAGGGAGGCGGTCAGAAGGTATAGAATACACATTGTATTGAACTATCTCTACATTTATCACTATGCGGTTGTTTTTGTTGTTGCACTGCCAGCACTCCATTTCAATGGCACAGTCGGGCGTCAGCCAAATGTATTCGCAGCTTACTCACTGCCCTCGGATGTGGCGTAAAACCATGAATGATCTTTTTTGTCATCGATTTACACTAGTGCACTTATACATTTTCACATACACACGCATACAAATGTATACAATCGTAATGAAGACAGCGTAACCGGAAGGCGCTGAAAGCCCCAACTGTGCGCCAGCGGCACGTACTATGCAGTGCAGGCACACACACACATACACTAACATACATATGCATCTATTAGAATGCACTGAATCTATTTATACGGTCATTATTTGTTTAGCAATCTGCAAAAGTTGTGATCTATTTTATTTGAACTGCGCTTAAGAGAAACTTTCGCACAGCGCTGGTCATGAATGTAGGTAAACTATGATAATATTTATGGAATAAAAAAAATTAAAAAAAAAATTATAATTGATATCCAATCAATTGACTAATTTACCTTTAGAAGTAACACACTAAAAAATTAAAAAATAAATAATAAACATTCTCCATTAAATTTGAAGTTGCTATATTTTTTATGTTGGAAAAAAAATCCCAGAAATTTTGCGCGCTTAGTTTTGGCTTTGAAAGGTTGTAGGAAATTAAATTTCTGACAATTAAGGCCCCAACGCTCATGTCATAAAAATGCTGTGCTTCAGAGGTATAGGCGATTTACGATATCGTACGGCATTTTTTTAGAAAGCATTCAATTCTCAACAAAAACCTCGAAACTGGATATTTTTTCAAGTAGTATGAAGCGAGATACGAATTTTTATAACTGATAATAAGAAAATGATAGAAAACTGTAAGGCGGAGTATCTTTACGTTACAATTAAGTGCTCATACTTGGAGAGGCTTGTTTTGAGGTGCATATTTTTCAGAGAGCCAAGTGAAAAAATATTCGCTCGATAGACATTTTACATAAAGAGCAGTTAGTGAGCACTTGCCTGAGATGTTATGGTGGATAAAATAATGGATAAGTAAAAGATAAACTGAGTATGATAAAAAATAGCAGCAATTTCAACAAAAAAAATCATAATTTTATAGTTTTGAAAGTACTAATCACGAATAACAAATAAAAGAGTCAAAAAAATATTTCTAGCTATCATCAAATAACGATGTATCTACAACCATATGGTAAATCGGTTTGCATGTACATATGTATGTTTTTACATATTTTTATACGAATTCAAATCCTCACCTCAATAGAAACATTTCAATTTTTTTGCTCATTCACTGCAAACGAACGAAAGCTGAAATTTCATTGTTCATGCAAAGTGAATGAACAAAGGCCAAAGTGAAAGAAGTGCAGAGAATAAAGGCAATATCCTGCTAAATTGCAACAACACTAATATATTGGATCGGCAACAATTGCGCAGTGCGTGTGTCAGCAGCCAATTTATTTGTCTGCCAATTTGCCTTTGCTTCCTTGCTTTGTTGGATTTTGCGGCAGGACGCTACATTTTGGCGCGAGGGTTAAGCACAACGGGGAAGAGTGCTAACTGCGCGGTGCTGGTGCAATGACGACGCTGATTGGAATGCGCGCACTATCTACCTGGCGTACATTAAGGGTGCATGCAGGGTGGCTAGGCATTAACTAAGCAGCAAGTAGACGATTGTGAATTTAAAGATATATGTACATATGTTATTTATAGATTTATAAATATATGTATGTATATAGCAATATATTCCTTATGTACTATTTATTGAACCCATGGACGGTGTGTCATACTTTTTTGAACGCTTGACCTTGAGTCGCTTTTCAACCCAATGATATTCTATTGATTTTTGTATACAAATTTCGTCATAATTCACACCTCTAACTGTTAAAAAAAGCAACCGTTTATTCACACGCTCACCTGCACCAGCTAATTTCCACTTAGTTCCGGCAGGGATTACGTCTTCTCCCATGCAAATTATGAGCATTTATAAATAAACAAAATGCTATCAAGCGCACCGCATATTCAGAAAGCATGCGAAATCACGTGAGTGAGTGGCCACAACAAACCGCGTAAGCGCAAAAAACGCTTACCAAAAAAGCCGACAAAACGAAAACGGCACAAGAAAGAAAGCGCTGCCATGCCATATGTGCTAAATTACTCACTTACATATATACAAACTTATAAACATACGAGTATATGAAGTATGTAAATAAAGCGTCGCTACCGGGTAATTGGCGAAAGAACAGAGGAAAACAAAAAACATTTTTTATGAGTTTGCAAATTTTTATAAGGCAACAAAAAAGCGTATATCGTGCTTGTACTCGTGCAAAAAATGCGAAATGCGCGATCAAAACAAAGGCGGCATTGTTGTTTACAAAGTTTACCCTAACGTTGAAGTTGCATGCGAAACATCGCACGCCGCAAAAATTGTTGCTACAACAAGTTGCATGAACATGTCGCATACAACATGTACGGATAGAGTCGCTGGTCTTGTCTCGCTTACACACACAACTTTCCTCAGCGCACAGAAGGGTTGCATTTCAGCGCAGTTAGTTACTTTGCTAAGAGCGTAAATGTCGGATGTGGTGTGTATACAGAGCACGTAGAAAACGAAAATCGGCATATCGTATTTTTTTCGCTGCGGCAGAGCTTGTGAAGAGACAACTTCTGCTACGATCGCTACTAAGCACTAGCATAGTTAGTTACGTTGAAACTTTTAAGAGAATTTGCATCAAAAATAGTATATAAAAGCGATCTGAGAGAAAAGAGTAAGAAGAAGAGTGTACTACGCTAAGTACTTTGTATTTTGTTTACAATTATTACTCCAACTTTCTTATAAGAGTATTCACTGCGAAAGAGCGTAAATTAAAGCTCTATGAAAGAAAAAAAGAAAAGAGGAATAGTTTACTTCATACTATTTCCATAGTATAGTGTCGCCCATTGGTTTCACAATGGGCCAGACAAAGATCAATGGGAAGGCGCCAATCGAATTTTGTATGATACTCGATTGGACGGCTAATAGAGCTGAAAAACTTCAACCAGGTAATTCATTAATTGTTATAGATTCTCTGAATGAGCCGCCTAAAAGCTTAGATACGTTGTCAGGGCTCCATTCTTTCTATCTAGTATAATGTCAGTATTATTGCAAGATATTCAGTAACCAAAAACTATATTTTTCTTTATAAAAATATAAAACAAAGCATTTTAAAATACGATAACTTCAGTTGCTCATCACATTTATAAATATACATCGGTGACACTTGACTTTAAATGTATTTGAGCGTTTTTGTTGAGATATTGATTTAATTTCAAATGCTTAAGACAACTGGTTTTGAAGTACAATAGCCATATTTTTTCATATGAAGCACATTCTCATCTATGCACATTCCCACACAGCACGAAAAGATTAAAAATAAAAGATTCTAATTTCGTCATCTAAAAAAATCTCTAAATTCACCACTTTCAAAAGGTGAATTTTACTTAACTTACTTACAGTTCGCGTTTCCATACAACCCTGCAAGTGCGCTGAATCGCAATAGCAGTGTGAACGAGATGGCTGCTTGTAGCTCGGAGTACAACATGTTGAAATGGTTTCTTAGCATGAATTCGCCTTGATATGGTTTGAGTGGTCGCCATTGTTCTGCCAATAGGAATATAATTTTCATTCGTTGTTGAACCGTATTCGGGTGAAGTGTGTTGCTAAAATTTACTCTCGCAACTTTAAACGCATATATATACATATGTATAAGTGTGTATAACATATCTGTGAGTGCGTGTGTCTTTCATATACTATTTTACAAATCTCCAATTATAGCAATTGTGGTAAAATTAGTATAACTACAGTAACAGTTAGAACCACCAAGTGTTTAGTAGCGATTATAACTAGTAATAGCGGCAAACATTGTAGGCACAGCAACAACAACGACATAAAAACGCAATTAAATGCAGTGAAATTTCCAATTTTATTGTGAGATTTTTTCGCAGCAAGTGGAAAGTGTGAAAAATTTAACTATTGCCAGAGTACGAGCAAAGAAAAGAAAAAGAAAAAATATAAATAATTAGATTTTAAAACGATTTTTGTGCATGTTTTATCAACGTTATTATACGGAAAGTGAGAAAATCGTGTGTAAAGCAATAAACGAAATGGCACCCCGCCAAGTTCCTCCAATACTGTGTTACAGTAATAAAAGCTCTAGGACACGTCCAGAGCGTCCGACTGGCGGTGTGCGTAGAAACCTCTTCGGTTCACCCGATCAAAATGAAATGGCGCGTAATTTTGACATTGAAAAAGCCCGTCAACTAAAACGTTTGAATAATTATAAAATCATTGAAACAATTGAGCCAAGTAGTAATGAACGACCGCTACCTGAACTTATTGCCAAGGAAGTGGAGGAGGCGTGTAAAAAAGAAAATAAAAAGGAAATTGAAAATGAAAATGATAAGCCTGAACAAAAAAAGAGTAGTAACGATGACGATGATGATGCGTTGACCATGCGACAGAGGCAGATTGAGAAAACACCAACGCTCCACACCGTACGTGCCAACACCAAAACGGCCAACGAAGCGGCACGTTACAAACCCTACACTACGCAAACGCTAATAACTGGTAAGTTGTATTTTAATTAAAAATAAAATTAAAAAAAAAATATTTCATATTTAACTTGTTTCATATTTACCAAAATTTTATTAAATTGCATTTGATTGTATGGCAACTCTGCAAACACCTGATTTATTGCCATTTCCTTTTACTTGTGCGCAGCGACTTCCTTGCAAGGACGCGCGAAGTGCACAGTAGTTAGCTCGTGTAATTTCCGATTAGACTTAAGAACGATGGCTGCTTGTTAAGTAAATATGTATGTTTGTATGTATGTTTAGCGCAAATATTCCCATTTCAACCCTTGTTACGCAACAAAAAATGTAGTGTTGCCACGACAGCATTTTAGTAGGAGCAGATTTTTATTTTTTTTATACTAAATTTCTTCAAAAATGTCTGCCAGAAGATTATTTTTTGATTTTTTTTAATTAAATATTTATTTCTGGTTTAAATTTAAATGTATGATAAATATAGGAAGAAATAGTTATGTAATGCGTTTTTTGGATTTTATGCATTTTCAAACCAAATAATTTTTGGGTTCTGAAGAAAATATTTAATTTGAAGCTGAAAATAAAAAAAATTAAATTTTTTAATACGTATACAGCAAAAACATTAAAAAAAGAAAACAAATTCATAATTACAAATAATTTTAATTAAACTAAAATCGCTTTTGAAATCAATTTAGTAATTCAAATTCATTATTTAAAATAGTTTTAATATACTAAAATTGATTTTGAAATTAATTTGTTATGTTAGGGCTACTAAAAATACATACATACATAATGTATAGAAACCAACAAATTCTGGTAGTCGAAATATTATTTCACTTTTAGCGCCAAATTTCATGCTACATAAGTACGTACATACATACATACATATACACATGTATACATTTCTATTCGTATATATCTACAGATGTACTTGGTGATGCATCAATCTTTTTGGCAGCTTACTTGCACTGCACTCGTTATAATTTCATTTGCCGCAAGGTGCACTCACTGAGATTGCATTTATAGGCACGTATACAGTGTACTAGGATCCTCACATAGCTGTCTACATATGTATGTATGTATGTTTGTAGGTCCCTTGCATTTTCTTTTTGGGCGCCAAAAATCACATTTGTACGAGACAAGTTGTGCTACCTTCTTGCGTTCAGGTGTCCTCCTTTCATTTTCAAATACAAAACGCGCACACGCAAACACACAAACGTAAATATTTTGTTTGTGTACCCATATACAACATAAGTAGCATATGTATTTTTGTATTTGCCGCTCCTTTCATGACACTTGGCGATTGGAGTAAGGTTGTGAAATACTTTTGTGTCCGAATGCAAAGGCACATGTCTCTGTCGATGTTTGGTTTTCGCGCCCGAATTTTTTCCCGCCTTAAAATCTTGCCGGACATCGCTCAGCCTTTCTACAACCACATGCATGTGTGTGTAGTTCTTTAAAACGCCGCCACAACACTTGGCGCGCGTACGCACTTATCCGAAGATTTTGTCAATAAGAAATTTTTGGCGGGCCTTTATAGCGCAAACAAACTATCGAGAGAAGTGCAAGAATCTTACACACCATACAAACATACAAGTGTACTATGTTTTGTGTATGTACATATATATGTTTTGTATATAGCGACAGAATGGCAAATGATTTTGTCACATTCTACTTGTCAGAGTATTCGCTATGCTATGCATATTTCCTTTACGTTTATTATTAATTTCTTTAGTTTTGTTTTGCTCGTCGCTGTTGCCAATTTTATAGAGCGTGTTGAGTGGTCATGCCGCTTTTTTCCGGTTGTATGTGTATGTATGTATGTATAGTGTGTAATGTGCGTATGAATCAATTAATGTATGTACATACGTAAATGTACCGATTAGCGGTATAAAAATAAGTATTACTTCGTATTATCGACTGATTACACTATTGATTTGTTTAAGAAGAACCATAAAAGTGGCTTAAGTTAGAAAATAATTTTACTTTTTTAAATAATTTTTGGATTTATTGAAAACGCTAAAACTAAAATAACTATTTTCAAATAAATTTTGGTTTTTCAAAAATAAAAAAAAAAAATCTTAAAATTTTGAAACAGCAAAAACTAAAAATTATTTGAAAAAAAAGTAAAAAATTTTGATTTTTCAAAAATTTGAAATATTTTGTAAAAGCTAAAAAATAAATTCTTAAAAAAAGGTTTATGAAAAAATAGTTTTTCTTCTTTTCAGCATTTGATACATTTTTCTATAACAATTTTCATCATAACATTTTGCCAACTTAGAATTGACCCGGGCATCGTTATTTTGCTGCTGTTGGCACAGCATGATGATTATTAGTCGAAAAGATTAACAAATCATGTCCAGGGTTAATAGCTTACAATAACTGATAGAAATGATCTAATGATCCACTTGAGTTAGTGGATATCAAAAAGTACAAATATCTCTCCAATTGCGATCAATAGTTTTTTCTGAGTTGGTCCAACCTAACCTAACGTAATAAAGCGGCTTCTTATAACTAACTGTTGTCTGAAAAAAAAAAATTAATTAGATATTATATATGGTATAATTGATTCTGTCTGGACCATCCTAATAAAACAGACTTTTTGTAAATTTTTTGAAGAGCCATTTTATTTAATAAGTAAATAAAAATAAAATGCTCTTACAGATTTAATAATCTGTGATTAATTTGGTAAAAGTTGGGATTATCTCACTATCATAGTCGATCTCTTGAGGGACTTTCGAAAAAAGGGTAAGATTTTCTGTTTAAAATTATCCAAAAATTCAAAACCAAAAATTTCTTGTTACAATATATGGTTATATGTTATAATTTAAGGACTCTGGTCAAAATTTAGATTCATAATAAATAAAATTACATATTTTTTTGTGACAAAAATTACATTTCCGTTTAAAAAATCGAAACTTTTATCGAAAATCTTATTCCTTCGATCATTACGTTACAGATATTTACATATGTATGTACATACATACATAAGTATGTCTTCGTTTAAAAATTTTTACCCTTTATCGGTGCAGCTGTTTCGAAAAAATTGTCCTTATCTACCCAGAAAATAATGTTTCGAAAAAATCGGGTTTAAAGTTTTGGAAGTTGATTATATAAAGTTTAATTTTTTTACACATACGCTTCTCCTTCTCGCTTCTCCTTTTCAATAAGAGCTACATATATAATAATGATTCTCTTTGCATTTACAGTTTCTTAATAAATGTTAAAAATATTGTTATTTTAATAAATTCTATTTTTAATTTTTTTTATAAAATTAATTTGTAGTGGTTTTTGCTAAAAATCACGATTTTTTATCTAATTTTGTATTATATAACAAATACATACATACATATGTATGTACATAAGTATATTCATACATTTTGTTGTTATAGTAGCTGAAATAGAAACAGTATTATTGCACAATATTTTTTTAAATTTATAGCTGTCGCTGTTGAAACTATCAATAAAATTTTCGAATTTTGGCGCGAAATAGTTTTTCAAATGGGTAGGCGCTCGTATTTAAAGGATTAGTAGCGGCAGATTTTGCGGCGTATAGGCGAATGAATTGCATCTAATCAATTTAAATCTTCAGCATAGTTATACATACAAACATAGTATGTATAATAAAATTAAATCTCACTTTTCCAACTCTCAAAAATTGCCAGCAAAAGTACCAAGACTTCATACAAAAAAAATGAATATCTACTGGCTTTCTGCAGCCAAAGTCAATGGCAGAATATAAATTATGATTTTTTGCAGAATTTAATTTGCATTCGACGCCACATTCAATATAAAAAATATAAAGTTCATTCGATTTGAATGCACTCAGCTCAGCAGCCGGCCGCGTACAGTTGACGCGCCAAATAATTCATTAATAAACACGCAAAAAGCACACACACATACATACATACACATTTGTTTTATTACGAACGCGACATCACTTGTATGCCCGTTGTTTGTCACAAAGATGCTACTGTTTTGGAAATCTGAAAATTATTGCCCGATCTGCTCTGCTCCACTGAGACTGTCACTGCGACCCGCCATGTCACCGCTCTCTCTATGTTTTTAAATACGCACACATACACACACACATTCACATGTAAATATACAAATATATTTAGTGTCACCAATCAACGCGCCCAACTTTTTGGCAATCTTTCAAAAAAAGAAAAAGTAAAATAAGAGCAACCGAAATATTTGTATATAAAAATAAAAATAATAAAAAGCAATAAAAACTCGTAACGAATTAACGTCGAAAACAAAACAGAAACTGCAAAAAATACAAAAAAGTGTAAAAATACAAAAATAAAGTTACTACCTGTTCGATGACTGCAAAAACAACAACACGAAGAAGAGCAAGCAAGCAGCAACATAACTTTCGTTCGGCGCGCTCGATCTTCGGAATGCTTCCAAAAATACATGAAATAACACGCAGCAAAGTCGTAGCAAACACAAAACGCAAATTGTCAAATGAGCGCCAAAAAGTATTTGTTTGCAATCTAGTCGCTGGTCGCGCACATGAAACGTAAATTTCACATTTGGCGTAAACAACTGACAATTTCTTATAAGATTTTCAGCATTATTTTGGCGCTTTTTGGCTTTACTATATCTCCCTCATCGCTTGTCTATGTTGTTTGGTGTAGTTGTTAGTTCTTCGTTTAAATCGGTCTTATCAGTTTCTGTTTGGTAGACTTTCAATGGCGTGTTTATCAGTGCCTTCGCGCCACTCCGTCTCTTTTTGGCTTTAAGCGGATTGTATATTGTTATTGCTTTTTCATATTTTCATTAACGCGGAATTTATCAGTATAGTTTAAATAAATACATGTAAGTATGTATATTTGTATGTAAAATCGTAAACAACATATGTATGTGTGCATGTAAGTATGTATGCTTATCATTTAAACTCGCTCTCAATTAAAACGAAAGTATCGATACTCATTGAGGTTTGGTTAATGCGTACTTCGATATACATACATACATATGATACCGACGGTTAAGATTTCATGCGATTTTTGGATATTAATAACTAAACTATCGTTTTAAAAATTGTGTGGGTATATTTATACTTTTATATAGTAAAATTTTTGCAGAAAAAAATTAAATATTTTTCGGGTTACCCGCGATCTTCTTCGGTTCCGTACTAAAAAAAATAAATAAAAAATCCCCTAGAAAATTAAAATTTTACAAAATGGTTGCTTTAAAAAAATTGAATTATATCAAAAATTTTGTTTGTTTGATTCGATTTTTGACCAGCCGGAAAAACTAGTGGGTCATATAGAACTTGCAGACAAAATTTGATAGTGATCGGATAGCATCATTTGTCAAATAAATAATTTAAATATGTTAATTCTTAAGTTATAACCTATAGAAATATTAAAAAAATTTATTTTGTTTTTTAATTTTACACCAGTCGTGGTCCTCTTAACCCTGGGCAAAACACGATGATTGTTATTTGAAGGTTAATGTGGTTAACCGGTCTCGAACGCCATATTTTGAACGTTCTTTGGCAAATATGTATACATATATGTATGTACATATTTTTAATATCCATTTAAAAAAACTACATAAAGTTATGAGCTTTTGAGGTAGAGACGGAAAAACCAAACCCTACCTTCTTGTCAAGATTTCTAACCTTGTAGTCATTTGAAATATAAAGCAAAACGAGTTTTGGATTATTAAAAACGCCATTAACGTAAGAATCAACCAAGTTAAACAAATTGAATTTTCAAAAATTTCTATGAACTTTTTTTTTAAGAAAAATAGCACTTATTTTTATCAGGAGTCCTATATTGTATGCAGGAGTTCTCGTGAATATTTATTCCTCAATTTATTTGAGACATTTGTGTTGCTGGACAATCATACTTTACGAGTACTTCAACTACCGTCGGCAAGTTATAAAATTACCGTTTTTTCACAAAAATCCCCTTTGTTGATATTTATTGTTTGTATGTAAGTATGTAGATTTATGCTTGAGGAAAGGCAGGAAAAGGTTTTTGAAAATTATTTCCTTATACATATTCAAATAATAAAATTTATATTCAAAATCGAAAGTTTCAAACATTTTCAAAAATACAAAAACAAGATATTTTTTGCAATCATTTATCGAAATAACACTGCTGAAATGAAATCTTTGAAAATGTTTGAACTTTTTCAATATTGAATGCAAAGGGTATTATGTAAGAAATAACAAAAAAAAATAATGCATTAAAAAATTATCTATTTATAAATCTTTATAAAAAAATAATTTTTAAATTTAATTTATTTAATTTCAAAAATAATTTTTTAATTTTTTTAGCATGCCAAATTGAAAAAAGTTGTAATAATTCCAAATATGGGACTAAAATAAAGAAATCTATGCCAAAAATCGGTTTAAAAAACTGTTGATCGCAAGATTCAGTATGAAAAAAAAAATATTTTAGATATTTAGAATTTTGTTCTACCATTTTGAGCTAAAGCTCATACACTAGTCGGAAAATAACATATTTTATCAAATTTTATTACTGATTTTTTGGTTAAAATTTGCTTGGAATTAAATATATAATTATAACAATAAAAAAATGTTTCTATTTTGAATACAAAATAATTCGCAACCTTGCTTCACATTCTCTTCTTCTTTACTGGCGTAGACACCGCTTACGCGATTATAGCCGAGTCAACAACAGCGCGCCAGTCGTTTCTTCTCTTCGCTACGTGGCGCCAATTGGATATTCCAAGCGAAGCCAGGTCCTTCTCCACTTGGTCCTTCCAACGGAGTGGAGGTCTTCCTCTTCCTCTGCTTCCCCCGGCGGGTACAGCGTCGAATACTTTCAGAGCTGGAGTATTTTCGTCCATTCGGACAACATGATATTGCTTCACATTAGACCAATAATATTAAATTATAGTGAAATAAACAGTCAAATAAATTTAATATTAAGGGTCTGATATGTCGAACAAGGTTGAAAATTTTTTGATTTCAAAAGTTTTGGATTAAAAAGAGAAACATACATTTTTTTCAATTCTGTAGTAAAAATTTAATTTTTAACCCCAAAATAAAAAAAAAAAAAATTGATGACAAAAAAATAATTTTTTGACACTCTGCGAGCAATTTTGCATAGGACCTAGGTAGCATAGTAAAGATAAAACTTAATAAATTTTCGATTTATACCAAATGTGCTGTAAGGAGGTTAAATTTTTCTAATATATAATAATATTTACTATATGTGCATAAATATATGTACATATGTGTATGTATGCATATTGATATTAATTGTGGTAGTATTTAATGTAAGTTTGCATAGAATTACCCAAATCTGCTTGAATACCTTTTTACTTACATACATATGTACATACATATGTATGTATTTGTAGATTAATATTCGATCAGCGGCCTTTACATGCGATGGGGCAAATCTCGTCACTGTTTTTGATACGACTGCGAACAGTCAAACTGTACTACCGCTATCGTCGCCAGAGTCAGTCAGCGAGTTATTGAGCCAGCTTGTTTATCTCTTGCTGCGCTGCGCTGCATGCGTGTGTACATATGTATGCTTATATGTATATATGTAATGGCGTCTGTGTATATGTGTCTAAAGTTATACAAATAAATGTACATATGTATATATTGTATGTACGTGCGTGTGTGTGTATAGGGGAGATACTTTGCTACGTCAGTCCATCAAGCAAACAAATTTCGTAAAGAGAAAATATCCAAAACAAAAATCGAATGATCGCCACAATTTTTTTACAATTAAAGGTTTTTTATTTTTATATTTTATAAAATGGCAATGCTGACATTTAATTTGTGGTGATTTTTAGTCGGCGAAAATTTAATAATAAGTATTTTTCTGTGCTTTTATTTTACATTTCCACCTTTGTGCTGTAAGTGATTTTATAATAAGAAAGCTACAAGCTGCCATAAAGGTAACATTTCGGTTTTGATGCGCACACAGAGCGCAGAGCGACGATCGAGAGAGCGCAAACATAAGCATGGAGAGCGTTCATAAAATATTCAAACGGTGCAATGGGTTCATGCGCGTATATTTTACTCGATTTTTTCATGTGTATTCATTCGTTCTTGCTGTTATTTCTACAATTTTGTTATTATGCATATATTCACATACAAAGATACATACATATACAAATTAGATTTAAATCGTGTTATTTGTTCGGCTTTTGTACACTTTTCGTCATCGTTCTGCAGTTGCATGCATTTATTAGACAATAGTGAGGTATGGCACAGCGCCTATATCTCTGGTGACGGTGACGGCGACGGCGGCAGAAGTAGCCGCACCCACAATACTACATATAGCCGCCAGTCGTACTGTGAGCGGTGTAGGTATCATCAGACTCCACCACGTCTGTCGCCCAGCACATACTGCGCAACAACTTAACTTCCATACATACACACATCTACATATCTGCTAGTTGCGTATAAGTGTGTGTGTGTGTATCTGTGAGCACTTCGGGTTTTGCGTTCGCTTGAAGTCTTCGACCAACAAAACAAAGCGAGCAGAAAAGCGAAAAGCGAAGTGCGCACGGAAATTGAAAAATATAACAACTCCCCACTTTGCTTGCGTTTACAGTGCTGCCATATGATGCGGTTTTGTAAAGGCAGCATTTAATGGTTTGCGTAATAAGTGCGAAAATACAGTGTTTTTGTGTCTTTGAAAATGAAATGAAATGCCAAATCTGCTGTAACTAAACAAAAATACATGCTGCTAAAAATAACTGTAACAAACACATACATGTATTTATAAATACATATATATATTTGTATACATACATATAAACCTATTTATAATACATACATATAAGTATGCCGCTTTCGCTTACACCTGCTACGCATCTATTTATTTGTCTCTAGCTCCTAGCTACTAGAGCAAGTGCGTATTGTTGTTGCACGAAAACGTGATTTTTTGGCGGGAAATATCTGCAGCCGACAATACGCACTATATTGTAGATAAAACACACACACGCACACACATATTTATTTTTACGCACACAAAATTTACGAGTTGCTTCATACATGTTCGTTGGCCCGCTACGCATCTCGTACGCATCGCTCACCCTTTCGACAACACACATTTTCACTCTCGCATGCTCTCCTCCCCCATATTTGTTATTGTTGTTGTGTTTTTGTTTTTTTCACAACTGGCACTTGTATCGCTCATCTACATACATATTTACATATGTATGTTGTTGTTTTGTATTTGTATCTTGTTTACTTTATAATTCTCTCCACTTACTGTTTCTCCAATTTGAACGGCCTTCGGTCCATTTCTGTAGCTTGATATTTACGATTTTTTTTCGTATGCGAATGCAGTCAAAGCGTTACGCAGAATTTGCTTTTATGCGCGTAGACTTTGTGGTCTGCTGTTGACGCGAGTCTGTGGGTGTACGACTTGCCATTGGAGCTCGCTTGACCCAGTAGGAAATCGTTGACTTTTGAAAATGGTTTTAATTTTCTTTGAAATTGTTGATCTCTTTCTTTTCAAAAGTGAAAGAGAAACAAGCTTAAATGATTAGATTAACTATAATAATAAAAGAACATAATTCAGTGACATTTTGGTTTATAGGTTATAACTTTGGTTCTATGCAGTAAAATGTATTTACTATTATGTAAATATATTCATTATTGTCATGCTTAAAACATTGTCATTATCAAGAAAAAATGAAATAGGTGAGTTCGTGCTCTTGATATGCGCTTATTGTTGTGAAAGTCTTTAAAATTGTAATTGTTAGTTTCTTTTGATATATTCACCTGCGTTCACCTAATGAGCCAAATGAGGTGTATGTAGATGTTATGAAATCTCGATCTGAAATTTGTCACACATTTTTGTTTTTGGCGAGATATGTTCACGAATTTTGGCATGGCTAATTGTGCAATCTCAGATAAATGGTTCAGATCGGACCACTGTAACATATAGCCGGCATACAAAATATCAAAAATCAAGCACTTTTAATGAAAACTTTTTTTTATTTAAGAAATTACCTTTCCGAAATTTGGCATATACAAATTATTATCATAGACAACGTCACAATCTCTGAATATCAAGTTCCAAGTTCTTGTATTAAAGCATTTAACTCCATTAGCTTAACATTTCCACAACCAATTTGGTCGGTTTTCAATGGAAAGAAATTTTCCACAACTTTGCAAACAGAGATTTTTGTTAACGTTTCCACGTTATTCCGCTTACGCGGTTATAACCGAGCTTAAAACAGAGAAGGCCGTTTTTTTCTTTTCATTGGACTTGTTTTTACGTGGCGGGTCTTAAACCAGTGCACAACATTGAGCAGGGATGTATATTTTGCCTTCTCACTTTAGCTACCCAGAGTATACTTGGTCTAAGGCAGGAAGTCGTGAGCTGCTTGAGCCATATGTAAAAGAATCGTTTCCGGCCACTCCCAAGTAAATGGTGCTCAGTGAATCTTACTCACTTGCGTGAACTTCTACACATGGCTCCATCCTAATTTCCTAGGGCTCCATAAAAACACTATATCATTTCTCCAACTTATTATTTTTTTCCTACAGGGCGGCATTACGGGATATCGGATTGTGTGTGCAATGCAAATTCGTTTCAGGTGTTCATATACATATATGTACATCTAATCGTTAGTAGGCTTGGCGCACTGCTAATAGCTTGACACCAGGGATATTACATCTCTTGTGCCATTTCCGGTTTGTTCCATACACATATGTGCGTACTGGTTTGGGGTTATGATTAGAAAGCAAAAAAATGAATAAAAGGAACAAAATGCCAAACACAACAACAAGGAATAAACAAACTTCTCACTTGACATTGCTATTGCAGCCATTTTTTGTTCTCGATCAGCAGATTAAGCGCCCGCGGACCGGACGCTTTTACCTTGGAGGCAAACGCGAAACCCATTTTCAAGTGCGTACGCCTTTTCCTTTATTACACACGTTCAATCGATAAATATAAGTATATATGTACATATGCATAAATACATATGTATGTATTTATATAAATTGTGGTTCCTCATGTGCACAAACAAGACGCCAACTGCCGCGATACGAGTACGACAGTAGCGATAGCAGCGCATACTTAACCTACAAGTTGAGCATTTCACTGTTATTATTATTATGATTTTTTGTGGTTTGTTTTGATTTTGGTTTCTAAATTTCTTGCTTTTTTTGTATGTCAATTCATTTTACCCCATTTGCTGTGCAACTTTCGTAAATATTTATAAAACGTAAAAGCGTGTGGTCGTCGAGCGCCAATGTCTCACGAGTGACCACAATATTGACGATTACGACGGTGTCAACCATGACTCGCTGGTATGCTGATAATGTGATGGCTCATAGTTTTCTTTGTTTGTACATAAGTTTGCATTTGTGTAGAGATTACAAATTTTTATAGAAAGAAAGCGGCGAAAGAAAGCAGCTCAACGGCAGTGCCAATGCGTTGAGTCGCGACGCGTTTATTATGTTGACTTTAATCCACCATTTTTTGTCGTGTGTTTGTTTTGATGCTGTTGTGTGCAGCTTAAAGCGGTTGTTATTGTTTGGCCCGCCATTTTGTTGTTTTAACTTCAGCTTTGTTTATAACTTATAACTGTAAATAAGGAAAAAAACAGCAAAAATAGTTGTGTATAGTATTGTATTGGCTTCAGCGTTGCCATCAACGGCTTAGCGTCTTTTGTCTGTTTGGTTTTTGTTTTCGAAACGTATGCCTTTCGTGTTTGATATAACGCGTTTCTGACGTTGTGGCGACGACCAAACCTGGTTTATTTACCTTCATGCCAACACGTTCGGCAGCATGCCTTGGCCGAAACTACAATGCATTGTATATATGTACATTTGTGCATATTTATGTATGTGCGTGTATGTGTGCTTGAGTTTATGGCCAAGCGTCGTACTGTCTCTTTGACTTTGCCACTAATCACTTAGTCGCTTGTTTTGCGGTTTGACTGATTGCCTGAGTGGCAGTTTGCCTTCGCTGGCTAAGTGTGCAGTGCTTAGCCTTTTAAGTGTGTCCCAGTTATGAGCTCGCTCGCTCGCTGATTGGCTGTTTTCAAATATTTTGTCTGTTTTGTTTGGGTCGAAATATTGGTGAAAACTTGCAATGCGCGACTTTTCGGTTATTTGTCTGGTTATTAGTTAGTTGAGAGCTGTTTGTTTACTTTTTTTAATTTTATTTTTTTCGTTTATTTTAATTTTTTTTTTTTATATTTTTTCGTAACATTTCATATATATTGGAATGTGTTGTATGATAGCAATTAGTTTGTGTAGCAAATGTGCAGTTTCGAAAGTATTCCAGCTGGTGTAAAAGCCATGCTTAATTAAAATGAAAAGTGTGCAGCAGTTACGAAAAAATCTAAGGCGAGTGAAAATTAGTTGCAGGTTATATTTTGGTTTTTATATTTCCAAGTGCCGCAGCAGATTTGCACTTGAAAGTGTGAAAGTAAAAAAATTTGCTTCGTTGTGGTAAATTTAAGCGTAATCTAAAATTATTGTAATCTAATAAAAAATGTTTGACCGGAAAAATTATATTTATGTGCCTAATAAACCTGCTGATGCCCGTCAGCACTTAATTTATAATTGATTCGCAATTTGTTCTAAACAGCTTAATAGATTTTTATACAAAGTTTTTGTTTTGTTACAATCGAAAGTATGACTAATGGTAATTACTGTTTCTTTTTAATGGCGATTTTTGGTTGAAAATTTTTAATGTGAATTTTTCGTTATTCGGTGGATAAAATATACTCTGTAAGCATATAAATATTATTATTTTTTATTTTTTCTTTTAATTTTTTGAATATTTTTTTTTTATTTTTTTTTGTAACATTTTTTTATTAAAGTTCTTTTTAATGTGAAATTTTTTTATATATATTTTTTTTATTTAAAAAATTAATTAATTATTTAAATGATTACTTAATATTTTTAATTGAATTTTTTTACTTGTATTTCTATATAATTTAAAAAATTAAAAATTAAGTTTTTTGTTGTACAAATTCCAATTCCCGAAGACATATAAATTTTGTCTATTGGTAATCACATCTGTATGTATTTATGAGTATTTGCTACCAAGCATTTATTATCAATTCTGCGCCAGATTAGAGTAGCAGTTGGTGCGCTTCCACGAAATGCAATCTACTTGGCTTCATCGAGCGATCGATAATTGCACTCTTTCTATTAGCTTATTGCAAACATCAACATTTGCGTGTGTGTATGTGCATAGGAGCATGCGTGTTTGTGTGTGTGTGTTGATTACATGTTGGCATTATATGCATTTCGATTTCACTGGAGTCCGTGATTATCAGCAGCTGGCACAATGATATGCATTTTATTGCCATTTCTGCGTCACAGGTAATGTGACATGTTTGTAATTGTTGTTGTATATCAAGCGATCATACGAACGTTATTTGTGCTGTGCGCGTTTACTGCTTGAGACAAATTGATAAGCGCTTACATTCGGATGCGTGTGAATGGACTTACCATTCTGAAGGTCATTCGCCATTTGCCATTTGCCGATCGCGGCGCTTTGCCGAAGAAGTTGGCAGCGCAAAGCTGCAATACAATGCAAACATAAGCAGCATTGATGAATAATCAACTAATCAACAGCAATCATAAATGTACTAATTTTTAATTTCTCTGCTAAATGCATATGCACTGATCGTTTTCTCTCTCTTTCTTTCTCTCTTTTTTAGATGGGATGCCGAAGCGAAAAGCCATACCACCGCCTTAGATGCTGATAAATAAAGTTTTTGATGGATGTGATAATGCGGGTTATGTACTAAGCGTTTGCTGCTGCAGCTGACGGGGAGAGCACATTGATTTGACTACTGTGAAAATTTAAACAAAAATCAAAACACAAAATGATAATTACACACCAGGCGGAGACATTGTTGTGAGCTGCGTGCAGCTTCTGACGTCAATTGCCAAATTAGTGAAATTCATTATGAGTGATTTTTTTAATTTAATTATTATTTTTATAATTATTTTTTTAAATATTAATTATTATTAAGTTTTTAATTATTAATTTTTTAAATTTTTTTTAATCGTTTTTTTTTTTATTAAAGCATATTTTTAATTTTTTTTTAATATTTTAAATTATTTAACATTTTTTTTTTAAATTTATCAAACCTAAAAAAAAAATTATAAAAAAAAACAAAAAAATATTTTTGAAATTTTTTTAATGTTTTAAATTATTTAAGAATCAAAAAAAAAGTAATTTTGAAATAATTTAAAAAATTAAAAAAATTTAAAAATTATTTCAGTTTGGTTTTTTTTTATTAAAGTTTATTTTTAAATTTTTTTGATTTACTTCAAATATTTTAAAATAATTCAAAAATTGAAATAATTTAAATAATTAAAAGAAAAATTCTATAATTTTTTATTATTTTTTTAATTATATTTTTTTGTATGAAAGATCTACTCTCGTTGCTGCCAAAAAAAGTCAAAGTGGCTTGGCGTGTTAAGTTTAAAAAATATATGCATACTTACATACATATGTATATGAAGCAGCGAAATTGTGTGTAGAGTGGCTGGCCAGTGCAATTTAACCTTTTTTGTTTTATTTTATTTTATTTGATGAAAATTAAGTTTTCACTTCTCCCCCATATCATCATGTCAATCGTTCAATTTGTTGGCCTGTGTTATTAACCAAAACATTCACACAAAACAAAAAAAAGAAAAACAAAAACAAAAAACTTTGGAATGATCTCAATTTAGCAATGTTGTAGTGTGTGTATAGGAGTATTATTTTTCCTCTTTATAAAAAAATAAATATATATAAAATTACCAAAAAACATAACACACATTACATAATATAAAAACTAATTATTTTAATTGAATGTACATCGAATTTGTATTTTTAATGTGAGTTGAAAATGATTACAAAATTTTTAAACAAATTAAATTAATTATTTTAATTTACGCACATTTCAACAATTCATAGAACTACAAAAACAAGCAAAATTACAACACAAGCAAAAATTAACAACAAAAAAATTTACTAAAAAGTATAAAAATAAAATAAATGTGTAAAAATATTCAACAAACAATTTTGTAAGCAAATTAAAAAAAAAAAATATGTAATAAAAACTGCACCGTTAAGAGTTATGGTTGGATGCATGCAAAAGTTGATTTTAAGAAATTTCGAAAAAAAGCATTTAAAGTGCTAAAAGACTAAAATCATGCTTTGAAGAAAAAATCTAAAATTTTATGCAAAATAAAGAATAATTTGAAAAAGTTTAAATTTTTATAATTAGTAAAATATTAAAATTTTTATAATTAGAAAAAATTTAAATTTGTGCTTGTTATATGACCATAAACTCTCGCCGGCGCAGTGGCATTTGTTGGTGTTGTATTGAATGCACTGAAGCATATGCGCAAGGGCAATAGTCGAAAGTAGCAAGTTTTAACTTTTAAATACAAAAGTAAAGAACAACAACAGTAACAATAACAATAACAATCTTTGCAACCTTTTCTATCAACTTATTTGATTATGTGTAATTGTAATTTATTTGGTTTGCTGTTAGTGCATTTTAAGCATTTCGAACTCTTCAATTCCCTCATTCATTTTATGATCGATCAATTATAAATACTATTTTAGTTCTTTAGTGACAATTTTTTTTGCTTAAGATATACATATATATATATATATATTTAATTAAATTTAATTTTAAATTGTTTTATTTAATTTTTAAATAAAGTTTTTGCATATTTTTGTTTTGTTGATTTGTACATAGTAGATACAACAAACTATGCTATGTAGTAGTATTAGTATGTAGAATGTGTGTTTTGTGTATGCACTTGAGCTGATCGTTTGTGCTTCAGTGTTTTGTGCAAGTGAAACCCAGTAAACAGCTTACAACTGTAGATATTCTTATGTATGTAAATTATGAAGAAACAAAAATAATATATAATTGTAATTATTTGATTATCAGTGTGAGAAAAATTGTAAAAATTACTTAAGCGTATAATTGTAATAAAAAAGTATATCAAAATAGCTTTTGTTATTGGCAAATGAACAATTTAATAAAATATATATTTGAAAGAAAAATTAATTTTGACAACTGGTCGTTTTGATTTCGAACAAAAAATGGAATAAAACCATGCAACTAAGGTGGGTATAAAACGGTGTTGAACTTGATTACGAACGACAGAAAATATTTTTCTAATAATATTGGGTTGTAGAAAAAGTCTTGCGGTATTTTCGCTAGTTGGCGCTGAAAGCGCGTAGTTCTAGTTTTATTCGTCGCATCGGGTCATGCTATAGCTTTTTGGAAAGCCCATTTCACGCGCTAACATTGTCGTTTCTTTTAAGCCGTTCATGAGTTATAGCGTCGAAAACATGGAGCAAAATAAAGATAAAATACGGCATATTTTACAGTACTACTACCAATAATGATAGAATACAAGATTACGACAACCGCCATTATGAAACGTCATAGTTGCGTGTTGAGAAGAACAAGAGTGAAAAACTGTCAAATGGCTTGCAAATTGTAAACAGAAAAGTGAACACTTTTGTAAATTCGCAAAATATTATTAATTCTTTCGATTTTAATGAAAAGTTTTAGTGAAGCGATTGAATATTGTTGGGTGAAAAGATTTGAATCATTTCTAAAGAAATATATCGGCCTATTGATAATAAAATTGTCTATTAAGTTGTGATTCAAATGGAGAAGACGTTTCTTGTGTTGTATATAAATATATACATATATTATAAGTTCAGATGTATCAGATGTATGAAATTATGATAAAAGAATTGTGAAATTAATTAATTAAAGAGGATTTAGTATTAAATATATCATTTCTTTTGCAAAATAACACCCATTTTTTGGCAACTTTTAAATCGGCCAAAAAACTGAAAAAACTCGTTTTCGATCCTTTAATTGCATAATAATTATTACAACAAGCCACTGCATATTTCATTTTAAAAAATTAATATATTTATGCTTAGAAATTTAAATAAATACAACAGTACACTTTCATTTCTTTCTTCATTTGAACAATTTCCACACATGCTACTCTATTTATTGTGGATGTGCCTAAAACTACTTACATATATCTTTTCTCGCAACAATATTCTAAACATTCCACTAAAATTTTTCCTGCAAAGACGAATAATTTAATATTATTTTGGGAATTTCCAAAAGTGTTTACTTTTCTGTTTACAATTTGTATGCATTTCTATGCTTGTTCTTCTCAACGCACAAGTGTGACGTCACGGAATTGTTGCACAATGTATTTGTTTTTGTAAGAATTGTCAAGAGCTAAACCGAAAAAAACTAACGGTAAACTAGTGTCGTAATCTTGTATTCTATCATTCTTGACTACTACGATAAAGGCAAAAGTGCATCTCAAGCCGCCAATAAAATTTGTACAGTTTATGGACCCTATACAATTTCCATTTCCATCGCACAACGATAGTTTCAACGTTTTCGTTCTGGTGTAGAGGTGATCGAAGATGCCCCACGCTCCGGAAGGCCTGTTGTTGAAAATTGCGATAAAAACGCTGAATTGGTCGAAAGAGACCGGAATAGTAGCAGCCGTAGCATCGGTCAAGAGCTGGGCATGAGTCATCAAGAATTCATTTAAATTTCAATAAAAAAAAATTCAATAAAAATACCGCAAGACCTTTTTGGAAAACAACCAATATATTGGTGAAAAATTAATTTTTTACTTTGGAGAATACTGTTAGGGTAAGCATTTATTCTTTTTAAAAATTATGTGAAAGTGCTACGCTTATGTGGAGTAATGTTTGCAGTGGTACTCATTTTAAACCAATCGAACTATTCTTTGACGAATTTGAAGAATATAGATTGGATTGTGCTGCAATCCCCTTTGTCTTATGATCAATTGATGGCGATACCGAATATTCTGTTCATTTCATTTCCGATGGATTTAATTCCGACGACGGTCTGGTCTATAATGTGAACCACACGAATTTTCTAAATTAACTATTGCTGCCTTCTCAAATTTTCTTTTTGTAATTTTTAAGTAATATTAAATAAAATGAATTTGATTTCTGTCGCTCAAGGTGTAGATCATTTCTGAAATCTTTGTCGCTGAAAGAGGCATAGGGTCTCCGAAGTTTCCCTTTGGGTGTTACAAACTTAGTGTAAAATAGTATATCGTATTCAGAGTTTAAAAATTGGCGTCGAGAATTAATATGTTTTATTTGGTTGATTTTGGATAGGTAGTAGCCTAGTACAATTCCCAGTTGCCTAGATTTAGGTCAGCTTCAGCACGTAAACTTTTAAATGCGTTTTTCTCGAACCTCTATTTTCCAATTTGGGTATACCAATGTAAGATTATTTTATTTTATGTATGTGTTAACAAAAGTAGGCAACTTCAATTCTACTGGGTGCCAGGCCACAAAAGCATCGAGGGCAATGAAGTAGTGGACGAGATTGCTAAAAATGGTGTACGGATAAAATCCGAAAACGTGATCAACATTGGAAAACCCATGCTTGTCTATACGACGATCTTGACATAAGCATGGTAAAGAAAACCCGATGGCACGAGCTATCTGGATGCAAAACTGCAAAAGTCATGTGCAAAACGGTATATCGGAAGTACACAAAATTCCTATTTTTACTCGGTAGAAGAGACTGTATGAACATGATGGGAATACACTTCTGGCTACTGTCTGGTGGCGACACACGCCCGTAGGGTGGGGCTAACAGATCGAGAAGACTGCAGGAAAAGAGTAGATTTGGGATCCGATAGTGAGGTCGCAGAGTCTGTTAAAATTTTTGTCAAGCGCAAGTATCCTAAATGATGAATACTCCTCTTGGACTTAGCAACTGAACTCCACATGGTATCGCAAAGAACCAAACCGCTCTAAGCATGGCTTATTGGCCTACCAGATTGATCTAATCTAACCATGCGATTTCTTCTGACAAGCTAACAAGAAGCAAATAAATAACTAATCGAAGATAGCTTTCAGTAGCTAATTATCAGTAAGATAAACGAAGTTATTGCGCAAATTTCTCCTAATTTTAAAAAATACTAAAACCCTCTCCTCTCGGTATTCTGCCATACATATATTTAATTTAAATAGTTCTGGTACTTCAGGTATTTTTCAATAAATACCAACCCCCACTGGTTTTATCAATATATCTAAGTCAAATTACTTCTTGCCGTCATTATAAACATTGCAATATACATGACCACACAACTACAAACTCGTCGTTATTAGCAGCGAGTATATAAAGAGCATCCATCTTGACGTCGTCAATGCACCGAACAGTTGGTGATCCATCATCCAAACCAAGTGGAATAAAAAAGTTGTTTTTAACTGATTTCCGTTCGCCACTTCTGACAAAATTATAACTGTTTACCTAATCTCAACCAAAGATGACTGCATGATCACTGTGTAAATCAAGCAGTTGGAAAGCAATTGGAACACAAATCATATTGGCATCGGTTGAAGTTAATATCAATTATACAGATACATACATATATGTACTGTATAAACGCTAGGCAGCGTCTAAACTAATACTGCTTAAAGAAAGTTGATAAATTACTGCGCATTATAGTGCTAGCTTTGCCCATTAAGCGCTGCAAGCGATGCACTTGCATTCCAGCGGATTCCACTCGCACACAGCTAATATACATAAATACGAATATGACTAACGTCGGCGCCGTCTAATCTCGGCGAACAAAGCAAATTCCAGCGAAATCTTAGGGACAAACGAGCGATCGCTCATTTCACCAACCGGCCTATTAGACGGCGGTGTGGATAGGTCGTTCGGCTAGTTTATTTTATGCCTTGGGGTCATTAAAAGCCAAGCTCTGGTCGCCTTAAGAGCCTTAATTATGAGTCGAATCTGGCTGGCGACTTTAGTTCCATTTTCATTTCCGATGCGATCGCAAGAAGCTTCATAAGCGCTTATATGATTACTTGCATACATACAAACATACTTACATACATAAGTATACACACATGTACTTAAGTAAGAATGTTCATGACTTCATGTGCGTGCCTGTTCAGGTGTGCAAGTGTACTTTGCGCTGTAGAAATGACCATATGATTGCTTTATTATTTTTACCGTTGTGCGGCAAAGAAAATAGTCTGAGAAAATGACTACGAAAGAGAGAAAACGGCAGTGAAATGATGAAACGTAATGAATAGGCATATTCAACTGAACACATCTACCTCATACATACATATTTATATGTATATAGAACATGCATTCGTTTGCAAGTGCTTTCGTATTGTATGTATGTAATAATGTTTGTGTATAATTACATATGGGCATAATTACCGTCTTGTGAAAGTTACAAATGTTGGCTACGCCAACCCAGAACGAAATTTCACATCAAATTAGGGAGTTTTAGGGATTCTTTCGCTTGACTTTTTGCTTTTCACGCTAAAGTACAACACATACATATGTAATATACATACATATATGGTTTGTAAGCAGGCGTATGCGTGCACATATGTACATATATTTTACAAATGCAAACAAAACGTAATTGTTTGACTTTTTAATCTTTGTTTCTTCATTTGTTTCGGTCAAATAAAAGCGCTTTATGCTGCTTTGGAGTTCTTTCTAAGGGCGCAACGGTTCTGGGCAGGTTGGCAGGTTCATTACTCTTAGCGAGAAATACGCGTACATGTTTGCGAGTGGAAATTCATAAGCTCTGTCTGATGTCTGAATTTGAATTCTTTTAAAAATATAAATTTCTCATTTCTTTATAAATTACAGCAGTCTGCATTCGGCCTTTGGTGAAGGAATTTTTCCGAGAGCGACTGAGTCATTGGTGAAAAAAAGTTTCTTTTTCAAAGTTAGACTCTATAAGAAAAATAATAACTTCAGTTCACAAATAAAAATGTGTTCATGTTTTCGTAATTGTTTTGGCATTTACTTTTTGAAGATTATTTCTATCAAATGTTAGCCGCAGTTACGTCTCAGATGACTCATCAGTTGAGTCCAATTTTCGATGACTCGTTCGAGCATTTCAACTGGTCACCGGCTAATGTTGTGCTCCGGGGTCTGAATTGAGGCGGTATTGTCCGCATAGACTTTAGACTTTACATAACCCCACAGAAGGAAGTCGAACGGTGTGATATCACACGATTAGACGAAAACATGGAATTATCGGCTAATCGAAGTGTTCTTTCAAAAAATCCATTCGTTGATTTTAGGAAGGCTTAGCTTCAGCAATATATTTCCTCGGCGTACAGTATTGCGCAAAATATATGCAACAGTTATTTTTGTAAAACGTTGCAATGCATGACATTAAACCTTGAATCTTCGTGTTAGGGTTTCTAAAGTAGATTATTTAATATACCTCTCGACCGATAATGAACAAATGAAGAATTCCAGACAAACAGTGAATGTCACTAATATTACATCAAATTTGTTCACCACCTCTCAAATATTAATACTTACGGTCACAAAGTTTTGATATTTGCGAGCAGAGTTCAACCATGAAATTAGTTTTGGGCACACATATATTGCTTTTTAAATTGTTGATGCGCGTTTTTCTCAAAATGGTGTTTTTAAATTCGGTGACCAACATTATTTAAATTTTAACACGAGATTCTTAAATATACAGTATCGGACAAAACATTTGCAACTAAACCGACGTTCTACATTTTTTTTGTCTTACAATGCTACTTTTCTTTCGAATTCCTTTTTGTTTCTTGTTTTTAAATTTACAGCATTGTAGTGACATATTTTGCAACGTTTATTGCGATCTTTTTTTATTTTGCCGGTTATATTTGAAAACAATTTCAAATGTACGCCAATCAACCGCGACAAAACAATTGCAACTCTGTATTGTTCATTTCTTTTCTCCTTTGTTTGTTTCTTTTTCTAACGGTATTGAGTTTCAATTAATTAGAACATTTACTGAGCATACTTTCTGCTCTGAATTTTTGCGAAAATATTTTTTATTTTAAATTTTTTTACAAAAAAAGTATTGGCTCTAAATAAATTCGGTGAAGCACTCCGATCACGTGTTATTGGTGATTATAATAACGGAATTTCTCAAAAAGAAATTTCTGTAAAGTACACAATTCACAAGTCATTAATCTCACGAATAATTTCGAACTTTATTAGGAACAAAACTGTCGAAGTAGTGCATCGTGATCGCCGATCAAGAAAAACTGATGACAAAACTGGCAGCTCAATTGTAAGGGAGATAAAAAAATATCCATTTCAAAGCGCTCCGCAATTGGTAAAGGAGCTTGGGTTACCAATCTACTCAAGAACGGTCGCTCATCGCCTAAATAACGCTGATTTACACAGTTACCGACCAGCGAAGAAACCGCTTATTAGCAAACGAAACCAACTAAAACGATTGTGTTCGCTAAAAATCATCTAGAATGGCCAAAAAGCAAGAGGAAAACTGTTCTTTTTAGTGATTAGTCCAAATTTAATTTGGTATAATTAATTTAGTAGGAAGTGATGGTGTGAGTTTCGTTCGACGTCCACGAAACAAGCCTCTTAAAAATTTCTATTATCTAAAAACAGTCAAGCATAGTTGCTATGTTATGGTCTGGGAATGCTTTTCTGCTTCTGGTTTGGGGCCGCTTCATCGTATTAATGGTACCATGGATCGGTACGTTTACAAAGACATTCTGGAAACCGTAATGTTGCCACATGGTGAATGGGAAATGCCACATAAGTGGGTCTTCCAATAGAAGAACGACCCGAAGCATATGGCATAGGCCCTAAAATCGTGGTTACAGAGGAATAAAGTGGATGGAATGGAGTGGCCTCCACAGTTCCCAGGCCTTAATCTCAAAGAAAATTTAAGGGAAATTGTAAAAAAAAAAATTGATCGCAGTAATGTGTCAAATACTGATCAGTTTTTCCAAAGGGCCCTGGAGGCATAGAGAAATATACCCCTAACCATAGTGGATGACCTTATAGCTTCAATGCCGCTGCGATGCAAAGCAGTTATTGAGAGTAATGAGTTTGCTACAAAATACTAAGTTTTTCTTTTATTTTATTACAAATAGTGAACCCTTTTCTTTGAGTTGCAATTGTTTTGTCTTATTGAATATAGATGTTATATCGTTTTCTTATATACATTAAACAAATGAACTGAAAAATATTATTAAATTTGCTTTGTTTACCTTAATTAATATCCAATATTTAAAATAAAATTAAAAGAGTAGGTTTCCGGCAATTATTTTCTGTGTAATCGACATTATTTTCAATACCATATTTCAGTTGCAAATGTTTTGTCCGATATTAATATATTTTTTATTTAATCAATAAATATTTTTATAAGCAATTTAAATCCGAAACTTCGGTCAAAAATCGATTTTTTTTAGAAATCGCCATTTTGTCAAAAAAAAACAAAAATTATTCTGCTAATTCCTTCGATTACTTTAACGAAATCTGTTTGATTTTTAATTCAGCTCAGCTTTATTTCCTTTCCACTTAAATATTTTTACTAATACTAAGTCTTAACACACAGTTAAAAGATACCATAATATTTGTATATATTTTTGGATCAATAAATTTAAAAGTTTTCTCTGAAAAAATTCTGGAAAATTCGCTTTTTCAGCCTTCTAACTGTATATACATAATTCCTTAATCGAATCGAATTGAGTTGAAGACAGCTAACAATTTAGTTTCAACAAGATGCATATATTTTGCCCAATACTGTATACACTTGTTCGCTTGTCTTATATACATATATAATGTATGTATATATAAATAAGTGTACATTGATGTATATATGTATGTATATATCTTGGCGCATGCTTGCATATACTGCATATTCTGTTGCGCACATGTATGTATGTATGTATATTGTATCTTTATGAAAATTATTGTTTATTTCTTTGATATACTTGTATATTTATGTAATAGCGTTGCGCTTTTGACACATTGAAATGACTGCACAAATGCTCAGCGGCTAAATAGAAAATCACTTTAG
Source organism: Bactrocera dorsalis (assembly GCF_023373825.1). NCBI lineage: Eukaryota > Metazoa > Arthropoda > Insecta > Diptera > Tephritidae > Bactrocera > Bactrocera dorsalis. Next base: position 18,078,202 of record NC_064304.1, on the reverse strand, counting down.
TTACCTTGAAATTCTGTGATTCTCGACATTAGACATAAATTTAGAATTTTATACTTTTTCAATAAATACCAAAACACACGCACATATACTATTTATATGTGTACATATATATGTATAATATATAAAACGAAATTTATGACAGATGTAAGGTTTTGGTGGGGAAATTGGCATACCATACGTGCTTTAAATTGAATTGAAAATCTACTTTATTATATAGAAAAAACAAAAAATAAAAAAAAAATTTTGTAAGAATCATAATATTAAGCAGAGCTGAGTCGATTTAGCTATGTCCGTCTGCCTGTCTGTCCATCTGTATATAAACGAACTAGTTCCTCAGCTTTTGAGACATCGTTTTGAAATTTTGCAAATGTCATTTTCTCTTCTAGAAGCTGCTTATTTGTCGGAACTATTGATATCGGACCACTACAACATATAGCTGCCATAAAAACTGAACGATCGGAATCTAGTGCTGGTATGGAAAACTTTTGCATTTCACGTGGTATCTTCACGATATTCGACAAGGCTTAAGGTGATGATATCTCCGAAAAAATTGTTCAGATCGGATTACTATAGCGTATAGTTTCCATACACACTGCACACATAGTTACTATACACCTGTGAAGGGCATATTAGCTTCATTGCAGTCGAAGTTAATGTTGTTTCTTGTTTGTTTTAGAAAACTTTGATAGAAAACAATCGTTTGAGAATTTCAGGGAACTCTTATCACGTCTTCATTAATTCAATTTAATTGTATGAAGGGATTCGAATATACATACTACAATGAGCAAAAAATAGTAAGACTTTGTTCATAATTTTAAAATTCTTAATTTGTTCTTCATAATCCAGGTTGCCTCTTGCAGAGTAATCCCCCTTGTCCCCAATACATTTATAACAACGTTTTTTCCAATTCTCGAAACAGTTGTCAAAGTCAATTTCTGGAATAACCTTCAATGCGCGTAGCGATTCACGTTTAGTGTCTTCAATTGACTTGAAAACGGTTTGTCCGGAGCGATCGTTTGAGTTTGCTGAATAGCCAGATCTCAACCGGAGCTAAATCAGGCGAGTACGGTGGTTGTTGCATGATATTTGTCGAAAATTTGGCGAAAAACTCACGAAAAATGAATGGTGGTGCAAAAACCAAGAGCTGTTGGCCCATAATTCTGTCCTCTTTTTACGAATATCTTTGGGTAAACGAGTCATAACATTCAAATAGTATTCCTTGTTGACAGTTTGGCCGGTTGGAAGGAATTCAGAGTGCACCATATCTTGATAATCGCAGAAAACTGTCAACACAACATTGACATTTGAAATGCTTTAAAGTGGTTTTTTCGGCTTTAGTTCACATTTGCCACGATATTTGGCCGATTGATCGTTTGTTTCAGGGTCGTAAGCATAGATCCATGAAACGTCGCCAGTAGTAATACGTTTCATGATCTTCTGGTAATTGAAAAACATTATTTCACAGAATTTGGAATTTGGAATTTTTTCTTAGGTCCAAATGATCTTTCGAAATGGTTTTCATCGATCCTTCCGATATTCCAACGACGCCAGTAAGATCTTTGACTGTTAATCGTCGATTTTCAAGCAGTAATTCCTTTATTTTATTGACGTGTTGATCATAAGTTGATGTTGATGACTAACCTGGACGTGCTTCGTCGTCAACGCGTTTTCGACCCTCTTTGAATAATTTGTACCAATCCAAAACAATTGCTCGCGTCAACCAATTATCACCGGCCTTTTCAATATTCTGGATGTTTCGGCACCAGAAATTTGATTCACAAAATTTAATTGGAATTATGAACGCAAGATTTATGAAATTTACAAGTTAGTAGGATCCAGCTGGCCGAGTTATATGGCTTATCAGTGTACAATTCTTATTTATATACAGTTATGGTCTTATAAAAGGAAACTACTCTACAATACATAACCTCATCCAAAATCAGTTGTTTTTCCGGAAACTATTGATGCTGTGCACATACTGATATTGAAAAATGGTCATGTGATCTATCGTGAGATTGAGACAACTAAGATGCATCACTCTTCACCAAAATAATGCGAGCTCTCAAAAAATTGCATTTTTGGGCGCTGAAATATTCAATTTGATGAGTCATCCACCGTACAGTTTTAACTTAGTACCCAATGATTTCTTTTTATTTTTTTTTAATAGTTCAACGGTCAACGATTTCCGACAACTTAAGAGGCGGATGAAGTATTCAGAGCGCATGTTTTGGAGTCACCTCAATCAATCAGAGTGGCGGGAGAGATCTTAAACGAGAATGTTTTGAAACACAGTAAAGCGATTTTCGATGATGAAAATTTGTTGTTGTTCTCGATTTTAAAAATCGATTTTCAGTAGTCGTAGTGGATTAAGAACCGGTTCTTGACATTCGAAAAATCGATTATTTAACGAGAAAACTCGATTCTCGAGTAGTATCGGAATCGAGTTTACCATCCCTACTGGCCGCCATCGCGTGCACATTAAAATCTCCGCACAATAACCACAAAAAAAAAAATGATTTTTTTTCCATGTAATTTATATGGGAAATCGAAAATGTCGATGAGGCACCTCTTAATATTAATATAAAGAGCTCAGATTTTACCAGGACTTGTTTTTAGTCATGTTGAATGAGATTTTCATGGTAACTACGAAAAATAAAATATAAACTAATTTTTGGCCCACCTTAATGTACATATGTATGTAAATTGTATTATGATGGCCTTGGAAAGTATAGTTTGCACACAAGCCATTTGTAACGTATACGTTCCCCAGCATGCGAACAAACCGCATAGGGAAATGCACTGGCGCCACTCCATTGTACTCGTATTATGCGCAAAAGCTCGTCAGTGTTTGGTGTTTTTCAGATGAGCATTTCGCAAATTAGCCGTAGTGTACAGATAGTTAAATCAAAGCAATTTAGGTAGAAAATATAGAAAAATTCTATAATCCGCATTATTTAGACTTGGATATGTATTTTAAAGAGCTGTCTCCTGTGGGTTTTGTTGCCTAGGATGTAAGATCGATTTTGGATATATTTGTACCCACAATTCATGAAACAATCATTGCTTTTGTAAGATTTACACTCGTCTATTTCCATTCTACATTACAAAAATGAGAAAATATGTACCAAATCGGAGATGTACTTATAATGTCAGTTTTGTTTTGAAAAGCAAAATAAAAAATAAGGATACGTCACAGTAAGCAGCAAGAAAATTATCAAAAACATATGTTATTTCAAAAAAAAGGCCGTTTATGAGCATTTCTTTTATAACTTTTGCTTTCCCTTTTCCTGCAGGGTATGCTTTTTAGTCTACTATAGGTTTAAATATATCGCATTGCAGTTAGTTGCTAAGTGCAATTATTGAATGTCAGACAGCCAAGTGCTTATGAGCTGTATTGCGTCATCGGCAGCCAATTTCATTTCGTTGGCTTCGTTGTGTTTACAGGCAGCGACAGAAAGCAAATTTTACTTGAAAAAATAATTTAGTATGTGTAATTTTTGATACCGCAAGATTGCTTGCACTTCCATATTAATTCTTTCTCTGCTGCGGATCTTAAGATATTATATATTGAAGACCTTAATGTTTTGATTTCAAAATGTTCTCAAGTATTTGGACGATCTCAAACCACAACCTGGCCGATTTTGTGAAAGGATTTGCGCTTGAATCCGTATAAAATTGTTCTCACTCAAGAACTAAAGCCATTGCACCAACCCCACGTCATGAATTCGCTGATTTTTCCTTGGAATAATTAGAAATCGATAAAGATTTTTTAGAGAAAATTATCTGTTCCGATGAGGCATACTTTCATCTGAGTGGTGCGTTAAATAAAAAAACTGGCGATCCTGGTGCGCGGAAATCAACGAATTTCTCATAAAAAACCATGATATTCACCAAAATTGACAGTTTGGTTTGTTTTTGGTATGGTGAAATAATCGGTCCGTACTTCTTTCGAAATGCAGCTGGTGTCACCGTTACTGTCAATGTAGAGCAGTATAGATCGAAGGTAACCAGATTTTTATAGCCGGAATTGGAAGAACCAGCATCCAGGTTCCATCGGGTTTAGATTTTGTTCACCATTTTGTCGTGATTATCGTTTAGACAATGAAATGTTGATTTCGTTTTCGGATGTAAGCCGTAGACCATTCTTGGCAAATCCACTATTTTATTGTCCTCGATGCCTTTGAGGCAGTGGCGGATTAACGTATAAGCACTACAAGCATGTGCTTGGGGCCTCTGTTCTTCAGGGGCCTCCATCCTCTGCAGGCGTTTCATTTTATAACAACATTTTATCGAGATTCATCCACAATAAATATGTCCGAAATCACAAGGCGCGAGCAGTCCGGGAGTGACCCTGTGATCCTTCATACACCCCCGCAGGCCCCTGCCCACTGCGTGCCCCGCCCGCACGACGCGTCGCGCCGCCGCGAGGCCGAGTTAGTGAGTGGCCTTTGCATTGCAAATGATACCGCCCATATGCATTACCGCACGTACTTTCCTACTTTATTTACGGAAGGGCTTTGATTGAAACTACACTTTTCGTTACCCCACACAATATCTAGAGGGTTGCAAAATAGATATTACAAAGTGCAGAGGACAATCATATGACAATGCTTCTAATATGTCAGGACGATACAAGGGGATGCAGCAAAAAATTTTAGAGCATAATAAAGATGCTGTATTTATACCATGCGCTGCACATTCTCTAAACTTGATTGGTCGTAGTGCTGCTGATTGTTGTACGATCGCAGTGAATTTATTTTCAATTGTGCAGTTGTTGGGCAGTTTTAGCATTCTGCGATAGCATTCTGAAGTCGCTGTCGGACACTCTTTGGGAAGCTTACGCTGTAGCTACGAGTGTAATATTACAATCCTATCCGAAAATTTTGGAAGCTTTAGATGAAATTGCTGAGGACACAAGGTGAGATCAGGTTAGAATCACAAAATATTTCAAACAAAATGCAAAACTTTGAGTTTATATTTATGCTCACTTTGTGGAATGATATTCTACAAGTTTTTCATCGCACCAGTAAAGGACTCCAAGAAGAAGGATTAAATCTTAAAATTTGTATCATTCTTTATCGGGTCATCTCGTTGAAATGAGGAATCAATTTGAAAAATTTAAAGGCGAGGCAAGAAAAATTTTACCTAATGTGTAATATAAGGAAACTCGAAGACGAATTAGGAAGAAACAAGTAAATGATGGAAATGCAGAGGAACTTGATTTGAATTCTAGAGACAAATTCCGCATTGAGGCTTTCAATGTAATAATTTACACACTTAATGCTCAAATGATATGGTGATGTATATCACGAAGTTTCACAAAAGTTTTCATTTCTTGCGGATCTAAATACATAGGTCATGTTCAGAATATGAAAAAGATATCCAATTGCTCTTAGAATCTTACCCAGAAGACTTCAATGAAAACTTCCTGGGCGAATTTAATCATTTTCACAAATATGTTCGAAAAAAATATGAATTTTCAGAAATAAAGGTCGCCCATTTCGATCTATATGAAATGATTATTAAAGGTAAAGTAAAGTGCGTTTTCACAAATATGTATATAAGTGGCGTTTAGAATCTTTCACAGCTTAATGATTACTAACTGCTCCACTGAACGATCCTTCTCACAACTAAAAAGATTAAAAAACCCACAAAGAACAAAAATCCATCCAGACAAGCTTAATTCTTTAGTATTAATGTGTATTGAGACAGACATACTTCGTCGGATAAATTTCGACGATGTAATTTCGGAGTTTGCTCTGATTAAGGCAAGGAAAAAAATGTTTTAAGTTTTAAATTATACCTACTACACTTTCTATTTTGATGAACTTTCATTTTATACTTTCTACCTTCCATTTCCATTTAGGCAATATAGGGCCTACACAGGCTCTGTGCTTAGGGCCTCTGATACTCTTAATCCGCCACTGCTTTGAGGCCTGGCACACAGTAAAGTTATGTACTTTAATTAACTATTAATTACTTCTAGCAACACTTTCCGCTGCTGTCCTGCTTCCCAGAAACACTTCTGGCCGATACGCGTTGCGAGGTTGCTGCCTTGATTGCTGCTTGCCTGTCTACGTAGATGTTGACTCTGGAATTGCCTGCAGGTGCATTAGGGGCCTGCTCCGCGTATTTCGCAATAGCAAGACCTCAGCTTGAAATATACCGCATTGGTCCGGCAACTTAAAAGGCTCCCATATGTCTAATTCTGGACAGTATATACCCGCTCAACAGCCATCTTTTGAACCTTCCTTACCAGTTGAAAAGTGGGGTCACGTAGACGGTGTTTGCCCAACCGCTATTACTAAATAAAAATCATATGGTAAGATTTCTAGTAACTCTATTTATATGTCATCATGTGGACTTTTTTAATGGAATATCTACATACATACGTATATCAATTACGCATTAAGAACTGATTGAAGACTATATGATTCTACAAAAACTTTCATCTCACTTTTGTTGCATTTTGAAATGTCATTTACTCATACTCATATTCAGCTCTAGAGAAACATAAGTTTTGCTGGATTAGGGGTTGAGAGTATTTTGTAATACATATTGTATAACGGTAGTGCTTGGAGAGCTTTGCAAAATTCAATTTTTTGGCATGTCATCTTGACACATGACAGTTATGCGGTGGGAAGATTACATTTTATGGTAAGAGGCCATAAATCAGCACAAATTCAAGTATTGTTTTCAGAACTTTTACCGTTAGGTCACATATTATTGGCGAAATTTGCAATACATTGAGCATTAAAAAACGAGCTGCTGTAATAATAAATCAATTCCAAGTAAATAAAAAGTGTAATAAACTTTTTTAAAGAAATTAGTAAAATATGTGTTTACATTGTACATACATACATAAGAACAAATGTACATACATAAGTATGTATTACAAGACATATAGTGGCATGGATGGTCTTAGCGTCTCTAATGGGCGTTTTATGTTGCCAAATGAATTAGTTCCTAACTTAACCATCTGCCACGCCTATTACTCTACCCTTCGTACGCTCATCGCAATTTGCTGGAACAAATGAAGCAATAAAATGAAAATAAATAAATTAAAGAATATACATACATACATACATATGTACATATATTGATATGTGCGTTCATATGTTTGTATGTATGTGTCGCGAACAAAATTTACAGCTCATTTGATTTACGAACACAGATTATATTCGGTTTGCTTTCCTCGTTTTCCTGCAACATTGTCATCCTTGAGGACATTGATCGCGAGGGTTGCGGGAAATGTTTGCGAAAAAGCAAGTGTGCAACTTCAAAATTTTGGAGAACAAAACGAATCAAGTAACACATTAAAAAATCTATAAAAAATTGATGTTACTTTAAAAAAGTTCTTTTTATTCAGTATTCTGCAGTTTTTTAATTGCGCCATTCTTCATGGACGACGCACATAAATGTCAACAGTGATGATGTTTTATGGATCTCAAATATTACACACACACACAAACACATTTAAAGTGAATATTATGTATGTATGTGCATATTGTATGTTTGAGCTCGTATTTATATACTTTTGAATAAAGACTAATAGTTCTACTATCATGAAATTCCTATATTTCTGACTATAATTTGACAATTGTCCATTCGTCGATTATCTTCCTCTTCTTTTTTATTGTGGTACACAGCGCGTCAGTGGTTCTTTGGCGCCAATTGGAAATTCCAAGTGTTGCTAGGTCCTTTTTCACGTCCCTCGAATGGAGTAGAGGTCTTCCTCCGTTTCTTACGGCATAATCCGAATACTCTCAGAGCTGGAGTGTTTTCGTCCATCCGGACAACATGACCTAGCCAGCGTAGTCGCTGTCTCCTAATTCGTTGAACTATGTACGTCAATGTCGCCGTATATCAGATAAAGTTTATCGTTCCATCGACAGCGGTATTCGGCGTTACCAATGCGCAAAGGACCATGAATTTTCTGCAGAACTTTTCTTTCAAAAACTCGTCACGCCGAAGGAATCATGTGTAAAAGTTCACGCAAGTGAGGAAAGTCCTCTGAGCGCCATTCACATGGGAGTGATTCTTTTACATATGGCTTAAGCAGCTGACTGTTTCCGGTCTTACAACAAGTATCTTCTAGGTAACCAAAGAACATCTGTTTGAAGGTGCGATAAACTGAGAAGGCGAATCATTCCTTAACAGGGTTATGCGCTGGGTTTGGGACCCGCCACGTAAAAAAAACACACCCATTGAAAACTTCTATAAAATATTCTAAACTTCTATAAAATATCAATTGATAATTATGGTAAAAACTGTCACCTAATTGAGCTTGTAGTTCACATGTTTAGCTTTGCTGGAATACGCTGACCAGCTTTTGCATGGCTGAGGCTGACACATCTCGGTAGTCTTACATTCGGTAAAACAGAAGGCATAGCCAAAGCTGCCATTAACCTTCTCAACAAATTTGTAATAGGCTTAGAGGGCTTTATTGATTTGGAAGGGTCTTATGATCCAGTGTAAAGATATTCGTTGGGCACCAAAACGGACCGGCTTTCTAAGTTTCTAAGCTAATATAATATAACCTATGTTTGAGTCATTGCAAAAATATATATGTATGTATTTCGAATCTTGGCCAGAGAGTAATGAAATCTTTGACTTACATACATATGTACATAAGTTCAAATTTTAACTACTTCTTTTCTAAAATACATTTTACCAATAAGTAAAAAAATAAACTACGATTTTTTCATACTGCTAAGAGATAATGTTAAGCTAAGGCCATAAGAAAGATTTTTAGGATTTAGAAAGGCTGTTGAGCTTACTAGGTCAGGATCACGGTCTCACTAGCTACATAACGGGAGCGGCTTGGAGCTTCATAGTTTCCTTTCGGTTAACTACTGTATGGGTTTACTTCAGATAAGCTCAGCCAGCACTGGTCAAGTAATAGCAACTGTGCGGTAGCAAGGTCTCTTTGGCTCAGAGAAATCGTGAGAAGCCTATTAAGTTCTTCGCCCTGAGTAAAGTTCAGTTTTCAATGGATTCAGAAATTCAAACTGGACACTGTTGCTTTAGCTGCTTGGAAGAAGATGAGAGAGTATCACCTCAACAGTTTCTTCTCGAAAGTCCTCCCACCTCTGCTAAAACTCGGCTTAACCTCCTCATGCTGCATAGACATCCATGTAAAATTGCGGAAATTGAAATAAAAACCTAAGCAGATTTGGGATAGGTTCAACATGCTTTGGCGATGCTGATGTCCGACTATGGGAGTTGTTAACTGGTTTCAAAAAGGACTTTACATAGTATTCTAAGTGCGATCCCCAGCCATATTGAGTGATCACCATCTAACCTAACCTCATTTCTTGCCTATCACATGGATAGGTTTATATGGTATGTAGACATTACTGAGATACAAGTATGAGCTCACGTCCAGCCAGTAAGTAAGGAATACCAATTTTCACAATTGCAATAAATTGTCCGATTGCAATTTGAAATTTATCACGAATTCACGTCATCACAATTTACTAGGAATTTCCATTGCCAACCATCCGTGTGGCTGAAGAAATTTTCAGGAACGTTAAATTACATTATATCACAGACAGCAAGCAAATCCCTGGGCAACAGCAATTGGCAGCGCGGAGTGTGAGTGTGAGCGTGGTAGTACAAGAATCAGCGCCGTCTAGACCACGTTCCATAAGAACACTGCAATCAGCTGAGCCAAGTCGGAATCCCAATTGGGGGACATAAGCAGATAATGCAGATGATGAAAATGAAAATGAGGATAATGATAATGATACTTGCAGCACAACGGCTCAACGTTATTTAAATATAATTTTCCAAGCGCGTATAACTGCAAATTGTGGGAATATTTTTCTGAAAATCATTGTAATAAAAATACAGCAACAACAGCTGCAGAGCAACACAAACAAAAAACGTAGTAAAATCAAATGATAATCGCACGTAATCAGCGAATCGTGCAGCGGGAGATGCAAAACAACAACAACAAAATCAATTCGGCAGAAATATGCAAAAGACGGATTGTGGCAAAGTTCAAGGCGGGCATGTGTGCTCCCATTGCGGTCACCTTAGCGGCGGTGTGTGCATGCATGTGGTGGAAGCAAGTCACCGATGCGGTTATAAAATTATGTGTATTTGGCAATCGTCACAGCCGTTATTGAGGGAATGCAATATGTGTTCAAACGAACTGCGTAGTGACCTCACGCATCTCACAGCTCATTTCAGCTAATGATTGCTAACTGCTTTGACGTGAGTGGAGTTCATACATATAAGTATATACATTATGTATATATGGTGCATACGTAGATTTGTAGGTGATTACATAGGTACATAATTATATATATGTATGTATATATGTATGTGTGTATGTTTTGAGTGATAATCGAATATGTGAACCTAAATATGATGAGTTCATGACACTCAAATTTGTTGACTACATTTCGTAAATACGAAATCATACCGTTAAATAATTAGCCGCAGCACTCAGTGGCGCCATTATCGCAAAAAAAAAAAATCGTATAATACATTCTCAGACAGTTACTGTCAAAACTTCAATGGAACTGGACTCGTTTTAAGCACGTGCGAAAGTTAGGAAAATGTAAAAGCAAGAATATCGATCGGTTTTTAGAAGAAGTAAAATTGCGCAATAAAATTGAAAGCGCTTAGGTGCTGTTTACAAGGTGACAAAACTGCACGATTTCTAATGGAGTCCCGGAGGTAAATCTGATGAATACGATGGTTGATTGGTGGTATTAAACGCGTTTTTGGCTTTCAATTCGATCACAATCGTAGCTCGCTACGATGGGGCTTCATCATCGTGTAAATCCATGAATTGTTTTTCCACAATTCCGGCCATTTTCGACGGTTTTATTACAACAAATATCAATATAAATATACAGATATAAAAAAAAAAACAGTGAGCATCACCTTTAATTTTGAGCGGCTTTGGCGCAGTTTTTTGGTTTCATCTACATAATTTTTTCCACTTCATTCTGATGATTGTTGACTTGTTTGCATGTCAAACTCATAAGGAAATGTCGCATCAGTAGTCATAATGCTCTTCATGAATGTGGCAACGGAATTCGTCCGATAAGCATGTCCAAAGAGTATTTTTTGACTCAGCCTCTTTGGAATGAGATGAGTAAGAACGTGTTTCATACCCAAAAATTCCGTCAAAATCATTCGAACGTCGATAGAAAGTCACCAAGTCAAGAAATTGCAGAACTTCAAAACTTGCAAAACAGAAATTTTATATAAATATAAGTATATTTCTAGAGATGACGACACTCCATGTTACTGTTACTGTACATAACCCCATAAAAATTAACAATGAAAATAATAATAATCAGTTAAAGGCAATGTAGGAAAAATTTCAGACTCATACAATATAATACTAGAACGATCTTCTGATATGTGTAGGATATTTTTACTCTATAACCTAAACAGTTATTTCTGTCCATTTGTTGAACTGAAATAAACTGGTCAAGTTCTTGAAATAAAGATTTTTAAGGAGAACTAAGGGGTTATATCCATTTTAATTCACAAAAAAACGCATTTTTTGTGAACTTCGAAAACTTTGGATTCGAATTCAAAAAACTTATTCCTTCAATAATTATCTGAAAATATGTATATCTACGAAGGTCGTGTGAAATCGGCAATGAAAACAGGGTTTCGAGGTTTAGGTACCGTTAAAAGTTAAAAAGTTAAAAAGTTATTACAAATATATTGATTTTATTTTTTGTATACATATATGTAAGTCCACTTTAAGCCAATCATTCGATATGTTAGTTGTTGGCTCACCCTAATACATACATATACATGGAGCGTTTTAAAGTGACTTTGGGGTAATGTCATTTAAAGACATTCTTTTTAACGTAATAAAAATGTATTTTTTTTGAGTATACTACTGTGATTATTTCTTCAAAATCTATGTAGGCCGCCTTAAAATAATCCCCCTTTACTCTAATACACTTGTAGAAACGTTTCTTTCAATCCTCGTAGAGTTGTTAAATTCACTTTCAAGTATAGCCTTCAATACGTGTAGCTATTCATATTTAATGTCTTCAATCGACTCAAAACGGTTTCAACGGAGCGGTCGTTTGAGTTTGCTGAATAGTCAGAAGCCGCACGGCTGCAAAAACCTGAGTAAAACTGTCAATATAACCTTGATTTTTGACCTGATTTGAGGTGGTTTTTTGACTTTGCCTCACCTTTGTCAGGGTATTTGGCCGATTGATCGTTTGTTTCCGGATCGTAAGCATATATTCAAGTCTCATCGCCAGTAATAATACATTTCATTCTGATAGTTGGAAAGCATTGTCTCACAAACGTTACCGCGACGCTGTTTTTGAAAACAAAATCTTTAAAAATTGTTTTCACTCATCTTTTCGATACTCCAACGATGCCAGTAAGATCGCTGACTGTTAATCGTCGATTCCCAAGTACCACTTCCATTATTTTGTTGATCATAAGTTGATGTTGATGACAGTCCTGCACGTGGTTCGTCGTCAACGAGTTCTCGACTCTCTTTGAATAATTTGTATTAATCAAAACAATAAATACCTTTGCGACGAAAAATTTTCACTGGAGTTTTCCAACATTCTGAAACGTTCAGAAAAATTTAATGGAACTTCTTTGGTAAATAATTTCACTCATTGTAAAAATCGCCGAAAGAATTTTATGTACTTCAGAAAGACAAGACACTAATGACTAATTTTAACGTGACATTTGGCATAGATGTCACTGACGACCATACCAAACTAGAAAAAAATATTTCGACGAATGGATTTTTGCGCAAAATTTCAATTAAAAAGTCTTACTATTTATTGCTTACAGTAATATATTTGTCTTACTTCGTTAACAATATAAAAATATGTAATATAAAAAATGTACCTAAAGTAAATTACTTCCAAGCTATTAAAAGCTCAGAAATGTGTCTGGGTTTTTAAGAACTATTACTCTAACTGTAAGTAAAATCTCCCTCCGGGACCCTTTATGCTTCACTATTTCTCCATCAATCGCGAAAATACCTCTGCCTGTTGCTGCAGTGAAAAGGTTAATGATTTAAGTCACATGTGGTATGTATGTATGTACCTAGTATTCGTGTGACGTCATAACACAAACACTTTAGCTTCATATTATTAGCTAATGAGTTTCTGTTTTCATTCATATAAAAATCATTGAATAAACAAGTTAAATGGTTTTTGTGATACACAAATAATGCAAGTGGCATACAAACAAACACATTGTTGTTGGCTAAGCACAGTTATAAGAAAACATTTGTTTTTGTATGTATTTATTTGATTATGTCATTTAATATGAAAGAGCTAGGAGCGTTAACACTTTTTCTTTCCTTATAAACTAGACATTACCAATTGTAACATAGCTGGAGTCACAACTAAAATTTACCGTTAAGGCAATATGGCCATTAATTGGAGAGCGGCAATAGTAAAGGTGATGTTGCTAGCATTTTTCCAGTTCGCGCAATTTTGTGGCGTCTTCAGCTTTACTTATCGCAAAACGCCAAAGCCTGAAACGAATCAACAAACATTCGACTTATTAACCCGCACGAATGACGTAAAATACACCGTTAAGCAATGCGTGTTGTGCAAATGGTTTTTTGGCATAGTGCGAATGATGGGAGCCATCATCTATATTTATGGCACACTCATGATGTGGTACACCAATGATCCGTTCTACAATCTCATCACATTCCTGCAGACCAATCTGATGGCTACCGGTTCCGTTGTCATGAGCATTTGCTTGCTGCGATCGGGCAAAAAGTTCGTCTGTATCATAAATAGCTTCTTCGGGTTATTCCGACGGGTGCAATGTTTGACACCACATCGTCAAGTAATGGGCGTGCATCAGTTGATATTCCTGCTAATCATAGTTATATGTGTTGGGAATTCTGCATTTGGCTTTCTCTTAATCTTAAAATACACGGACTGGCGAGAGTTGGCTGTGGTTACGTCAAAACTCTACCTCGAAACTGGCCTAGTTGTTAGCTTGCACATAGCAAGTATCGGTTATATGTGTATTGGTGCACTCTACAATTGTGTGAATCGTTATATGCGCGAGGATCTCTTACCGAGAGCTAGATGTTTGGATCATGTGCTAAGACGTAAGAAAACTTATCGTCTGCCACGTTATACGCGCAAGCTCATACGTTTGACCAGAGAACTGAATAACTGTGCCAGGATTTATAATGATATTTACAATCTGGCAACGACTTTTCATCAAAGTATTCGTTATCAAATACTATTTGCTCTATTATTCCAATTTAGCTTGCTTACGACGGTCATTTACAGCATTCTGTATATGTATACGGTGATCACAGCTATCCAGTGGGACGCGGTGTTTTTTTGCCTACTTATTATCATCGAAGTTCTCATCATGATTTTGTCGGCATACTCAGCGGTTCAGGATGGAATTGCGGCTAATAAATTAAGCTTGGATACGGTGTATATGGGCGGCGATACGGAATGGAATCGAAGTGTAAGTAGATAAATGAGATTTCCTGATGCTTAAAATAATTTCATAGAAAATATTGTAAACTAAGCAGATAGGCTATTGGGTCTATAACAATCTTCGTGTGGTGTGCCAAAATATTGATTATTTTTAGTCTTCCTCTTCTTTACTGGCGTAGACACAGCTTACGCGGTTATAACCGAGTTTACCACAGCGCGCCAGTCGTTTCATATTTTTGCTATTTGGCGCCAATTCGAGATACTAAGTGCAACGTCCGGTGTGTTTTACGTGGGTACCTGCTGACGACAACCTTACTCCACGGCGCTCAAAAGCACAGCGGATCAAATCAATGCGTTGATCAGCGCCCTGAGAATGCTAAGCATTTTCAGTACCAATTGGCAGTGTGGAATGGACACACTAACCACCTTGGTAGGGTTCGAGGCCCATCTAAAACCTCTGCCGTGCTTTGGGTCCGGCACCCGGTTGCAATGCAACTCCACATTCAACTGACAAAGTCAGTTCTTCCCGCGATTTGGGTTTCAACCACAACCACCACGATACTCCCCGAGGGGCCAGTCCGCATGAGCAGGTTGGAGTTACCTCCAAGGGCTCCTGCTCCCCGTGGTACCAGAATTAAGTCTCCGGTCAGACTTCGTAGCCGAAACTACTACCAGTTGAGCTTCCATACTGCTCCGGACTGGTGGCCAGCAAAGAAGGTGAGGTTGGACCCCACTAACACATAAAATACCCCCAACGCAAACACCTAACACTCATACAAAACTAAAACCCTAATTTCCAGCTAACCGCCTTCGCCGCTTAAATAACTCACGCGCAAACAACCCTAACTGTTCGGTATTCCGACTAGTGGAGATCACACCACTAACATCTAATCGTCCATCAGTCCAGCTAATCCCCATACCACCCAGATCCCTAATGTCCGAGTAGATACTAAGTGCAGCCAGGTTCTTCCCTACTTAATATCTCTAACGGAGTGGAGGTCTTCCTCTGTTTCCACCGGCTTTAATCCTGGAGTATTGGAACGCCACCTGCTGAAACTCATCAAATTAAAGCAAGCGATTACCGAAGAATGCCCGAAATTCGCTACTGGATATGTGAAAATAATTTTCCAACGCTCGTCCCCACTTTTCAAGACCAGGAGGGAGGAGGTTTCTTCTTAGACCTTAGATTGATAGACGAGGAATGCACCGCGGCATTAAGATCTCCTAAATCACAAAGGCTCATCTAGCTCCAGCATATTTTATAAATTTCAATATACTAGGTAAAAACATGAATCCAAGGCTCATCAACCTGCGTCTGCAGATTGCAATTTACGCAAGAAGCTAGGTCCATGTTATGTAAGAGCTTCTTGAGCTTACAGTTGCCAGGATAGAATGCGACACGTAGTCTGAATTTGTCTCCTACGGAGATTGATTACATATTTAAATCTGCTGAGGTTGTACCCTCATTAACAAATTGGCATGGCGCATACCTTGAAGTTGTTGTCAATACCTCTACCTGCCCACTAAATCTTCCTTCACCGCGGTGGGACCTCATACTGTAAAGGCTTCAGGTTCGATCATGTTAGTAGATGCTGCGAAGCGGGCCAGTTTATTCTTGGCTATAGTTTTGTGACCGGACATCCATTTGAGGTGCACTCGGTTACGTTCCGCTAGGCTATTCAGCCATTCTCTACACTCCTGCACCTTCACGATTTGATCTCGTAGGCAGAATAGCGTTAAGTGCCGAGACCTTGCCCCTATTGACCAACGGTCGATGTAGACCACCCCTAATGGCATACGATTCACAACAGGCTACAAAAATTGTTTTTATTCACTATTGACCACCAAGCCGACGCAGGATTTTTTGGATGGAAGCAACAAATTGTCAGAAAGAATGGGAAATATTATAGCTTCAAATGGACAATACCATAAACTCCAAGCATTAAAATTTTGGAAAAAATCGCACGAATGTAGTTGCAGTCCCAATATATTCTATCAAAATTCAGAGACTTAATATTTTGCTTTAAACTGCCGATATTTTAAGTGATTTATTACCATTATGCTTCAACGTTTCTTATGCACTCTAAAATATTTTTTTTAGGTTGAGATATTCATCAATCGCATGAATCTATATGAATTCAAACCGAATGTCTTGGGATTTTTCGACATTTCCAGTGATATTTTGGTAATGTTTCTCTCGGCTTCCGTTACCTATTTAACCTATATACTTCAAAATACAAAACTAAGTCAAAAACTATAAATATTGACGCGCGTACCGGCAACCATGCGGAGCCATTTGCGGTACCATTGCGGTTATATGGTTATGGTATGGCAATATTCCGTGCGAAACACAAAAAAGAACACAGGGGTCCACAACACGCGCACCTATGAAAATATCTGAATGTATAATTACAACAATCGTATCAATGCATATCACCGGCACATACTACATTGGGATGTGATTTCAACCCCCGAGTCAAGTAGCATAATCACCTGGCGAAACCGTCAACTCACATTCCCTTTCTATAATATTTGCGAGCGGCACAAGGTCCACCTGTCTCGCCGGCTGCGGCGTCTCCGTTCGTGTGACTTACTTGCATGCGAGGAAAACGTTAAACCACATATTTTTAATATATAATCAACTGCACACACACACACATACATATATGTTTATGCACATGCAACAGCAATAATAATTCAACGCTTTTGCAATCCTAGTCGCGAGCATGGTGCACCATGGAAAGTTAGTTGAATTGCGGTACGCGTCCGTGTCGTGTCCAAAAATTGCGGTTAATAGAGCGGTCCGTTGCCTACATCTGTGCCACATTAACGTGCAACCTACGTAAAAGCCGTGACGCCGGCTGTGTCTGTGAAAATCCGATGGGAAACAGTTGAGACACGTTGCACAATTTCATGCAACATACCAGTGGTTTTTTATGTTCATACATACATACATATATACAAATAAATATTCACATATTTACAAATGCAGACATATATAGCAATTGTCATGATAGTTACTTGCCACAAATTGCATGTGGACCAACGTCTTGCCGTTAGATTGTACATTACTTGAAAATATTTAAACACCTAATTTTTTGTAGTTTCAATAAAACTTTGTACATGTAATAGTATATGTATTTATTTGTGCATGTGTGTGTATCTGTAAGCAGGTGAAGTTCCAGCGCATGCAATGGCTTGCGGCAAACAACCGTTTCTTCTCATAATTACTGAATTTGGTCAAAGTTTTAATTATTTAATGCAACAATAACAATAGTGTAAAGATGCAATATAATATTACATGTATGTACGTACCATACATGTATATGTGTCGTATGAATGTTTTTTTTATCGAAGATAATGCATGTAATAAAGCTTTCTTAAATTGATTTGTACTGGAATTGTATATCTTGCGGATTTTTCAGTTTCGAAAACAGAAGAAAGTCGCAGAGAACTAAATATCGTGAATTTAATGGCTAAGCGAAGCCTCTCGTTTAGTGTTTGGCCAAAAATTCAGGCACAATCACGCTAGAATTTATTGGGAGTTCAGGCATTGTCTGGAATTGACATGTTTCATACCCAAAACATTATCCAAAATGTGTTGAATCGATCCATTAGAGTTGTTGAGATCCTCTGCTGTCTCTCTGATGTCAACACGATAATTTTCTTCTGTTCTTTAGCTTTTACGGTAACAGAGGATAACAGAGGTGAGAGGGACGACTATCATGAGGCAAGTTTTTGATGACTTGACGATCTTCAATGAATATTCTATTAAGTATCTTTTGTCGTGATAAATTCGATCTTCACTTTTTTCTACATATATTGAAAATCGTCAGACAAACCGTTGCGAAACGCAGACAATTGACATGTGGAGATCACTCGAATATAAAGAAGGTTGAACCTAGAAATAAATTTTATTGCTTTGGTTTGAATGGACCAATGCGAGTCAAATTTGAGTGGATCACATATCCTTCATATTCGCTTCATTTTCAAATAGCAAATAGATAAGATAAGATAAGATAAATAGATAAGGATTACACCGCGACTTCATCACGGAGAGATATACGATCTAACAACGAGTCGAAATTATTTACTACTGAAATTCGGAGTCAGTGGCATCAACTTTAAGAGCGCTATGTCCAATGTATGGTTGGCATAATCCTACTGTCAGATCAATAATTGAGCGTCTAATGGAAAAATTTGAACCCACAGCCACAGTACAAAATGTTTCCGTGCCAGTGAGACTGAAAAGTGGCCGTATCGTCGAGAATATAGCTAGCGCTAACGCATCAATTGAGGAAAACCCAAATCAGTCTCTAACACGTCGTTCTCTGTGATGTCGTTGTGGCGAATTTTGCGAAAAGATCATGGCCTACAACCTTACAAGATCAACCTGACACAAGAAGTGAAGCTGCTTGACCACCCTAGAATCGTCGTATGTTCATGAATTCGGCTGAGCAACAACTTGAAAATGATGAGGCTCATTTCTGCCAGGCAGCAATCCACATATACTCTATGAGTCACCATTGCATTCCGAAAAAATATACGGTTTGAGGTGGTTTATGGGCTGGCGGCGTTATTGCGCCGTATTTCTTACGTGACGATTAAGACCGGTACGTTACTGTGAATGGAAGTCGGAAATCGCTACCGCTTAATGATAACCGATTATTTTTGGACCGAATTGGATGATGTGGACTCGGACAATTTGTGATTCTAACAGGACAGCGCCACAAGCCACTCTGGTAATTTGATTAATTGATTTATCGAAAACCAAGTTTGGTGAACGTGTTATCTCACGAAATGGCCCAATCAATTGGCCGCCTCAGTGGCGCGATTTGACGCCGTGAGTCTATTTCCTGCGTCAAGTCTATGGTCTATACCAACAAGCCAGTGAAGGTTGATGAACTTCGTATGAATATCGAACGTAAAATTGCAGCAGTATCGGTCAATTTATGCTAGAAAACCGGCGAAAATTGGGTTCAGCGTCTGGACCTCTGCGTGGCCATGCAAAAGAAGTCGAGTTCCACATACTATTTATGCATATAAAGGCATAGATTGTATTTTTACAAGAAAAAAAAATAGCGTTCTTATCAAAAACCCTGTTATATATGCGAACTTGTTTTTTAGTTATTGGTGTGAATGCCATTTCCCTCTAAGCAGATGCTCATTGGAACCTCCGATATAGAACAATTATAGTATAGGGGTGCCATAAAAATACCTTCGTTCAGTATCAAATGCTTGTATGGAAAGCACGTCAAATGAATGCTTTCTTATTAAAGAATCTTATCAAATCTTCACATGTTTTTGCCTAAGGCAAAGTTGCAATCTCCGAAGATTGTTTAAATCGGATCGCTACAGCATTTAACTAACCGATTCAAATCGGAATAGATATATTTTTATACCTTTGTATGCCATAAAAATGCACCTGCGTGGGGTATTACAGCATCGGCGCAGCCGAAATTATTTTTATTTTGTAAAGACTTAAGTTTGTGTTCAATTCCGAAACGTTGTTTCTCAGTAGCTTTGTATGTGCGATTCTTAGAAAAGTGGTAAACTCAACGAAATCTCTCATCCGATAAAAAATGCTCAACTGAATTCAAGCTTATTGGATTATTTTAGCGCCGCCACATTCGTCATTACTAATCAGCTTTTCGGAGTTACTACAAGTATTTGTGCATCAGTCTTTGTAAGTAGAAAGCGCCCAAACGGTATCTATGCGCACTTATAGGCTACATATTCTTGAGATTTAGGTTCCAAAGTAAGAACGGTCTGTTTTGTTTAAAAATGGGCAAGCCCAAAAATTTTCGATCTTTATCACGTACCTTACATTACATTACCTTTCCTTAAGTGGCTTGCGGAATATTCTCTCAAAACATATGTAGGTTCTTTTGTATCTAACTACATACATATATCCAGAATTTTAAGAAAGCACTTACAGATATTCACATTGTAAATGAGTGTTTATGTGTGCACATGTTATAAAGTCTTCATAAAAAGGCAAATAATACTCAAAATCACATTTGAAGAACGCATTTAGTTAGGCAATATATTATTCCATTTGTAGGGAAAGCGCAAGAGACTACCGAAAAAACAGTGTACAGTCCGCCACATTGTTTATGATTGCATTTGCCTTTTAATGCTTATTTCAGTACGGTTCTTGAAGCAGTAAATGCCAATAGACTCTGTTCTACGTACATACATACATACATATTATTGCATGTACATATGTATGAAATTGTAATAAAATCCGGGGGTAGACAGGTAACAACCACCGAATAGCCACAATCGCCACAAAGTGAGCGTTTAACGGTCTAAGTGGTCATAAGGCATAACCTAATGGAGTTGTGTATAAGTGTAGTACGAGTATGAGTGTATATATGTATGATTGCTGCCACTTTTACGGTCATAGTGTGGATATATATATAGTATTTATACTTATATCTGTTCTTATGACCCGCCACAACTTGTTGGCTAACTTATTATAAATGCTAATTATATGCAAATATAGGTCGCAATATAAACTGATCCATGGTAGCAAGTGCTTCCCGGTGCGCCGCTTTGTGTCCCTCGCTTCGTTGGCGGACACTTGTGGTCAATGTGTTGCTGTGAAACGCATAAATTTTATGCACTTTGCATTTATCGCGAGAATAGTTCGTATGTCTGTCTGTTTCTATATACATACATATACTAGAAGTTGATTTCAATGCTTTAGCATAAATTTTGTGCAAACTAATTTACATATTTTTTTCTTTTTCCAAAGTCTTTGTGTAGTCAAGTGCATTTCGCTGCTGAGCTTGGGAAAATACTACCGAAAAATCGTTATGCCCTTCAATTGGAATTATAACGGCTATTTAAGAACGGTAATTACAATTTTTTTAAGAATAATAATAACAGTGCTTTGCGCTACACCTGTCATCTGCTGAAAATCTAAGAAAGGTTTTAAGCGGGATATATAATATACTGTAATCTTATTTTGTTAGACGATCAAAATCTTTTTGGAAGATTTTATACTTGTTCTTACAACGCTGTTTCGAGTGATAAACATTTTCTGAATTGATTAATATACATATACACTGCCTGTGTTCTTGCTACACAGATACAAAATATCTTATAAGGTCTTTATTATAGTACACAGACTACACAGAAGCTTTAATATTTTTCTTCTTTATTGACGTAGATACCACTTACGCGGTTATAGCCGAGTTTACAACAGCGCGCCAGTCTTTCTTCCTTTTCGCTGTTTGGCGCCAATTGTAGATTCCAAGTGTAGCCAGGTCCTTCTTCACCTGCTCTTTTCAACGGAGTGTCAACAGTGACGAAGCTTTAACACTCAATTTTGATCGGTCAGTTTGTATGGCAGCTATATGCTCTATTAGTTCGATCTATACAATTTCTTCAGAGATTGCACCATTGCCTTGGACACGCAAACAAACCGTCTATCTTGCAACCAGCATCAACACAAATAAAAATATCAGCCTTGAAATCCAACGCAGAATCACTCTTGTCTTTGGACTGAGTAGGCGACTGAAAAGTAAAGTCCTCTCCCGACGGATAAAGCTAAAGATAAACTCTACAAGTCCCTCATCATTCTCGTCCTGCTGTATGGTGCGGAGACATGGACAATGATATTATCTGATGAGTTGGCCTTAGGAGTGTTCAAGATCGTACTTTGCGCGAATACCGTGGTCGACGGAACGATGAGTTGTACGAGATATACGGTGACATTCACATAGTTCAGCGAATTAAGAGTCAGCGTAGCCCTGTCACGCTGGCTAGGTTATGCCGTCCGGTTGGAAGAGAACACTCCAGCTTTGAAGGTTTTCGATTCAGTACCCGCCACTGGAAGCAGAGGAAGAGGAAGACGAAGACCTCCACTGCGTTGGAGAAATCAGGCGGATAAGGACTTGTCTGCACTTGGTATTTTGAATTGGCGTCAAATACCGAAAAGATGAAACAACTGACGCGCTGTTGTTAACTCGGCTATAACCGCGTAAGAGGTATATACGCCAGTAAACAAGCAGTAGATCTCTTTGTTTGAATTTAAATTTAATGTAAAAACAAAAACAAAATTATCTACATAGTTGTGATCTCAATACGGAAGAGTATGCGTATAAATATTACCATCTATTCCATCTGTAACTATTGAAAGCTACTACTAATTAGTCAAACATCCTATAATGGACAGAAAAATAAATCAACTTCAGATTGGGAGGTAGTATAATACATAAAGAAAGCCTGACATTTTTTTGTTGTTAGAAGCAATTTCAATTTGATTACCTACAAACATATGTACATATATTATGTGCTGAGTTCATGGAGAAAATACCACACAAACATATTTGTAGCGGCGGCTGACTTGAACTACAAACTTCAAAAAACAAAATGACCTTTTAATTGCAGGTCATTACGCTGAGATCAAACTTGGCGGAAGATTTCATCGAAGGGTCAAAGAAAAATTGAAATGATTAGCTGCTCAAAGCATAAACTAGAATTTCTTCCACATAATTTGAATAATTTCCAATTGCCCGTAGAAAAGCTTACAGCGATTGAACTGCTCTCGAATCGTTGATTGAGTAAATTAATTCAACGCCTTTTTTGCAGTGGGAAGAAATCTATTTAGATGAGAATTAGGTAAACCGCAAAACCAGAGTAGAGAACTAAAGCATAAAAAAAATAACTGTACATACATACGTACATTCACATACATATATAAGCGTAATTTGCTGTTGACTAATGCAATGAGTGACTGAAAGTATTAAGCAAATTTGTTGCAGGCTTAATTTATAGCCAAGCGTTATATCCGCCCTTGACTAATGAGCTTCAGCCCATGCAATTATATTCTATGAGCAAAAACTGTATATACTTTTACACCACTCCATTTGTATTTGTATAACTTTTTTGTTGGAGTGGAGCGAAATTTGTGCGTGGTTGGTAAGAATTGAATGTAGAAATATGTATGTGTGTGTGTGTGTGTGTACAAACGTTTGATTGCAAAGTTTGCGTGTTGCGCTTAAATGCTCTCGAAGATTAGTTAGCCACAGCACCCAAGTGAAGAAGCTAAAGCCCATCTTACAAGTGTGGCTTCAAACTTGAGACTAGGCCCGTTGCCACTCCGCACTGCGCACTGCTGATGGTGCTGTAGTTGTAGTCATTTGTGTTGTTGTTGGCGGCGAAGGAGTTTAGCTTTGCGCAGAGGATGAGTGCGTGAAGGAAGCAAGAAAAAATACCATACACACATATTGTATACAATATGTACATGTATGTGTGTGCGTGTGTGCTTGTTTGTACAGTTGTGTAATTCTCATGATTGTTTTTTACAGAAGCCTCAGGTAATTATAGGTCAGTCGCAGTGGTAGTGAAAATGGAATTGCTACTGCCAGCATTACACGCAGCCGTTGTTGGTGCCACGACCACTGTCATCAACAATGCCCAGCAACAATGGAGCAGAAGCGTCGCGCAAACGCAATTACACTAAAGTACGTTTAAATGGCCACAAAAACAATCAGGCAACGTTGGTAAAAAAAACAGTAGTCACACTTGTATTTAGCAACCCGCTCTGGTGTCTGTAGGTATGTCTATGAGCAACCACTGCACATTGGGACAAATTGTGTATGGAATTGGATTAAATTGGAATTATATTGGTCTTTACTCCAACTTTCCTCCATAACAGCCATAACTTGCTGTCAAAATCGAAATTCTCTTCAAATGGTCTCGAGGACTTCGAAATACCAAGTTCATCAAATTCGTTCACGTTTTGATATTTTCAAAGTATCTCTTCCACTGCAGAAAATTTAGAATTCAATGAGAAATCAATGTATCGTGATACCGCCAAATTCGTAAACGTTTTTTTGTGGTATTTGCTGGGACTAGATTTTCGCCTAACTCAAGTACCTTCTCAACGAAAGTTATTCTGGTTACGTAGGCTCGAACGTGAGACCTTTTAATAAACGGTGACTTTGATTAAATATTAAATTGAAATCCTCTAAGCTGTCCTAGATCACTTAAAGTTGCCTGAATGAACCACAGAGCAACGCGTCTGTTCTTGGAACACTAGAAACATAGATCGTTCCACAAATGTGCTTTAGGGCAGCGTTGATTGTAGATATAATAGGAACTAACGGCGGGCACCTACCCCTAAAATCCCATCTTCAAAAAAGTTGCTAAAGTGTATACGGCGAAATTCAGAACAAGCGTAGGTTGATGAGATGATGGAAATTATCATTGCGAATGGCCAGTCTTCAGCAGGTTGAGACGGTATATCCTTTTGGTCTCCCAATGTTTCAACTTAAAAGACATGGAACGGTTGGATTGGCAAAAATCAAGTGTTTTACCAAATATACTGAGTTACTGAATTGGTTACTCCTCAGGGTAATCAGGTATTATTCCAGGTATTTTCCTATTTTTCGACTAGATGCAGTCCCTTACCGACTAAAAGGATGTTATATCAGCGCCTCTATATACACGCTTACGTTTATATCTCTCCGCAAATCAATATTCCTTCCCTAACCCTCTAAAACGAATGTTTGAAATACAAATGAATATTGGCAGTTAAAGCATATAATATGTTACCTAATACCTAACCTAAAAATTTCTTTGCACCCAACTTTGAATGGTGCTACTGTACGCGCTGTCTTGGCCAAAAATAAAACCTTTGGCGAATGACTTGCCGAAGCTATTGTTCATTTTTCCGCACTTCTTTCTGCAGAAATACAAAAGTACAAAGCTGCGTTGCACAGAAGTCAAGTGTCGGACCGCAAGGCGAGTGTGCAATGCGCCTATGCACCACCACAACACATAATCGCTTCTAAAGGGTGATCCATTCCTTTTTGCTTTAAAGAAAAAACACAGAAACCTCAAATTTTTTGGGGAATGTTTATTATCATTCGGAAGAACATTCATTGATTTATTTTTCAAAGATTATTTCTTTCAAATGTTAGCTGCGGCTACGTCGCAGATGGTTCATCCGTTAAGTCCTATTTTCGATGACTAATTCGAGCATTTGGACTGGTATTTAGCGAATGACACGAGTGATGTTTTGCTTCAAGGTCTGAATCAAAGCGGGATTGTCCGCATAGACTTTAGACTTTACATATCCCCATAGGAAAGGGTCTAACGGTGTGATATTATACGATCTTGGTGGCCAATCGATCAGCCTGACACGACTCACGCTTGATCTGTCAAAAAAAGGCTAATAAAAAAAGTACCTCTACTTGGATCACCCGTTATAAACAGTTTAGCTTGCGTATTTTTCATATTTTTCATATTTTTGTTTTTGTGTGTTTTAAGTGCGAGCGGTTTCAGAAAAAAAGTATACCTATAAGTTGGTACTGAATACGAAATCTTCAGCTTAGTTGTGGTTTTTTTCGCTGAAGATGAAAAATCTCGTTACTCAAATGTGAAGCGAAAGATAATCATAATGATTACACAGTAGCACATTGTACGTGGCAAGCGGCATGCCCTTAAACAACATATCATACCATGGCATACCAACGCGGACTACTGGACAACACAAAAAAAATCTATAGATAAGGCAGAATCATGTGAACCCTGTAGCGAGTGTCTTGAGACTTTGCTCCTGAAATTGACGAGTTTGATTTTGTTTCGTCCAAATGTTTTGTAAAAAATATTTCCTTGAAAAGTTGTATTTGCTCTTTGAAGTCATCGATCTGTAGAGATAAAAAGAATAAAATTTTTTAATGCTAACTGTTTTTGAAAAAATATATAATAAATATGTTATCATTGTTGTAATCATCTGATCCAATTTGACTCGGGCTGCTACATTACAGTGGTATGTTAATGACGAAAATGTTAAAGGAACCGCGTTAAAGATTGCTGTGTTGATATCAGTGAGGTACCAGAGGATTTCACATACCTTATGGATCTTCTCAACATATCTTGGTTAATGAACCTTGAATCTCTTGCAAAATTGACGTCGAATAGTTGCGACCTGAGAGATGCTAAAAAGCCTATATTCATTACAGATGGTGAGATGGTGGCTTCATGATATCGCTCCAAAATTATGTTGCGAATGTCACTCCAAAAATTACCAGAAACCGAAAAAAGTCAAAGTCGGTCATAAATCAAGGTAGTGTTCATCGTTTTCTTTGATTACCGTAGAGAGAGTTGCCAGATTTGGTTCTCTGTGACTTTTTGTCAGTTTGGATGAATTTGACGGTATTATAAACAATTGAGGAGGTCTTCCTATTCTGTTGCTTCCCCTGGCGGCTACCGCGTCGAACATTTTCAGAGCTGGAGAATAGAGTCATGTGTAGAAGTTCACGTAAGTGAGGTAAGTTCTTTGAGCGCCATTCACTTGAGAGTGGTCAGAAACGATTCTTTACATATGGCTCCAGCAGCTCACGACTTCCGTTCTTAGACCAAATATCTTCTGGGCAGCCAAAGAACATCCGTTTGAAGGCGAACTAAAAGGAGAAGGAGAACTATCCCTCCCCAGGTTTTTGCGCTGGGCTTGGCTGGAACCCCCAATGAAAAGAAAACAACACCTCTTAAAGATGATTAATCTACGGAAAAACTGCAGAGAAGTCAAGTTTATTAAATTTCAGTAATGAACTGGTTATTGACCAGGGACTATTGAAAATTGTGCATGGCTCTAGGGTTGACGATTTTATTTTACAAATCGAGGTAAAAAACATGCCACGGATTCATGACGGTAACGGTATTACAACAACCGAATAGATACGATTTCCTGCAGGGTGCTTACTATGGGCTACTGGCGCGGAGGGTCATATTAGTTAACTTATGGCGATGAGGATGCTCATTTGGTAATGGTTGCCATATTCGCTCACACTTGCATCAATTCGTATGCGCACAAAGGTAAAACTATACGCCCAACTTGAAAACAAGTCTCAAAAGAAGGAATAATAGAAGCAAGTACAAGGTTAAACAATATACAAGTTGTACGATTCCACAAGCTACGCGTAAACAACATTTAGAAAACTAATGGCTAATTTAAAATAGTATTTGACTGCCACTTTTATTGACTTGACTTCACGCGCGTTCCCATTACAAAAGTGCCCGGCTAAAGTGGTAAGCTTTCTGCTCCAGTAGTCCTGCCGTTGATAAAAAGAAGTGGTTTCTAGTTATTGGCGAGTCGACTTTTTGCTTTGCCGATGCTGCCTGTTTGACAACGTGTGGCTCGGTTGGCCACAAGCAAATACACATACGAACGCTTGTGTTGTGATACGAACATAGGTAGGTAGGTGCTCGTGTGTAGTTTCGCACATTGGCACGAGCTCAGCACACGCCGTGGCTAAAGTACAGGCT
Source organism: Bactrocera dorsalis (assembly GCF_023373825.1). Classification (NCBI taxonomy): domain Eukaryota; kingdom Metazoa; phylum Arthropoda; class Insecta; order Diptera; family Tephritidae; genus Bactrocera; species Bactrocera dorsalis. The sequence continues at coordinate 18,050,477 of NC_064304.1, read as the reverse complement.
GCGCGTAAGCATCCATATGGTGACTTGTTTGTCTTAAGCATGCGGCCACTTTTACGACCATGTACAGGCCATACAAGACCGAAAATCGAAAAAGACCACTTGGAGCTCTAGATGTGGACGCGCGCGCTTAATGCTGCACCAGAGAGCCGCCAGCGAGGCGTAGGCGCGCCAACAAACTGTGACAACAGCGACGACTACATAGCAACGGCGAATAAATGGAACCAAGCGGCAACGGCGATTGCAACATAAAAACCGACACGAAGTAGCATTTATGAAGGCAGTAACACAGAAAACAGATGTGGGCCGTTTGTGTGGTGTGCTTGCTTTTGTTGGCAACAAACAATAACAGCCAATATGATTGATGGCGACGCTAACGCAGACACCGACGACGTTGGGCAGACGTGCAATCAGAACGGCGAAGTAACTAATAAAAGCAAATAACAGCAACAACAACAGCGAATGCGAGAAATTGAAAATAAAATTTTTGCATACGAGCGACTACGCAACTACACAACGTGTTGGCGAAATAAATAAGTCCTAAAACCAAAGAGCTGAAAAGGAAGAAAAAAAAAAACGCAGAAAAAAAGGTGAACAAGTTGCCACAAACCAAATACAAACTAACCTGACAACAATCGCCGCAACCGCCAACTCAAGGAGCAACCCACAAAACCAGTCAGTCCCTCAACACGTCCAGCCGTTCGCCCCGGCACGACGCTGACAACGTTCGGCCCAGTCCAACGGTCAACATTTGATGTGCGTAAAGGCCGCAGTCACTCACAGTTGGCCTCGCCTTCGTCAGTTGCAACACAACACAACCACCACAAGCTATCACAAACCCAACCACTTTAGCGCGCGTCCTTCCTTTAAAGTTGTTTGCCCGTTTTCTCTAAGTTGCAACGAAGTGTATCGCGTCTCCGCTGCCGCCCATATTTGTGTGTGTGTGTGTGTATCTGTAATTGTGTGTATGTGTGTGCGGTTGTTTATGATATTTCGTTAGTTCTTTGCTTGCTGTTGCATCCTTTTTTGCTCTTTGCTCTCGGTTGTTGTTTTGATCGTAAAACAGAATTGGTACGCCAAGCGTCGGCTGCTGCCAATCGCCACCGCATCTACCTCCATCCAACCGCGGCATGCCCACTTTCGACCTGCGGCACGAAGGCGTGAGTCGCAAGTTCGTTCGGTTGCTATGTGTGTTCGCTTGCGGTACGCAGTGGGCCAAAGCGGCAGTTCGCTGAATTTTTGTTGTTTCCTCAAGTCTGTTATTTTTTCGCCATTTTTAGCATTAACTGCCAACTTTAGCACGCACAGTAGCTGTTTGCGATGTGTTTTTGTGTACCCAGAGCAAAAACAAGAAGACTTAAACACGCGCTGCAACAAAAAACTGGAAAATCAAATCAAAATAATGGCCTTCAATGCGTACACTGGAAGAAACAAAATGTTGTTCAGTGTTTGTCATTTTTGTTAAGTGTATTGGCTAGATTATTTCGTCGGTAAATCTCAAAAGACGATAGAAATTAGGGATCGGAAGCAGTCGGTTTCCTGTGTAAAGGAAGCGGTTTAAATAGCGAGGAAATACTCTATATGTTCATTTATACTTTTCTTGATAAGTTGTAGAATGAGCTTATAAGGTTGCTTGAATCGCCTAACCGATTTGGTCCAATACGATTAATAAAGCCGCCAGTTAAGTCTGATAAAATTTCATTAATCTTTACTAAATTTAGTCTAAACCCCCTAACAGCGATCTATCAATGTCAATCCAATCATGCTTCACATGCTCCAGTATTATTGAAGATATTGTAACCGAAACCGATCAAATGTCTGATAGACTCACAAAAAACTACGTGTCTTGGTATATTAATAAAAAATTTTATGATTGTCTTCAAAATAGAGCCCTGGACCATACGCTTAATTTAATTTTCCACACATGTTACAAGCCTCGGCTGGGTTGGCCTTCAGTGTTTTGTGCGAAATTTGGTTTTTTCGTCTTCAGACCATTTTTGGAGCGGCATTCGTTAGATTATTGAATAGTTTCAACGTCCTATTCATAAATCCACTTCACCAGTAGTGATGAGTTTGATTAATGAAGAGTCCTTAGTTTTTTTGTTAAGCGTAATTTTTGCAAAAGATTTAGATCTTTTGATGCAACAAGTCTTCAAGGCTTCATACCCAAAACCGTAACCAAAATGTGTTGAGTCGACCCATAACAGATGTTGAGATCTGTAATCTCTCTGATGTCCACAAGACGATTTGCACTACTTCTTTATCTTTTTCGATGTTTTCGTCATTAACAGAAGTGGATGGAAGACTCTCATGAGGCAAGTTTTTGATGACTTCACTATCTTTACTGAATGTGTTGTGCCTTTCAAATAGATTAGTTCGTGATAAAATTTACTCCCCAAACCCTCATTGTAACATTTTCACCTATTCCGTACCGTTGATTCCGGCGAAAACACAAAATTTTAAACAAACTCGTTGTTTAATTATTTTCCATAGTAAAAATCGTCGGACAAAATTTTAGTTTGTAGTTACATAGACCACGCGGGTTAAAAAAGTATATTGACTGACAACAAAGTAGCAATAGATAAAATATTCAAAAGTGTACTTTATACTTCGGAATTGGACGGAAATTTTCAAAAATGTCTGGAACAAAGTTAGGTAGGAACATCTTGTCACTTCACTTTGTCAAAAATTAGTGCTTTTTGATTTATTTCCCCGAGATTTCGACATCTTAAAGAACCGACTTTTTGTCAATCCTCGAAACAGTTGTTAAAGTCAATTTCCGGAATAACTTTCACTGCGCATAGCAATTCATGTTTAATGTCTTCAGTTGACTCAAAATAGTTTCCTTGCAGCGGTCTTTTTAGTTTGCTGAATTACCAGAAGCCACGCGACGGTGCATTTTCGTGGTATAAAAACCAAGGATTGTTGGCCCATAATTTCGGCTTCTTTTTACGAATACCTTCACAAACATGTACATATATTATAGACAGTTCGTTCGATTGGAAGGAGCTAGGAGTGCACCACACCTCGACAATCGAAGAAAACTGTTAACATAAACTTGATTTTTGATCTGTTTTGACGTGTTTTTTCGGCTTTGCTTACCTTTGTCAAATTCGTCCAATCGTATATTTCCATGTCGTGAGCATAGATCCAAGACTTAAAGCCAGTAATAAAACCTTTCATGACATCCCGGTAGTCGGAAAGCATTGTTTCACAGACATTAACTTGACGCTGTTTTTCGAAAAAACTTAGTGTTTTTGGAACCAATAGTGCCTTCGCTTTTCTTATGCCCAAAAATCTTTCAAAATGGTTTTCACTGAATCTTCCAATATTCCAACGATGCCAGTAATATCTCTGATTGTTAATCGTCGGTTTTCAAGCAGCAGTTCCTTTATTTTATTGATGTGCTGATCATCAGTTGGTGTTGATAGCCGTCCTGAACGTGGCTCGTCGTCAACACGTTCTCGACGCTCTTTAAATAATTACAACATCCTGAACTTTTCGTCACCGGAAATTTGGTTCCTCAAACAAAATTTAATCAAACGTTTTTGTTGAATAATTTCATCGTAAAAATCGCCAAATACACTTTATGTACTTCAGAAGGACAAGTGGATACTAAACACTAATGATTATTTTGATGTGACATTTGGCGCAGACGCAATGATACCAAGCTTAAAAAAAAAATATTTTGGCGAATGGCTTTTCACGCGAAATTTATGTAAGTTAAAAAGTCTTACAATTTTTTGCCCAGCAGTAGTATCTCATTTCTATAAAAGTCTATATTAAACTTGATGCTCCGCTGATGTGTTAATATAAAAATAAATAAATATGTCTGTTTACACGCATAGACGCTTGCATCTACGTGCAGTTATGTGTACGAAAAAGTCGACAGTCACAATTTACGTCTGTACATATGTTTGTGTTTCAATGTTTGTATATATGTAATCTATATATGGATGTATGTATGTAATTGACTGCAAGTAAGAACGATTTCGTGATGTGCCGCACGTTCCACTTGCGATTTTTAGTTCTTTGGACTTTTTAACATTTATTTATACGCCGCTGGCCATTTGTTCGCACATATACATACATACATATGTACATATAAGTATATTCTTTATGCTCTGATTTGATTTGATTTTATTTTCTTAATTGCAATGCGCATCTGTTGCTTGACATTTCATTGCACGTGTAGATCGTGGCAGATTATATGATGCTGCAGATGGCCCCAGCAAATGAATGCACAAATCAAGCGCGTATCTATGTGTGTGTGTGTGCATAATCCTATAAAAAAATATGTATTTGCAAAAACTGGCTTACGCTTGTAAGTATATTACAACAAATGTATGTATGCATAGCAACAAATAAGTATGTGCCTGTGCAAGCTTTTAAGAACTTGTTTGACGATCGAGCCTTTCATGCAACAATGTGCCACTAAATGCAAGTGTGTTTATATCTAAGCACTTACATATGTGTATGTATGTATGTACTCATTTTATTATACATATGTATGTATGTAGTTCGATATAGTGTTTGATGCGGTTTTATGTGGTAAATGCTTACATATGTATATATCAATATGTATTGTGCAAAGCATACATCTGATCAAATATGACCCGGACTGTTTCATAAAAATGTGTGACCTGGTCTACGGAAAGGGGGCTTAGGTGTCAAAAAAATCAATTTTCACTTTTTAGTTGACGAAACGAGTTGTTTAACGTTAGCTCCCTTTTCGTAGACCAGGTAACATACATATATCGAATCGACACAAATTTTTTCCTAAATTGCTAAAACCAATTTATTTTCAAATTTGGTCTCCATTCGTCAATTAGTTTTCGAAGCGAAATGTTTGTCGAGCAATTTTTTCATGGAAGAAAATTTAAAAACGGATTTGCTTGAAATTTTGTGTTTCCAATAGCATTACGTCTACAGAATCGTTGAAAATGTTGCAGTTGGAGGGAGTCTACTTTAACACGAAAATAAGAATTTGAGCGGTACAAGGCCTACAGTGAAGGTCGTGAGTCATCGAAAGTCATCGTCGTGTTGGTATCAAGGAGTTAACAAAAAATCTCAGCTACTGTTATGGATCGACACATACATTGAGTAGAGGTCATCAAGGTGGCGCATGAAAACGTAGCTGAGGACCCTACTTGCATCAAACACTTCATGACATCGAAACTGTCTAATAATCTAACGAATGACGCTCCAAAAATGGTCGAAAACGAAAATACCAAAATTCTTTGAAGGTACTGAAGGCCATCCCAGCTGAGGCTTATAACCGGCAAGTATATAGAAAATTGGTTCAAGCTTTAATCCGCTAAACCTAACTTACTCCCAACTCCAGATTTTCCCATGGAACCAGCAGATTAAGTATAACTTCGTGGGGGTAATGAGCCTACTCTGCTCTATATGTCTCAGTTTTGTCATGATGGAGCCTGTCGCCTCGTTGACAGCTTCCCAGTTCTCAGTGGACTGACACATGAGTGTCGTCAAATTTTCCACCGTAAAACTACCACAGAGTGTAGTTTTAAGTTTTTCCCTTTTACTTAAAAAGCGAGGGCTTTATTGCCAGTCAGTCTCTTCAAAGCATTCTGAACGTCGGACAATTCGGACCAATGTCGTGCTGGAGTCTAAAGCACCCATGTCCACTTAGTATTTGGGTTATGGAATGGATGTCGTCCGGCATATGTATGTAGTATTTTGTTTTTGTCAGTCCGTGTCAAATTTGATCAGATGGTATAAGTAAATATGAAGGTGCAAAACTATATATTTTTAAAGGCGCACTTCTCTTCTAAATCTATGTGATCTCCAATATCTGCGCCAATTTCATAACAAAATGCAATCGTCTTCATCGCTACTGGTTTCTCTTTTCCTTCAAGCCTCATCTCACCTTCTGGAAAACAACAGCGCGTATTTAGTGCCCACATTGTCGTCGCCGCGCGTCATTGTGACAAGGTCAGTTCCACGCCGTACGTGCTGCGTTTGTTTTAGCGTCGACAGCACACTGCCCGCCAATACTATGCCGACCAATATTTCGTAAATGCTTTTATCCGTGTGGCCAAAGATGTTGCGCCAGAAATCAAAACGTTTAACGGAAATAATAAGCAAAACAAATGGCAAAATAACTATCTTGCAAATCTAGAACGCGTGCAAGCAAAGGTGGGGCAAGGCAAGAAGAACTGAAGACTACGACAAAGAGTCAAAACCAAATGTAGAAGAAAGCAGAAAGCCAAACAAAGCAAACTTTATTCGCATAGTACGAGTACACCAACAAAAGTACAGTCCCAACTCGAAAAGCTGTGCCAGAAAGCATGCTCCAAAACATACATACACACAGCATACATATGGCAGAGTGTGTGTGTGTGTGTGAGTGTGCAGCAGCAGCACACCAAGCGGCGTTGCGACCATACAAAGAGCAACTACCATGCGAAATGACGTTGAGGCAACAACATTTTGGGGATTACAAGCTCAGCTCAAGCTTCAGCGCATATGTACAAACATACATACATATATTTATGCTTGCTGTACTTGGCTGCATGTTTGTGTTCGTAAGTGCATGGCGTGGAGTATAAGCTCGTACATGGCAAAGTGAAAAAGTAAAAGATAGAAATCAGGGAAAAGCCCCAATACGCACCGTAGCGTTGCTTCGAAAGCAAAACCTAAACGCCAAACAGTGAACGCGAACGACGCTCGCCAAACGGCAGAAGCGTTGGTTGGTATTGCGTTGGAGCCAAACTGGTTTCTGCCATAACGTTGTTTATTGTGATCTGTTCCTTTATACTCGCTCGTATGCAGTTTTTTTATTACAGTTGTTGCAGTGGCTTTTTCTTTTGATTTTTTGGTTCTTTTATTTGTCTCTTGTTATTTTTGTTGGCTGAGTTGCTGTTGCTTTTTGCTTGCACATTGGCTGTACTTTAGAGGCATACAAGAAACGTAAAGACGCCTGAATAAAGCTATAGCACCAACAATATCCACTCGCAAATAAGAGGAACTTGACTTCTAGCTTGTAATAGAAGTTGGGAAATCGTAAATTATTAGATTGTAAGGAAAAGTATATCTAAAGTCTGGTAAAAATAAACCCATTATTTCTCAAAGATGGCATTTGTAATTTGAATAAGCCCGTTCTGGTTCCGCTATAAGAAAAAATACATAGATTTTGTGCTAAAAAAAACTTCTCAGATATTTTTGTGTTTTTTGTAATTGCTTAACATTTTATTATTTTTTGAGCACGCTTCAAAAATTTACACCAGCAGAAAGAGTATATGGCATTTTTTGAGGTTTTCTTTGCTGAAAACGAAAACGGCCACATTCTTAATTTGATACTATACTGCCAACCAGTGGACCATCTAAAAGAAGTAATCACCCAGAAGTGGCCAAGAGGAGAGAAAGTGTGTTTCATCATAAAATAGCCAGGTCAAAAACATTGATTTGGACTCGCCAAAAGCTCTGTAGCTGAATTGTTGTCATAAGGGACATCCTAAAATCACATATCTCAGGAACTACTCAGCCGATTTCAACCAAATTCGGTATATAAGATTTTTCTAACATTTTTATTTCACAGAACGAAACACGAAAAGGGGCAAAACCAGACTGTAACCACACCCACTTCCCATATAACGCAATTTTAAATTCCATTTGACTCTTTCCTTTTAAGTTTACGAATCAAGAAGAAATTAATAATGCCTTTAGAGTATGCCACTTTATAACCAAAAATTGTCGAAATTCAACAAAAAATGTTCAAACCCCTAGGTAACGAATATTTGGACCACAGTACCCATAGTTGTCTTTTTACCACAGATATTGGTCAATGTGCGAGAAATGAAATAATTGAAATTTAGGGCTAATCTCTATCAGACAATGGTATGCCTCTGTGTCAAAAATGGATTGAATCGTCTCAATACTTCCCTTAGCTCTCACATACCTTAAAAAACGATTCTCGAAGCTCCAGGTGACTTTACGCCGCATATATCGGACAACAATGTCTCTTTGTATCTGAAATAGATGAAATTGGGCGAAAACTGGACCCAGCCGCCATATAACAAACACTTAGCAGATTGATAGATGGTCTTTAATGAACCACAGGAAAGATATTATTAGTGAAAACGATGTTCATTGTCCTTTTTGACATCAAAGGTATCGTGCACCACGAATCTGTTCTTTTTGGACAAACCGTCAACACCAAATTTTACGTCGGAGTCCTCAAAAGACTCAAATTGCTTCATTAATTTTTTTTAAATCTACTCAGTCCTATTACTTTCCGAGCAAATCCTATATTAATAGAAGGTACTTTTGGCCAAAATAGATAAAAATACAGTTGAACTTCCATAACTCGAACTCTTGAATTGGCAAAAGAAAAAAAATTCCATAAAAATTTCCTTCCAAAACTCAACATTTTTTTTGTGGATTGTGGTGACTCGACTTAGGGAAGTTCAACTGTATATATAATTGTTAGGATTCAGATTAAGATATTTCGCCTTTGATTCTTGCAAGTTGCAAGAGTATAAAATATTCGGTTGCTACCGAACTTAGCCTTTTTTCACTTGTTCGTTATTTTTAATTAAATGAAATATCGCATGCAAAACAAATCACAAAAAACTTGTTTTTTTTTTCTGACTTCTTAATCTAGATAACCCCTTAAATTATTACTTTTAAATAAAAAAATAACTAATTTAAAAAAAAAAAAAAAATGTTGTAATATTTAAAGTGTTTTAATATTTAATGAAAGTTGTAAAATTTGCAGAATCATGTATCCACGACTACTATTAATCTGAAATGTTTGATTGAGCCTTAAGAATTTCATTTGCCTTCAATTTCATTGCATTGTTTTCTGTGGTCATATCTGTTTGTCAGTGTGTATGGTAATTATGCAACATACGTGCTCTAAACTGCTCACGAACTAACACCCACATTTACTCATGCAATAACAACTTTTATATTTCGCTAAAAAAAACATTAGAAAAGTGAACACCTTACCATTCAATAAGTCTGCGAGATATCAAATGTCAATGCATACGAGTACCATACTCTATGTCAAAACAGTTACGAAGGTGACTTTTAAGTACGTGGAATTGAATAGTAGATTTACTGAAGATAGAGTAGGCATAATAACTTAAACTAAAGTATTGCTTACAACAGCAAAAAAAACACAGACAATAACAACCGACGATAGGCATATCAAGAGCTTTCCGCGAAAATATCGTAAGCGCCAAACATTAATTTTTATAGGGAAATTTCCATTAACAATGATGCTGGCAATAAATCATATTTACTATTGTAAATTTTACATTAATCAAAAATAATTGTTAATTATTTTTGATGCTCGATATTATGTCATATAATTTTATTCATAACATTCCACGAACTTAAGCACACTCGCTCGTACTCATACCTCATATTCATATGTTCGTACACTTGCATAGAATAGTGCATCAGCTAATTGCATACTCAGTTTCTCAATATGAATTCCTGGAAATTCAAATCGTGCCCCTGTAATTGCAACAATTTATTAATTTAAAAGAATTTACGAAAAGTAGGTCAAAACACGTTTGTGTGCATGTGTGCGTGTTATTGAATGCGTCCCATTAGTTTTACAATTTACATCCAATGCATTTTTAGTGCAAAGTATATAAAAATCTACATGTGCATATGTAAGTATACTCACGCATATTCCTCAATAATTTATTTACACATACATATGTATATACATACATACACACATAAATTCCATACTCCAAATATAGTACATTCATATTTAGTAAATTGTTGTTATCATTGAATTTTTCGTAGTAAGAGCTGTGATTCAATAAAAACACATACAAACGCTCACAAGTTTTGTAAAAATCAAAACGAAACAAAAAAAACAAGAAAGGAGGGACTCAGTTCTGCTGCAACCGAATATTTTATACTCTTGCAAATTGCAAGATGCAAAGCCAGGGAAATACCTTAAGGTGCATAGGATCGGAATCCAAGCAATTATACATATTCGACAAAAGGTTTGTTGGCAAAACGAAAATCATTATACATAAGTACATAATAGTATATGGGAGTTGAGGAGTATCGACCCAATTTTATCAGTTAACTATTATCATGTCACATATTAAAAAAATATTCCCTGAGATTCTGCAAGGTACCTCCCATGCCATCTCCAATCATATACAGTAAATGTCAAAAAGTCGAATTTTTTATTATGTTATTAAATTTTACAATACTCTTAGAATATTGTCTTAAAATTTCAAGTTGATCCGAGTAATACTTTTGGAGATACAGCTTTGAAAAGTTGCGCACTCGAAATGCGTTTTGTCGAAAATGTGTTTTTGAAGTCGGTTGGCAAGATTTCTCGAGAACTACTGAATCCATCTTCATTATATTTTATACAGGTTTTTGAGATACAATTCTTAAAGACTTGGACGAAGAATTTTTTTGCGATTACAACCATTTGAAAAAAAAAAATGTCGCGAAATTTTCATTTTTCGTAAAAATGTCCAAAAAACTAATTTCCATTTATTTTTCTTCGTCCAAGTTCTAAGTTAAGGTTCTAATTAAATAACGTATTTTTCACTTTAGATGATTTTGTAAGGAGTTCTCCTGCCAACGCAGACGCATCTTTTTTACGAGGAGTCACTGGAAATGGCGTGGCGTCGCAATGACCGAATTTAAAATATTTTATTCCAAAAGTTTCAGAATTTCTTTGTTACTAGTGTATGTTTGTAACAATAAAAAATTCTAATAAAGTATTTAATTTTTTAAATGAGAAAAAAATAGTTGAAAAAGACTGTTTTTTACCTAAGGAAACCCATGTAACACCTAAAGTCAACCGGATGTTATTTGTTTGTTATATAGGATGATTTCGAAAAGTTATATCCCTTTTAAGCACAAAGATACACTGTTGTGAGTAAAACATTCTCTTTCATTTTCATTGAGATAAATCACATGTTCGCCGATATATGCGGTATAAAGTCACCTGGAAGTTCTATTTGATTCAACCCATTCTTGGCACACAGACATACCATGGTCAAAAAGAGATTATCCCTCATTCCCAATTATTTTTCTCATACGTTGACCGATATTTGTGGTAAAAAGTCAACTATAGGTACTGGGATCCAAATATTCGAAACCTAAGGGGCTTGAACAGTTTTTGTTGGATTCGGACATAACGTAGCATACTGTAAAAGCATTGCTTCTTGATATGTAGACTGGAAAGGAAAGAGTCAGATTTAATTTAAAATTGTGATATATGAGAAGTAGGCGTGGTTGCAGTCTGATTTCGACCATTTTCACATTGTGACATAAGAATGTTAATATAATGCTACGTACCGAATTTGGTTGAAATTGGTCGAACAGGTCCTGAAATATGCGATTTTACCTAAAAGTGGGCGGTGCTATGTCCATCGTTCACTTTTTTCACCGGCTCGTATAAAGCTCTCTCATACCATCTCGGGCGAAACATTTAATGTCACTGGCGTATTTAATTAGTTTTTAACAGTAGCGTTATATAAGTAGAGGGCGGGGTTATCATCCGATTTCATACATTTTCACACCTTCGGTAGTAGTTCCTATAAGAATTGCCTTAAGCGAATTTAGCCATTGTAGCGTTGGTGGTCTAGAGGATATGTATATTAAACTTATTAGAAGATACAGCCACGCCCACTTTTCCAAATTTTTTTTCCGCAGGTATATATACATATATTGTGTATAACCCTATATCTATCTCGTTTAGTTTTAGGCCGTTAGGCGAACAAAACTATTATACTTGTACTCTGTAGCAACATGTTGCAAGAGTATAAAAATTTATTAGAACCGTTGTTTTATAGCATATTTGAATTAGATATTTTTATTGATAGTAATGCAAGGGTTAAATCGCGTTTGTTTTAATTTGTGTATTTACGAGGCTTTTGTACTTTATTGCACATTTTTGTTTTGTTATTGTCATTCGCAAGTGAAAGTGTACTGATAAATTGCACACAAGTATTTGTTGAATACACAATTTGTATTGTTCACTTTGAATAGCTTTATAAGTATAACAAATAATGTAAAATGTAAGTACATACATATATGTACATTTAAATACACTCCAGTTTATATTCTTGAGCGTCATCAGAAAATAAATAAAAAAATGCATTGTTTTTTATTTGACGAAATACGCCACTAAGCGAAAGTAATTACATAAGACCGAGCAGATACAATAATCTTGTTTGCTTTATAAAGACATAGAACGTAAGAACACGTAGTATTTTGAAGCTAATGGGCCAGTGCGTCATGCTGTCGATACTCAACGCTGAAATATGGCTTTAAATATGATGGTATAATTATGTGGTCCCCTAATGGTCCGTCATTTGTACTAAGCTGGTAAATCACCTTTTTTACTCTGCAACGAAATTCTGCATACTCCAAATATCCAAACACCAAATATTTTATCGTCGTTTCCTCTTTCACTATTTGGCTTGAATTGAAGATTCCAAATGTAGCTAGGTCATTCTCCACCTGATCTCTCCAACGGAGTGGAGGTCTTCCTCTGCTTCCCCCGGCGGGTATCGATCGATTGCGGTATCCGCCATTGTCAATGCAAAGCACCATAAATCTTCCGTAGAACCTTTCTCTCGTAACGGTGACTCATTAGATGTTGCCATCGCCCATGTCTCTTCACTATATAGCAGGACGGGAGTGATGAGTCACTTGTTGAATTTGGTCTTTGTTCATCGATAAAGGACTTTACTTCTCAATTGCAGTCAACAGTGACGTGGGAGACAAGTCGAGAGAGCGGAGATTGTTTGAATGATGGGAGGAGATATTTCGTCTTGTCCTGGTTCACTGGTCTGGTAGTGCTTCGCTTCTTTTTCCAACCTGGAGAGAGCAGAACTAACAGCGCGGGTGCTGAGGCCAATGATGTGAATGTTGTCAGCTCTGCAGGAGTAGATGGAAGAAGTCGCATGACAAGTAGTCGCCTTGAAACCTCGTTTATTATCGAACGGCTCGGAGAGATCCTTCCCGACCCTGACGGAAAAATTTGGTCTCCATATGTTAATTGGTAAGTGTTTAGCAAAAGATCGTGAAGTCATCGAAAACTTACCGCATCCGATTTGTGAATTCACCTTTGTTGATGAGGAGAACTTCAAAAAACTTAAAGAAACAAAGCTTAAAATTCGTGATGTTGGCGTCAGGGAGATAGCAGAGGATCTAAACGCATAAGAGATGGATCGACTCAACACATTTCAGTTGATTTTTTGGGCATGAAGCATGTCAATTTGAGACACATTTTTGTTAATGTTATGAAGGCTGTCAATGTTCGATTCGTTTCTTTTGCTAAAATGACGGCGTGTAGAGATCGCAAAAGGTTTTGATTGACAACGTGGTGTGACTTTATGAATCTAACTAAACTTTCCAGCAATCTATGGTGTACCAAAAATGGGTCGAAATAAAAAAAACACAATTCGCTGACGGCACCGAAGACTACCCAGCCGTGGCTTATAACATACTATGTAATGAAAGTTGGTTGAAGCGTTGGCATATTGGCTTACGAGTTGGCATATTGGCTCAAAAAGATTATCTTGAAAGCGATAAAAAAGTTTGTATTAAAATGCGTTCCCACGACAGGCAGACAGGCTCCAAGTAAGCGGAACGGACTCAGTTTTTTATCCGGCCAAGGACAATTCAACTCGGCTTCATTCCTCGAACTGCAGAAATGGTTTTAGCCGCTTCTCCAGCTGCAACAACTGTATTCAATTATGTGAAAATTATTTCTTTTGTCAGTCCAGGCAAAAATTATTTAGATGTTATTTCACCACTGATCGAGTAATATCATTTTTTTTATTGCAAAAGCTGAGCTCATTACGACATTTTGTCACACATTCTAATTAAGTGCATTGTAATTAACATATTTTTGATTTAATTACACAGTCGGAAGTATACCGTAGACAGTTCCCTACAGATTCCCACTCGGTATATTTTCTCACACAATTTTATCTACATCACCGAAAGTTATCTCAGCCATGACAAAAAGTTTAAAAAACGATATACAATAATTATCAATGTCTCCAGCGCTCAGGCGCGCCTAAGCACATACGAACTTTTGTATGTAGTAAGTATTTATGTATGTATATAAGACAAGTATGCCTACATTGCTGACTTAATACAAATGACAATTAGATGAATTACAAAGTGGACACCTTCCGCTCCGCGCCTTACTCCTCCTTTTACTGGAATAATCTGTGAAACTATCAGCTTTAGTTGATAGCGGCCGAGAACGCTAGCGACTTTAGCTATGCGGCGAGAAACGCGGTGTCTTTAATGTTAAGATCTTTAAATATTTGTTAAGCATCTTAGGCATAGCTTGCAGCGGCACACAAACAAGCCGCCGAGTGCAATATCTATGAGTGCAGGCGCATGAGCACGCACATACATGCATCCATAGAGACTATAGCGGAGTTTGTGCTTATGTGTGTTTGTAGCGTCAAATCTATTGGGTGCTGTGGCAAGCAAATTCCTCAAATGTTGATTATTTTCCTGTTTATAAATGCGATAATTAATTGGAGCCTTCAGCGCTTCCACACACCCGGAGTGATGGGTCAATGGCTGCTGGCTGCCGGCTGGTCGCTGGTGGCGGGCGATTGCTGGCTGTTCACCGTTGACTGCCGTTGACTGATGCCTTGTGGTAATGACTGCTATGCTTGTCCAAGTTGTTGGATGGATATGGAATTTCTTTTTTTTTGGTTTTTTTCGGCAGTGTCCGTTTAAGTGCGACCCACGCACTCGTTGAGGCGCTCCTGACAGACAATTAACGTTGTGATTTGCACTGCTTCGCTTCGGCGCACAGCCGGATGTTGTACGTATGCAGCAAGGTATATTTGTTTTAGGTTCAGGTCATAAACGTATGTGACTGTGTCTCTCTACTCATATGTAAATTCCTTTCCTGTATGTGGTTTTTTTCGCTGTGCGCTAGTAATCAGCGTGGCTAGCGGACTTCGCTGTAATTTACATTTTGTTATTGTTTTTCTTTCGCGAAGAATATTGAATCTGCTGCTGCTTCGGTTAAAGTTGAATTAGCCGAGCGCAGCGGTATAGAAATTAATTCGGTGCATTGTTTCATTTTAGCACTTTTCGTTGTTCTTGTTGTTGTTGTTTTTACTGTTTATGCCTGAGTTTTGCGGATGTGCCCGTCCTACGTTGCGCTCCCTCCCCGCCTAACGTTTTCATTATCATTACAGGCATGCGCCAGAGGCGCTGCGAATGCCAACATTAATAAGATGCGCAACAACAACAAACAATGAGTCTTCGCAAAAACAATAACATCGGCCACAATGCAAACGCACATGCGCACGCACACACACACATGCACTTACGTACATTCATTACTTCTTTGTGTAGCCCAAATGAAAATTCGCATGTAAATATACAAATTTGCCACACACACATACATACAATCAAATGTGTTCACACATACATATATGTATATACATGCATACATATGTACATATTTACTTGTATGTGGTATGGTCGGGTGTAAGGAGCAATTTTTGCGCGTTTATCGCCGGCGCGGATCAACGCAAAGGTCACAGTACGTTGGGTTCATTTGCAAATAATAGGCGTGACAAGTGCGTTACGCTCTGTTGCGTGTCGTAATCGAGCATCGGCGACAGCGTCGGTCACAGCCTCAATTTGTGCTCCAACTTTCGCAGCTTTTAATACCTATTGTGCCTGAATTCCAACATTAAAGTCACACAAATTATTCTGTTCGCCGCAAAAGATAATTACAAGATTTTGGGAATTTGTTGTTTTCTTTATTGTTATTTTACTTCTATGAACCTTTTGTATTAGCAAGAAAAATGTTGAATTTAAATTTAGTGACAACGTCGAAATTCCTCGCTTGTCGCGGTACAGCAGTTGCTTATATAATTTCGGCTGTCATTCAATGTGTAGCGTACACGCATGTGCAGTCTTTCATTATTGCCCTGGCGAAGAGAATGTTGTATTAGCACATTTAGTATGAGTACTCATGAATACACTTAATATAAGCTATACATTTATTTATGGTTTTATAAGTGATTACATAAGTTTGTACATGCAGATACATGCACTAGAGTGGGTCAAAAAAAACTATTTTTGTTTGCTTGGTACTATAAAAATATATGTTCTTCGACCCTTCTAAGAAAATCTAGAAGAGATGATATGATCTCTTAATTGTAATGGAAAGGTCCACGCCTGGCAGTTTCTATTTTTTATTATCAGATAAAAAATTCCATATCTTGCTTCCAACTATTTGATAAAATATCACGTTTCATAGTTTTTATAGGGAAATGAATGCTATACAAAATGATATAGTACTACATACTATTTTTTATATTTTTTCGTTGATTTTGACGTTTAATATCTCGTGAACGTTTAACTTAATCAAAAAAATTATTAAATACTAATTTTTTTCAAAGAGTGGCCAACGAGATGTGAATTTTCCTATCTGAAAGAAAAATATAGAAAACTGCAAGTCGGAGAACCTTGTTGTAATTAAGAGCACATACTTGGAGAGACTCTCTTAGAGTGGTCTAAAAATTTATTTTTCAGAGTATCAGGATTCATTTGTTTTCACCCACCCTAATATACATACATATGTAACAACATTTCGACAGTGGTGTCAATAAAATATGCAACTTAAAGCGAGAATATTAACATTTATATCATTTCCTTATTATAAAAAAATAATAGTAAATTGTCATTACCTTTGATTTTTGAAACTTCTGATTAAGACACAATTAATATGTGGTCTTTAAAAAATTAAAGCCTTGAAGGCTGTTTCAGTTTTAAGGGGCTATACCAGTGTGACGCATGAAAAATTAAGCGGTTTTCGTGAATTTTTTTAAGTGAAAGTACGCCATTGAATATTTCAAACTTCTTTGAACGTAATAAGGTATATTTTCAGCTATATTTTAAGATTTTTTTTTTACAAAAATGTTAAAAAGTAACGGAGTTATGGGCTCTCTTCGGAGGTGCCAAAAAAAAAAGTGCCCCAACTGCTGGCATGATTCCGGCCGAATGAGTAGCTCAAACAAAAAAAAAATGAGAAGTTTATTAAACTTAAAAATATTTCCTATACAGTGAACTACGATCTTTGAAAAATATCAAAAATTAAGAAAATGGCGTAATTTTGAAAAAAAAAATCTTTTTTTACGAAAAAAAATGTCGTTTTTTTAATGCCAAATTGACAATTTTCAACCAATCAAAAAGATCGTAGACTATTGTGTAGCAAATATATTAAACTATACCCAGTTTTAATTTGAAGTCGATCGGTCAATTTCCCGTTGAATTTGAAAAATGTCGTTTCGAGAAAAACGCGTTTAGAGTTTCACTTACTCTGCATATGTATGTATATGTTTACACCTCTGAGCAGTCGCTGTTTAGAACGCTGCTATTCAAAAACTATTCAAGATACGACCTTGCCGCTTTTACAGGATATTTTTGAATATATTAACTATCGAAAAGCAAAAAAAAAATTTTTTTTTTGAAGTGTCACACTGGTATAGCCCCTTAAGGGCTTTACTAATGCCCCTTAAGGGATTAGGGGTAGTCAAAGGCACGAAAAAATGCTAATTTTCAGTACTTTTTCTTTGCTATTAAATCGTGTTCTTTTACAAAAGTAGTAATATGGCATTATTATATAATGTGTTGACTTGAAGTCACGAAAGTTTCAAAAAAAAATTTATTTCCAAAGTTATAGTTGTTTGTGTTGACCCTGTTCCAAAAAAAAGTACTTGCGGTGGCAACCATAAGCCCTTGGAGATTCATCTAAAATCAATAGGACAAAAAATTAGTTTTTTAAATAAATAATCCTGGGTCTGATCGAAGGATTTTTTTTTTTTAATTATCAAAACGGTGGCCTCAGGAAATTTTTTTTTAAATTTTTGCGAAAAAATCAACAGTTAATTGGTCTTAAAAAATCGAACTTTTTGAAAAAAAAATCCTTCGATCAGGCCCGAGTTTATTATGTATTCTAAAAGCTGTATAAATTTCATTAAAATCTACTGAGCGGTTTTCGAGTTACAGTTGTCACCAGTTCAAAAAACATAGTTTTGAGAAAAACGCGTTTAAAGTTTCACACTAGCGCTTTGAAGTGCCCGAGCTCTCTTTGTTATTTGTCGAATAACTCAAAAACTAATTATCGGATCAACGTGAAATTTTCAGGGAATATTTTTAAGATATCATACTTAACGAAAAAAAATTATTTTTTAAAAATTCTGCCTACACCTAACCCCTGAAAGGTTATACATTTTAGAATAACACTGCCCTGTTTAATCGGAGATAAATGATCCAAATTGATCGCAATAAGCTCCCTATTTGCATGCTCTGTATATTGTCCGAGTACAATAAGGGGTGGAATAAAAAGTTAGCCCTAACTTTCAAAAGATACGCGTGCAAATTTAACAGCTGTCGAACTACTGATTTATGAGATATAGCATTTTGAGTGAAGAAATTTATGATAGTTTGCAAAAAATTGATAAACAGGTGTGTCGTGTGTTAAAAAAACATTGCTTCTTGGTGAAAAAAGTACTGTTGAAGCCAAGGTTTGACCTTACTTGCACTGCGCCAGTAAAATCAACCATTGAGAAGTGGTTTGCTAAGTTTAAACGAGACGAACTGAGCGGCGAAAACGTTGCACACAGTGGATACAAAGGGTGTGTTACTGGCAAAAACATCAAAAAAGTCCCAAAAACAATTCGGATGATAAACTCTAAAGATTTATTCTTCTTTTTCGTTTACGAAAGATATCAAAGGAACATGTTGAGTATTCTATGAATGAATATTTGCGTATGCGAAAGGTCTGTGCAAAGTGGGAGCCGCGTGAACAAAAGCAAAAACGAAGTGATTATTTTGAGGAATGCTTGAAGGTATTCAAATCGTAATAAAATCGCATTTGTGCTTCGAAATATGACAATAAATGCAACTTCCATCATTTCACATTGGAGTCCTATCGACAGTCAGCTGAGTGTTTTTTTTGAGGCTAGGGACACATTTTATTATACAAATGGTATTTCATTATTTTATGAACGTTATAATCATTTCATCGGGTTCGAAAGTAACTATATTTAATAATAAAATCTAATGTTATCAAAAAGAATGCAAGCTTACGAACTTTTCAGCACAACTGTTAGTTATAGTCTGATTAAATATCGAATTTTGGCATATATGTATATACTCGTATGTATGTATATACATACAACTTTTACATCCATTAGACCTAAGTCTGGTTTCAAATTAAATGCATAGTTGCTTATGTCTTGCTAACCACTGTCTGCGGATATGTAGATACATTTGTATATTTAAATTATAATAATTATTTGTACTTACTTGTCAAACCAAACTGAATTAGTATAAAGAGGTAAGACATAATGGCCGATAATATGACTAAGATGAACTCATTGTTGAGGTGAAAGAATCCCAACACCTTAATTTCGAGGTTTTCCACTTTGCGTTGACATATGAACGTCTCAACCTACAATATTATGGCAATAAAAGAAAATTTAGAATAATTTAAGGAAAACAGTATACATGCCCACATGTCTAAATATATATGTACATACATACTATGTACATTTCCATATACTTACATAAATATGTATTTTTATATTTGATTTTCCTGCAAAAAAGTGCGATAAGTCCGGGATGTGTCAGCGATTAGTTGTTATAAAGAATATTAATTTATTGAGTTTTCCAAATAATTCTTTGTCCAAGTGCATTTTCGCCAACGAAAATGCAACAGTTAATAAAATGTACCATTAATTCCACTAATGAAAATGCAACAGTCAACAAAATGTACCATTAATTCCGAAGAATTTTAATAATTTGTATTTATTGTTCATTCAAGTGCATTTCCGCCAACGAAAATGCAACAGTTAAACAAGAAACATTTCTTAAGAATTTTTACGCAAGCATTTATTTTTAAGTTATTGCAAGCAAGCAAAATATTAGTATTTAAGAAAGCACAAAATAAAACGGAATGCTGATTATCGATTCAAACTTCAACCCAGTTGTTTAATTATTCGTTGTTCATCACTTCGGTGAAAAAAGTGGCGCAGTCGGTAGGATACCCGTGTATCCTTGTGTGTAAAAATTTAAAATCAAGTTACATAAGAAAGGATATTGAATATTTCTATATTCGTAACGGGTAGAAAAAAATAAGAACAACGAATCCTTTAAAACATACAAAATAATTTTTGCTAAAAAGTTTAGTGAAAGTGACATTTGAACTTCATAAGATTGAAGAACGAATCCTTTAAAACATACAAAATATTTTTGCGAAAACGTTTAGTGAAAGTGACATTTGAACTTCATAAGATTGAAGAACGAATCCTTTAAAACACAAAAAAATTTTTGCAAAAAAGTTTAGTGAAAGTGACATTTGAACTTCATAAGATTGAAGAACGAATCCTTTAAAACGTACAAATTTTTCGAAAATAATACAAAAAGGGGGTGAAGAAAAGGGTAAAAAAGATTTACTCTTATCAACGATAATTTCAGACAACAACCGAAATATAAAGATACAGACAACTCATCAGCCAACTGCACATCCTAATCAACTTTAAACACAACATAGTGACAAATTTTTTCCATCCTTGGAAACACATCCAGATCAACTTCAACACAGAGCCAGACAGACAGCAATATAATATTCAACAACAACACCAGAAACTGCACATCCTAATCAACTTTAAACAGAACATAGTGACAAATTTTTTCCATCCTTGGAAACACATCCAGATCAACTTCAACACAGAGCCAGACAGACAGCAATATAATATTCAACAACAACACCAGAAACTGCACATCCTAATCAACTTTAAACAGAACATAGTGACAAATTTTTTTCCATCCTTGGAAACACATCCAGATCAACTTCAACACAGAGCCAGACATACAGCAATATAATATTCAACAACAACATCAGAAAGTGAGAATCCGATTAACTATATTATTTATAATTATTATTATTATTAAATGTATGTAACTGAAAAAATTAGCATAGAGTAAGAAATTGAAAGAAAATTACTATATACGTCTGGAAAACAAGAAAAAAAGGGAAATAAAATGGCAGTACCAGTTCAAAACTTTCTTACTATAAACCCTTTAAAATATCTTAATAACTTACCTGAATTCTGTGGCGACTCAAGAGACCTACAGACATTCACCACACTTATTAACCGAATACACCCACACCTACAAACATATGATGAACTGGCCCAACTAGTTTTTTCGGACATAATAAAATCAAAGCTAAAAGGAAGAGCAAGACAGGCAATAGAAATAAACTGCCACGCGACCTCATGGGCAGAGATTAAAAACATTCTACAGAATAATTTTGGGGATAGACGTTCTTGCGAAGAACTCTTTGACGAATTACGAAGCGTGACCTTTAGAACAAACACTTTAGATTTTTACAACGACATGAAAACCAGGTTACACAGGTTAAATAACAAATTAGTAACCATTTTAGGAGAAACCGAAGCAACTAGAGAGAGTGCGATGAACAACAAGCGCACTGCCCTCAATATCTTTAAAAACAAACTTCCTGAACCAATGAAATCAATCCTTTTCTGTAGGAACCCAGAAGACTTGGAACATGCGATGGACATACTGTTCCAAGCCGGGTACGCACATACAGGGAACAATAACGTGAACAACAGCACAGAATTAAAAACTCATTCAAGAAATAGGAATACTGACTATAGAAACTATACACAATACAATAAAAAAGACAGTAGGAATAGAACACAGTACGGGAATTCCCAACAACTATTCAACAGAAGGAATTTCCAACCAATGCCCCAAAATAACGGAAGAAATTACCAACAATCCCAACCATACCAACAAGCAAACCCACAAAATCCCAGTCCTCAAAACCCATCCTTCCAGAGACCAAATTTCAGAAACCAACCGGAACCTATGGACATAGGAAAAATAGAAGTGGCTGAAAATTTTCAGGAATCAGCCTCAAGAATAAATTACCATTTATAATAATAAAAACAAAGATAGGTTTCATAAGACTTATAATAGACACAGGCGCAACAAACTCCATTTTAAATCCGGGTATCTGCGACCCCAAAAGAATTCATCCAACTAGCCCACTTTTAATTAAAACTCTCCAACATCGAATTTACGTTGACAAAAAGGCAATAGTACCCATGTTCGAAGAATTTAGCGACATTGGAACTAATAAACCAATAGAATTTTATATAATAAAATTTCATAACTTTTTTGACGGTCTAATAGGTAACGATATATTGAGACCACTAAATGCCTGTATCGATTATAGAAAGAACGAAATAAATATCGGTAACAAAACACTCCCTATGCACTTCGAAAACGAAAACTTAAATGAAAGAAAGATAGTAGTACCAGATGACTCTGACCTAGTATATTATAAGGAAGAAAACGGCGGAAACATTGTAAGAGAGGGAATTTTAAATGTAAGAAATCAAGAGGCAAAGATAAACTTACTATCTGGAACCAATCGGGTGACTATGCAAAAAGTAGATCACGAAAATTTTAACATAATCGAAAATAAAGAATCTAAACCATTGGCTGACCAAATTAGAATAGGGCACTTGAACCCCGAAGAAAGGTCACAATTGTTGCAAATAATAAAAGAATATCGTAATATTTTTTACCAGGAAAATGAAGGACTTTCATTTACTTCAGCAATAAAACATAGAATTAGAACTACAAACAACATACCTATATTTTCTAAGTCATATAGGTACCCGTACGTACATAAGAAAGAAGTCACAGATCAAATCCAAGAAATGTTAAAACACGGGATAATTAGGAATAGCAATTCTCCCTACTCAGCCCCAATTTGGATCGTGCCAAAGAAGGCCGATGCCAGCGGGAAACCAAAGTGGAGACTTGTAATCGACTATCGTAAACTGAACGAAGTAACGATCGATGATAAGTTTCCCATCCCGAACATAGACGAGATTCTTGAAAAACTGGGAAGAAGCCAGTACTTCACTACACTCGATTTGGCGAAGGGTTTCCACCAAATCGAGATAGAGGAAGAAGACATCCACAAAACTGCGTTTAGTGTCGAAGGAGGGCACTATGAATTTCTGCGAATGCCTTTCGGACTAAAAACAGCCCCTGCAACGTTCCAGAGATTGATGAATAATCTACTCCAAGATTATATCAACAAAATCTGCCTAGTATACCTGGACGATATAATCATATTTTCAACATCCTTACAGGAACATATGAACTCACTTAGACTTATATTCGCAAGATTACAGGAGGCAAATTTAAAAGTGCAGTTAGATAAATCAGAATTTCTAAAAAGGAAACAGAGTTCCTTGGGCACATAATTACAACGGAAGGAGTCAAGCCCAATCCTAAAAAGATAGAATGCGTTGTTAATTTCCCAATACCCAAAACAGCAAAACAGATCAAGCAATTCTTAGGGCTCACAGGCTACTACAGGAAGTTCATAAAGGACTACTCGGCTATAGCTAAACCAATGACTAGGTGCTTAAAGAAAGATTCACAGATAAATATAAATGACTCGGACTACGAAAAAAGTTTTAACACCCTCAAGACCCTACTAACGCATGATCCAATATTAACATACCCAGACTTTTCTAAAACATTTACATTGACAACGGACGCGAGTAATTACGCTTTGGGAGCGGTACTTTCGCAAGGTAATCATCCAATATGCTACGCCAGTCGCACTCTTAATACGCATGAAACAAATTATAGCACAATAGAGAAGGAATTATTGGCAATCGTGTGGGCTACAAAATATTTTAGGCCATACCTTTTTGGTCGTAAGTTTATAATAGAGACAGATCACAAGCCACTGACCTGGCTCTTTTCTATAAAAGAACCAAATTCAAAACTTGTTAGGTGGAGATTAAGACTATCTGAATACGATTATGATATTAGGTACAAGAAAGGAACAAAGAATAGTAATGCCGACGCTTTGTCAAGGATTGAAATTGAACCCAGCATTAATACACTAGAATGCGATAGGGGAACGATAAAAAGTACTACTTCACCAATTAATATGTTTAAAAATCAAGTAGTTATAATAAAAACTACCTCTGGATCATTAAGAATAAAAAATAAATCTGTTTTTAAAAATAAAAGAAGAATAATTTCTATGAAGGAAATGGACAGGGAAACAGCAATTACAATACTAAAGAATCATTTTAATCCAACACAACTGAATGCTATTTTTATCGAAGACGAATTTTATACTATGTTTAAAACTGTTTACGAAGAACTATTTTCAAATAACCCAAATTTTAAAGTACTTAGATCTACACTCATGACGGAAGACATAGAAGACGAAAATCGATTAACTGAAATTATTAAAAACGAACATCTTGACAAAAACCATAGAGGAATTCAGGCAGTATATAAAGAATTAATTACGCGAATTTACAATCCTAAATTAAAACAAAGGATAACTCAGTTCATAAATAACTGTGAAGTTTGTAACTTAGAAAAATACGATAGGAAACCCACGAAGATCCCTTACAAAATTACAGAAACTCCATCCAAACCTCTGGAAACATTACATATAGACGTATTTTATACTTTAGGTAAGAAACTTTTTATGACAGCAATTGATAAATTTTCGAAGTTCGCGCTAGCATTTCAAATAAACGGTAGGAGTTGGACAGAATTTAAAACAAAACTTTTGCTGATAATCAATACTTATGGGAAAATAAATAAAATTGTTGTGGATAATGAACTAGGCTTTAAAGCTATACCGATGCAAGAATTTTTGAAAAAGGAGAACATAGATATTCACTATACTTCCAATAGTAACCATACGTCTAACGCCGACATTGAGAGACTACACAACACAATCAATGAGCACATACGCTTATTAAGGCACGATAAAGAAAACAAAGACGAAAGTATAGAAGATAAAATGATAAGAATAATAGGTTTTTATAATAATACAATACATAGCACGACCGGCATCAAACCGATTGATTTTGTAAATGGCAAAGTACATGAAGATAGATACAAAGAAATTCATGATCTTATAAATTCAAAGAAAGAAAAGTACATTCAGAAGTTAAATGAAAACCGGAAGGATATAGAATTAGAAGGCGGACCAAATTACATTAGAGAGATAAGAGGGGGTAAAAATCACAGAAAATACAGGAAAATTAATGCTGAAAAAATAGATGATGACCACTTACAGATAACAGAAACTGGACATAAATATTATAAAGCTCACGTTAGACCTAAGAAGAAATACCAAGACAAGAGTAACCCCAAAATCAAAGCTACAATTAAATAAAAGTAATTTTTTTAGATGATTTTATAAAAATTAACGATGATTGTTTAAACAAAATACTAAACTTTGAAGAAGCTAATTGCAAAATGCAAACATTAAATACACAAGAGATAAGCGAAATAATTCCTGGAGTACTAATTCTTAAACATTTTAACAGCACAATATCCCATAAACTAAACACAACAAAGCTAAATTAAACATTTCAGGAAATTACTTAATCAAATTCGAAAATTGTGAAATAAACGCGTTAAACAAGACTTTTACAAATGTCAAAATAAAAATACAAGACAAGTTTATTCTTCCTAATATCATTACAAAAATTAAAGACAATAGTAATACAACACTAGCAGACATAAAAATTGAATCTTTATACCTGAAGCAAATAGAATACGAAGAAACACTGAAAAATATACAATAAACAGATAAGAACTCAAAAATACTTAGTTTTGGTATAGATATCTCAATTATTATATCAATATGTATCTTAATTATTTTTATATACCTCTTTAAGAATACAAAAACATATATTCCAAATGTACAATTAAAAAAGGAAACTACTATAAACAATCCGGCAAAGATAATATAATTTCGTCGGAGCCTCAAACTAACGGTGGGGGTGTTATAAAGAATATTAATTTATTGAGTTTTCCAAATAATTCTTTGTCCAAGTGCATTTTCGCCAACGAAAATGCAACAGTTAATAAAATGTACCATTAATTCCACTAACGAAAATGCAACAGTCAACAAAATGTACCATTAATTCCGAAGAATTTTAATAATTTGTATTTATTGTTCATTCAAGTGCATTTCCGCTAACGAAAATGCAACAGTTAAACAAGAAACATTTCTTAAGAATTTTTACGCAAGCATTTATTTTTAAGTTATTGCAAGCAAGCAAAATATTAGTATTTAAGAAAGCACAAAATAAAACGGAATGCTGATTATCGATTCAAACTTCAACCCAGTTGTTTAATTATTCGTTGTTCATCACTTCGGTGAAAAAAGTATTAGTCTCTAATGATACTTTTGACATTTTTGTACAGAAAAAATATTCCTTTTCGTTTAACCATGTTCTATGCAAACACTAATTGTACGCTTTTATGCCCGAAAGCTTACCAAAGGATACTATTCGTAAAAATCGTTTAAGAGGGTAATTTCTGGTATGAACTAACTTATCTCCAAGTATACCCTAAAGGTATTCGCTAGGTACTATTAAATACCTAATTATATTCTAAAGATACGAGCTGGATACTAATTTATTCAACTTCTGTTTTGTATGTTACAAAGTTCTTACTCGCAATTATTCTCTTATAACAAGCTATTTCCTTGTAGAAATCTACTAGGAGGTTGCAGATTTTGGAACAACTGTTATTATAAGGAAGCCTAGGGTTACTACGAGCTTGGCAATGTTCTACAATTTACTTTGCTAAGCACATATGTCACACTTTGCCAGCCACTGGCGAATGGATCTTGCTTTTTATTCTTTCTATGCTTCTCTATTTTCAATTTTTTAATATTACATATACCTAAACTTACGCTTTCGTCCCAACGCGCATCGATATCGGAGCAGACCAGATCCAAATTGAGCAAATCGGTCAGCTGTGACTTCAACACTACCCCATCAGTGCTAAATATTAAGAAAGCCAAGTTGCAAAACTTAAAAACCGTGGAGAAAAACGCCATTAAATCCACA
Source organism: Bactrocera dorsalis (assembly GCF_023373825.1). Classification (NCBI taxonomy): domain Eukaryota; kingdom Metazoa; phylum Arthropoda; class Insecta; order Diptera; family Tephritidae; genus Bactrocera; species Bactrocera dorsalis. Next base: position 18,023,499 of record NC_064304.1, on the reverse strand, counting down.
GCACCCGTTTCGATATATCGCGATATAAAGCGATGCATAAGCATCAGTATGATCACAAAGTTGTAGTAAATGTAGTAAAGCACTTGCCAGCGGAAAATGTGATGAAACTCTTTGGTCAACTCATATAAAACCGAATAAATATTGTTGCTGTCGTCGATGCTTTCCGAGCACAAGCACAATTCTTTCATACGTTGATGTTTACTTAAACGCTGTTGCGGCTCTTCCGATTCAATTCGGCTCATCCTTTCAAGCATTCGCTCCAGATATGTAGCCATTGCAATGTACATTTGTCTGATGACCATAAAGCCCACAAAACAACAATCCAATATATATATTGTGCTTAACCACAAGTAAATGCCTGCTAAAAAACTCATCAGTCCTGTACCTTCGACTAGTAATGGAATTTCATACATCAGTCCGAAAGCGCTGAGTAGAAATTTCAATATGATGGATATTACAAATGTGCGTCCCAGTATCTGTTCAAAGCCTGACTTTGTTGAAATCCTTTCGTACATATTAACGAGTTTGTTGATTATTTGAAATATTTTTCGTTCCGAACACTCATGTATAACGAATGATAGTATCGAGAAGAGTGTTACAGTTGTCACTTGCACATCGGCAAAAAACATTAAAAATGAATTGCCTATATATCGCACATATGGTGCCATCATTTTTGGCATCAACGACGCAAAAATCAGAGAAAGCCAAATGCGCCATATAATTCTTATAATGCGAATCCAACGCTTTCCTTGACGTAACTCCATCTTCTGTTTCTGCAATTTCCAACCGAACACACTCAAGAAGTGTCCATACTTATAGAGCACTCTAAGCAGGCGGTAAGCGAAAAGCTCTGTGCGATTGTACTTCGACATAGTTAACCACAAACTGAGCTGTTCGAAGGGTCGCCGTGCTGGGTATACCTCAATGAGGAGAAGTTGTCAGGAAAAGGATGTAAGTGTGTATATCGTACTATGTTCAATCTACTACAATAGCCGACACTCTGTTGCCTATTTTACTAATTAAATATAGAGATAAGATGCCTGCGATATGGACTCATGACCATTGCTGTGACCGTATATACCATAGTTGGCTAGTCAATGTTTGGTGTACAGGGAAAAGTAATACACAAACATCCTCATAATTATTATTCAAGCGATAGATTGAAGATTTCGGTTATCCTCGTTAACTCATCAGCTTTCAAATGAAAAACAATTAATTTAGTTACACCTGAACTTGTATCTATTATATAACGCGGAGTACAACATTGAAATGACCTGGAAGGGAACTAGTTTACAACTAGAGTTTCCTAGCAAAAATAAACTACTCTGAGAGAGGCCAGACTTTTGTCAATTATAAACCAAATTTAAACTTTTGTGTAGTTATTTTTGAATTAGACAAACCACCGAAAAAATCTCATATTTCAATATCTTTAATTATGGGTATTTTTGATTTTAGTATTTTATTTGTTTCACTTTGAAATTCAAAGATTTCGTTCTAGAGTTGCATTAGCCACAATCGTACTAGTATTTCTGAACGAATTTGACGGTGGATATTTTGTAAGGTTCAACATGTAAAAAACATCAGTTACTTGTGCAAAAAAAGATGGTTGCCTTACTGGTTAGGTTTTTGCTTCTTACTAGTGAGAATTTAGTTTATAACTAGTTCTTCTGACTGCAATTTAGTAATAATGTATTTTATGTACAAGTATATGCAATGTTTGTCGACAGTAATGATACGTTTGTAGGGTCTTCAGCTACGTTGTCAAGCAATTGGTTAATGTTTTGGGTATGAAGCGAGTCAGTGCTAGACTCGTGCCAAAAGAAAATGTGTTAAGTCGATCCATAGTAGATATTGAGATCCTTTGCTGTCTGTGAACCATAAAGTCAACACGACATTGTCGTCACTAACAGAGATGGATGGACGACTCACATGAGGCAAAATTTCGATTATGAAAACACTGCTGCCATAATTCTATTAGAAACACAAAACAAGAGCAAACTCTTTGTTAAATTTTTTTCCATGGTAGAAATCACCAGATAAACTTCGCGCGAACATAACACGGGTTGTAATTAGTCTAGGGGAAATTCCAAACAATTAGCACGAAATGGATCAGACCAGATGAAATTTGATCAGATGATATTTGTATATAAAATCAATCAGACATTCGGAGGCAGTTGATTTTTAAAGAATCTTCAATTGTCGCACAAAATCTAGTAAGGAACTTTTGTAAAAAGTGTATTAATAATCTAAACCCATATTCTTGGATGTTCTCTAATATTTGGGACCAAATTGAGATTCTCTAAACGAGAATTTGTAATGAAAGTCGGATTATGTGTTGTTCAAATGCCTATTTAAACTGATTTTAGATTGGTGTTATTGCAATAATAAAAGCTCCGCCAGAATCGGGAAGCACCTCTACGAGACGACTTTCTATCTTGCGACTTCTTCAATCTATTGCTTGGAAAAATAATGCTACCTGCACAGCTGAGTCGAGAAGGCACAATCCTTTATAAGAGTATACAGCTACTCGCGTATGCCGATGATATTGATATCATTGCCCTCTACATTCGCGCTGTTTGTTCTGCTTTCTCCAGACTATATAAGGAAGCGAAGCAAATGGGTCTGGTAGTGAACGAGGGCAAGACCAGCAACAATGTTGAACTCGAAATCCAACTCAGAATAACTCGTGTCAACAGATGCTACTTCAGACTGAGTAGTGAATTGAAAAGTAAAGTCCTTCCTCGATGAACATAGACCAAACTCTGGTGCAGAGGCATGAACGATAACAATATCTGATGAGTCGGCGTTACGAGTTTTCGAGGAAAAAGTTCCGCGAAAGATTTTTGGTCCTTTGCGCGTTGGCCACGACGATGGAACGATGAGCTGTATGAGATTTACGACGATATTAACATGGTTCAGCGAATTAAGAGACAGCGGCTACACTAGCTATATCATGTCGTCCGGATGGATGAAAACACTCCAGCTCTGAAAGTATTCGACAGTACACGCTGGAGGAAGTAGAGGAAGACCTCTGCCTCGTTGGTGAGATCAGGTGAAGAACGACCTAGGCTTCACTTGGTATCTAAAATTGGCGGCAAATTAAGGATTTCCTACGTAATTGGCTCCTATTGCAGTCTGATTTCTATTATACATATAATACAATACTTCCAAAAATTTAGCAACTTGGTTTCTACAGCATCCGACATTGAAAATGACGGTCTGGGGAGGTCTATTAAGCAGTCAAGCCGAATAAAATACCAAGAAAAATATATTTTTACTTCCATATAATGTCTGTAAGTATACAAAAATGTCTAAGTGCTGTTATAGTGTAATTGAATAGGCATATTCATATATACTACACATCTAATGCTTGCTTATGCTACAATGGCAGAGACTATTTTTCAGGCCATCAAGCTGCGGCTTTCACCAGCACAAGTTTCACAGAGATATTACTGGTTTTTATTCGCCAAAGAAATCGCTTAGAACAAAGACTATTATGCATTTGAAACCAGGAAGTGTAAGGCTATTAAGCCATGCAACGTCTTGTGGAAAACTTGCTCATACAACTTTCTTTGACAATTGTGTTCACCAGTTCGCTCGTGTGTGCTGGAAACCGCTTCCACTGAGGTTTTGCATAGACTTTATCGAAGATTTCGCGCAAATTTTGCCAAAAAGAGACTTTCAAATAGAAACGGCTTGTGTGTTTGTGTACATGTTTATGTATACACATACATATATGAATACGAAGGTATATTTGTGTTTGAATTAAGTTTGAATCCTGTTCGAACAGTAGCAGCGAATAAACCGAGTTGCAGTGGTACAATAACTAGTGTTAGTATGGGTATATGTATGTATGGATATGTGTATACTGCGGTTTAAGATACGAACACTACCGCTTTTCCAAGCTATACATTATTTTATCGCCTCTTGGCGTATCCGTGTATCTGTTGACTGTATGTACGAGCATCGAAAGCGCTATTGCTAGGCATAACTGGTTTGTTGTAATGCCAGAGACCATAGACTTGCTGACTTTTTATGATTTATATACATACATATGTACATACATATTTATACTTATGTTTGTGACAAGAGTTTGTTGTGCCACTCTATGCAGCATTATATGCTTGTATGTGTGCAAGTGTATGCAGTTTGCACAGATTATCTGGTGAATTGCAACGGCAGTGGCAACCTCAGTTGACGGCACCGCATCTTTGGCGAATTGCCGCCACTAGGAGTTGCAGTTTATATAGCGCAACCAGTTCTTTGGCTGCACCACAACACAGCGCCATGCGGCGCACTCGTTGTGGTTGCTCTATGACTTAGCGGTTACGAGAGCGCCTAGGCTTGAACAGATACATTCATATGCATATACAATATACTCAAAGCTATGGACTGCAAGTTGTGGTTTAGCTTTCAGTTTAAATCACAATGAAGAAATATCTATTTTTCAAAGATACTTCCTTATTTTTTAATGATTGTTATACCCTGTATAGTGTATCATAAGATTGCCGCGATGTTTGTAACATAGTATAAAATGTAAAAAAGGTAATGGATTTCGAGGTTTTCTACTTTTTTTTAACAAAAAAATACAGAAACTTCAAATTTAATGGGGAATATTTATAATCAATCGAAGGAACATGCTTTGCATTTATTTTTTGAAAATTATCTCAAATCTCAAATGTTGGCCGCGGCTACGTGTCAGCTGGTCCATCCGTTGAGCCCAATTTTCGATAACTCGTTCGAGCTTTAATACTAGTAATTGGCGAATGACACGCATGTTGTTTTGCTCCAAAACCTGAAGCGAAGCGGGATTGTCCGCATAGGCTTTAGAGTTTCTATATCCCCACATAAGAGACTCAAAACGTGAAATTTTATGCTCACCGAAGTGTTCTCTCAATAAATCAACATTGATTGATACGAAATGTGGGCAGTTATCTTGTTAAAACTAAATGCCGCCTAGATCACGAGCTTCAATTTCAGGCAGCAAATAGTCGATTCTCACCGGCATTTTTTTTGAAGAAATATGAACCGATAATTCCACCGGCACACACGCCCCACCAAATCGTTGCTTTTTTCTGGATGAAATAGCAACTCTTAAATCTCTGCAGGTTGCTATTCGTCCCAAATGCGCCAATTTTGCTTCTTTACATACCCATTGAGTCAGAAATTCATCTCATCGCTGAAGAAAATTTGGCTCGGAAACGATCTTTTTGAAACTTTGCAAGAGTCCATAGAGCGAAGTGATGCCGATTCGGAAGATCGAGCGGCTTCAGTCATTGCACAAGCTGTATTTTGTACGCTTGCAATTTAATATCTCGACGTAAAATGTTCCATAGGTCATTCCGAGTTGCTGCGAACGGCGCGGAATCGACTCTCCACGGTCTTTGTGTACACTCTCAGGTACGGCTGCCATACTTTTTCACTGCGTAGACGCGGTCTATTCGGTCGAATATTATCCAAAAAAGAATGCTGGGTCCCAAGATGAGTGATGGTGTTGCGAATAGTACGCTCAGTAGTTCGATTATGTGGATCATAAGTTGAGCGAAGCGCGTAAATCACAAGCTTTGCGAAACGTGATATTCGTAATAAAGTTGAACGATTTGTTAACGATAATCAGGCGTAAGTCTTTCCGTTCTGAAATACCAAACAATACTGAACAAAAATCACTTGACTGCTTGACACGGCTCACCTCTACTTGGATCACTCGTTAATAGACATAGGCAAGTATATAAAGCAGAGTCTCTAAAATTCTAAAGAAAATCGATCCAGTGGAACCTGACAAATTGTGGCTATCGTTTTGAAAAAAAAGTGGGTTTTAAGTTAGATGCTGAAGTCAGCAAAGTACCTACATATATATTCGAAAATAATTTGAGTTTTGAAAAATCCTTACCCTTGAATAGTTAAACTTTGAAAATATAAAAAAAGAAAATGGATTTATTTTTAGTTCTAGGCTAGAATACCCCCTTAACTTTGTCAAAGCTTGCCGTATTACTTGTCTGGAGAGATAAGGAATTTATTTCTATATAAAATTGAAAATTTGAGAAGTTACATATAGATTTTTTGCTATAACAAGATTGGTCGAGAAGAAGAACCCTGATCAAAAGATGTAACGCCGAAACTATCATTAGACTCGTTGTACTAGCAAGTGATATTCAACTAATAACTCGGTGGATTTAATGACATTCTTAAGTTTTTTTCTTCCATGCTGTCCAATTTCTTTTGAATTGGAACATACAATTCCTTATTGGAGAGTTAAATTCAAAATCAGAATCATGAAAGTCACATTATCGCAGTCGACACAACAAGATAACTCGAGATAGACCAATAAGTGGTTAGGAATATTCCAATTTTTGAAGGCTGAATCTTCCTCTATAGTAGCATTGTTCCTAAGTTTTCTTCAGAACATCTTCTTATAAACAAAATTAAGTAAGGAAAGTTTAAAATCGGTTTGTGTGATATAGTTGTCCGATCTGGGCGATTCCGGCAAAAAATCAATAGAATATCAAATGCACATACATATGTACATATGTATTAAATATCATTCGAATATCTTAAAAACTGAGAAAGAAATTTGTATAATTCCGCAAAGATACATACATATGTATACTACGCCTTAAAAATCGATGGTTTGAAACCGTTTTTATACCCATAGTCTATTAATCAAAGTTGTTCAGAAAGTTTCATAGAACAATTCTCCACATTTTCCTGTCGTCCCGCTCTGATATACATATATATATGTACATATGTACATACCATACATACATACATATATCATTATGTAATAGGAATATTGCTTTGAAATCTTCCAATATGTAATAACAGCCAACTACAAGCATTAAGCCAATACTGAACTAGTTTTTTTTAATTTCAGAAAAGGATTTTGATACCTTAACTAAGCGCGAGTTTTGTCGTTGCTTAATTTGGTTTCAATATAGAGACCATATCCCTGGCGACACAGATATTCGTGTCTTACCTGACCATTTTTAAATGCGTACGTTGATTCCTGCAGCTGCCACACGCACGTGCTTACCTGTCCAGGAATAGGTACATATATGTACATATGTACGAGTATGTACGTACATAAAAACCAGATCTAAATAGTGCAAACCGCAATGATGATACACAGACAATGTTGATAGGAAGCTTCAGCAAGTGCATGCACCTCTTAGAGTGAACATGTAAGTTTGTTGTCCCCGTATAAATGTGTGTTTGTCATCGCAATTGAAGTACATGAAATAATTGCAGCTAGTACTTATTTCAACCTAACACAACGCGCCCTCTCAAATCAAGCTATCCAATGATAGTATTACACACACACATGAATATCACATTTTTTGTGATCGGTGCTACGTCGATCAGTGTGCTACGTTGACCCCATATCGAATGCGTCTGCGAAATTGTGTTGTGTTGTGTTGTGTGGTGTTGTGAAAGCAGTTGCTTTACGCAGAGTCATTTCAAAACAACTCCATCCACTTCTCTTCACTGCTCTCCTCTCTGCCGAGATCGGCTATCTACTCATACTCCACTCTTTTCTCTAGTTTACCCGCGCACTCACCGCGTCCTGCTCCACTTTGCCGTAAATCGAATCAGGGAAGACCTAGTGAGGCCAAGCCAGGCCAATGAACTGTGACTGCAGTTTTACAGTGAGTTCGGCCAGTTGGCCGCATGGACTACGTGTTGCAGCGTTCGTTTTTTGCTTTGCATTTTGTTTTTGCAGCAATATTGTAAGCGAATAATTGCATAGGATAGGAGAAGTGCACGTGCACGATTCGACCACAACCACTTTTAGCAACTGGCCATACAAAAGCAACAACTACTTTGGACGCTAGTTGCTGGATGCTGCTCATGGTGTAAGCTGTCAACATTTGTGGAATGGAAGAAAGCAGAAAATAGATGGAAAATCAGGACAAACGGACTTTTTATGAAAACCATTTTTTATGTACATATCTCTGTTGGATGTGTAGTTAAGGGGCAATAAGAAATTTTTTGCTTTTAGGGTTACTTAAAATATGAGAGAGGAAGTGCATCTTATTTCAAATGAAATGGTGAAAATATTAAGAAAGTTTAAAAAAACTGCACATGCATTTAATTTCTATTCCCTGTTCGGTGGAATGGCTGAAGGTATACGCTCATAAGTGTTTAAGGCTTGAACTCCCAAACGCAGCAGTCAAGAAGAAATATGGAATCTAAAGCTAGACCTGTGAAAAGCCCCAAAACTAAGCAGAGGGTAACCTTACTGAGGGCAAAGAGATCACTCCATCTCTTGTGATCGATCTTTGTTAAAAAGGTCGATGGTGGCCCAGTGCCGGCCATGCTCCCGCGAAACGCAGTTATCTAGTAGTGGAACACAAGAGAATACCGATACATTCTATCGGTAGAGGTTCAAGAGTGCCTTTCCTTGCCAGCTCATCAGCTTTACAATTTCCTGTGACTCCGCTGTGGCATGACACCCATACCAGGATTATCACAAATACACTGGATGTTATTGAAAGCGAGATTAGGCACTCTTTGACCAACCCTGAACGCATTGTTAATGAGTTCAAAGCTAGTATCACCGCTCTGCTAACTGAGTGAATAGTCACTACTTTGAAGGAAGTTGCACCCCGGAGCAATAAATCTGCTGCTACCTTAGTAGCTGCAACCTCGGTTTGGAAAACACTGTAATTGGATGCTAACCTAACCTATAGAATATGCGAACCACTACCTCGAAGCGAAAAATAGGGTGTTATTTTTATAAAAAATTCCGGTTTTTCACGTCTAAAAGATTGTTTGTGCATCCACTTGTTGGACAATATCATTTGGTGTTCGATCAGAAATGAGAGTAGAAGCATCTAGCAGAGATGTAAGCATCAATTCTGCATAAGTACATGTACTTGCATATGTATGTAGATATATGTATGTATATTAAGTAAGTCGTTCTCTTGTAATTCGATATATGTATGTATGTACATAAGTACAGTAACTTCTCACATGTATTTTGTTTTTGTAAATATTTAAATTTTCACTGAGCATGCTTACAATTTCACCAAGCCACTACCAACCGTGTTAGCTGTCAAATGTTGCTGACGTAACAACAAAGTGAGGATATTTGTTATTTTATATCCTGAACAGTGTATACATATTAAGTTTGCCACGAAGTTTGTAACACCTAGAAGGAAACGTCGGAGAACTATTAAAAAATATACATATGTATGTACATACATATGTATATGTGTAAATGATCAGCACGACGAGCTGAGTAGATTTAGCCATGTCCAGCAATCATCATTGAAGAATATTCGACCGAATAGACCACGTCCAGCATTAAGCCGTGAGAGTGTACACGAGACTGCAGCTCGGACTGACGTATGGAGCGACTTGGCGCATTTTACGTCGAGATCTTAAATTGATAGTGTATAAAAGAAGTGTATAAAAGAAGAACTAAAGCCGCTCGACGGGATCTTGAAAAGTTCAAAGAAGATCCGACGTTTTTGAGGCAAATTTTGTTCAGCGATGAGGCTCAACGGTTAAGTAAACAAGCAAAACTGTCACGTTTGAAACGAAGGCCAACCTCAAGATATTCGAAAACTGTGATTTTCGGCCCGTTCTTCAAAAATGATGCCGGTGAGAACGTAACCTCCAATCGCGCTATGATAGTCGACTATTTGATGCCTGAAATTGAAGCTCGTGATCTCGGCGATACTTGGTTTCAACAATATGGCGCTACTTCGCATACATCGCATCAAGCAATGGATTTATTGAGAGAACACTTCGGTATCACACAGTTAGACCTTTCGCTGTGGGGATATGTAAAGTCTAAAGTCTATGTGAACAAGCCCGCTTCCTTTCAGGCCTTGGAGGTAAATATGCTGAGTGTCATTCGCCATTTACTAGTCGAAATGCTTGGAACGAGTCATCGCAAATTGGACTCAATGGATGGACCAGCTGACACGTAGCCGCGGCCAACATTTGAGATTTGAGATAATCTTCAAAAAATAAATGTCAAGGAATGTACTTTCGAATGATAATAAATATTACCCATTAAATTTGAGTTTTCTGTGTTTTTTCTTTACAAAAGTAGGGAACCCCGAAATGGAGCATTCTTTAGCTGCCAAACAAACTGACCGATCAGAATAAAGTTATCGGGAATACTACATACATATGTAAGTATGTATTTGCATTATTGCTTGTTTGCAGCCGATATGAACATTTTTGCTTCTATAAACAAAATAGAAAACGAGCTAAGTTGAGTTAATGTTTATGTAACTTGTCCGCAGTTCCAATTTTCATAAAAGCTTCTTGAAAAAATCAGATAAATCCATGTAAGAGCTGTCAAAAAGTGAGATTAAGTCACTGACACTGTATTACTATTATGTATGTATATATGTATATGTAAATGTTTTATATTTTACATTGGAGACGTCAGTCAAAAATTCCAAACTGACAAAACAATTTAAAGAGATTGCGGAGATCGCAGTTAAACAAAAAAACCAACAATAACTTACACATACATATGTACATATCGTCACCTGAAATGCAAAATAACGTAACAACATTTTCGGAAATGTAAAGTGGCATGAATGAAACACGCAATAAAATGGAACATGAGTGAAAAAAAAATTTAATATTGGTTAAAAACTGGTTTATATCTGAGTGCAGAACCTGAAAATGTTAAACATATGTAATATTATCTTTGTAATTTGAAGTGGTGCAGCGTAATCAATAAGACACTCAATTTCGAATTTTTTGATGATACGTTATTTTGCATTTCAGGTGACGATATGTATATTCAAACATGTATGTAGTAACAATTACGCAGTGTTTGAAAATTGTTGTTTTTGTCATAGTTAGAAAAATCCTTATCCCCACCAAATTACAATAGTTCTGCTCTAATCTGCTTGTGCCCACTTGCCAATTGACATGGCTGTACCCATTGTTGTTATTTTCATTTGTTTCGATATTGGCGTTGTTGTTGCTGCCGATATTTTATATTGATGTAGAGAGTGCGCATGCATATATTATAACGTACATATGTATATATGTATGTGCGTACGAGTAGGCACTCAAATGCATAGGAAAAATTTGTAACGATCACTATTGTGACGTCGTTGCTTCTGCTACGATGGTGATGCTGTTGATGCGCTGGTTGATTGTGGTGGTGGCATGCTACCATGGTGATAGTAAGCATTTGTAGTTGAGCCGTTTTTTATGCTTGATTAACAATGCCGCATTGCTTCCCTGCTCCTGCTTGCAGTGCCTGCGCTCAACGCTCACAACACTGTGGTGCATGCACCCTTCTCGCTGCCATATTCTGCCTTTGTTATTCCCCTACTCCTGCGCATTTAAGCATGCAAGTATGTAAGTCTGTGTGTATATCTTCAATCTATATGTGTATATATGTATATGTGCGTTCTACGCGAGCGTTGCTGAAATTGTAGTGCCTTGATAGCAAATGCGTTGTTGGTTTTGTTGCAATTGCTATCCCTATATTGCTCATACACTGTGTTGTCTAGTATACACACAGGCATACATGTACATATATGTTGTTGCATTTGTTGTGGCAAAACGTGATTAGAAGAAAATGTCATTGAACCGACCAAAATAAACACAGCGCCCGAGCGTAGACGATTACGGTGTAGCGAGTAGTCGCGGTATTAGGAGATTGCACTTAAACTTTTTTGTTATGCATACATACGCATATACAAGTAGGTATTAGTGTGTGTGTATGTGTTTCGTAAATTTATAATCCAGTTGTACGTGCATACGGTGATTTTTGCAAAAACAAAAATTACCATAAACAGATTTGACTTGTCTCTGTGTACTTGTGTGTGCGTTGCATTCGGTAGCGCTGCGATTTAGGTGCTTTAACGGTTTTGATTGCCCGCGACGACGGGCAGTGATCAACAAACAAGCAAAACTCGATAGCGTTCAACCTGTATACATACATACATAAATTCATACATAGTTTAGACATGTTTATATGTATGCACATGAGTTTGTAATTGTAATTATTAGTTTTATTAAGAATTCAATTAAATTCCCCATTATAATTAAGTTTAGTATTCCCAAACTACTCAAAAGGTTAAACCAAAAATTGAGGGATTATTTTATGTAAGTATGTTCTACATGGTTTGTCCGGAAAGTAATAGGACTGAGTCGATTTAAAAAAAATTTATTGAACCAATCGTTAGAATTCTTTAAAAATTTTCAAAATAGGTTCCTTCTGCGTCGGTGCAGCGCTGCCAGCGCGATTTCCAAGCATTGAAGCCGCCTCGGAAAGCATTCATCGGAATAGCCTTGAGAGCCGAAGTGCATGCTGTTTGAATCCACTCTGTCTTCTCAAAATGCTTTCCTGTCATCGGTCTTTTCAGGCAAGAAAACAAAAAAGGTCCGGGGAGGTGGTGCACAGAGGTGGTTGGGTCGAGTCGATGTTAGGACCTCGGAGCCTGCGCACGTCTAAAATACTGTACACGTGTCTTCCCTCTATCACATGATCGATCTGGTTGTTGGCTTTTCAATTGGGATACAGCCAGATAGCTTGGTGAATTTTCCTATGCTGGAATCTACACACATCGGATTTGCGTTCCTTCATGTGACCACTATAGCCTAGGACATGATTTATCTACAGATACTTATGTACTTCTACTATAAAGGCTTCTTGTGATTTATGACCAAAGTCGGCTTAAGCATTAACAAAATAAGATTCTGTGAGAATCAGTGAAACACTTTGAAGAAATGAAATCTTCAATTCTGACTCGTACAAAGCAAGTCACCCAAACTGATATTCCAACTTCTAATTTATCCACACTATTTACGAGCATTTTCAACAACAACAGAATAATAGAATGATACAAGAGGATGCGATCAATCTGACTCTTTCACGGTAACCAAAATATCTTCCGCCCTCTCGAAACTGGAGAACAATGTTGTCAACAAACGCACTCAGAATAAAAAGTGTGTGTAAATATGTGTGCGGGTTTGGACTTCATTGTGCGTTGAAAAGTGTACTTATGTGATTCAACAAATGTACATACATATGTATGTGTTTATAATTACATATGTACATGCATTTGAAGATTTGAAGAATAGGCCAGTTGAACCACATTCTGTCGCTGCATCGACAATGCGACAAATTACATTATTTATGAATGCTATTGTCTCGAATAGGAAATAATCGCCTCTCAAGTCATGAAAATTGTGGGGACACCAATAATGATCGTTGAGTGAAGCTAATTCGAAATTGCCTAGTTTAAGTGCTATAGAAAAAATGTCAATACTTTTATGTGGTATGAGATTAGAAAGCACATTTTGAATTCCCTGCTGGAACTTTTTAATGGATGTTCATAGCAGATTTTGTCCAAACAAACAAAAAAAATTATACATACTTATATTAATTGCTATTTTTATTGGAATTTTCTTTCTTTTTTAATTCAAAAGTTAAAAGATAATAAGGGATAGATTAGTTAGAAATGGGCTTGATGTGCATATTTATAAATGTTTTAATTAATTTTATATTAAAATTAGAAAAAACATCCGGTTTTGGTCGGTTCTGACAGCTATTTATGGAGAAAAAGGCTTGTACAAAGTTTCAGATACGTACATAAGTATATTTCTCAAAATCTGAGAGACTAGTTCGTGTACAAGCGCGTATCAATAGGCGAACATGGTTAAATCTATTCAGCTCGTCACGTTGATCATTACATATGTACATATACTTCATACGGTTTCCGAACTCTGTTCTTTCAACTTAGTGGAAAACTTACAGGGTATTAGATTATAAAATTGTTAATTGTTTCGAAAAATCCCAAGGAATTTCGACGAATATTGTCTTAATATTAGGTGTAGAGCTGGACGCATTTGTAATTGTAAGTATTAAAGAATCAAGGGCATTAAACTCGGTTCCATAGTTTCATAGGACATTATCTGAATCATTATTTTCCTGTAGGGTAGGCTCACCTATACATATGTACATATATACATACATTTGTGTATGAACATTTATTACTTTATTCATTTTTATTTTTTTTTTTAATTATGCATTTTTATTTTGATTTTTCGGAATTAAAGTTTCGTAGATAAAATATAAGTATATATTTTTTGTACACAGCATTGGTATGTAAACTACTTTTTTAAAGAAAAAAACACAGAAACTACAAATTTAAAGGGAAATGTTTATCACCATTCGAAAGCACATTCTTTGGCATTTATTTTTGAAGATAATCTCTTTCAAATGTTGGCCGCGGTCCATCCGTTGAGTCCAATTTTCGATAACTCGTTCGAACATTTCGACTGGTAACTGGCGAATGACACGCGTGATGTTTTGCTTCAAGGGCTGAGTCGAAGCGGGATTGTCCTTATAGCCTTTAGACTTTACATATTCCCACAGGAAAAAGTATAATGGTGTGAAATTACACGATCTTGGTGGCCAATCGACTGACCCAAAACGTGAAATTATTTGCTCACCTGAGTTTGAATCTAGTTTCGGAAAAATAAGCATTACCGCAATATATAGCCCACCGAGAGACAATATTAAAATGGACTTATACACAGAACTTATATTAAAACACCATGGGAAATTCATCATGGGTGGTCATTTTAACGCAAAACACTCACAATGGGGTTCAAGAGTTACGACACCGAAGGGGAGAGAGCTATTTAAAGCTGCTACGGCCACTGGATGCGACTTCATGTCTACTGGCAAGCCGACTTACTGGCCTTCCGACGCAAAGAAATTACCTGACTTGATCGACTTTTTCATCACTCGACAAATATCCAAGACATTTATTATTATCGAAAATGGATTGGACCTTAATTCGAACCACTCGCCAGTATATCTAATCTTAAATGGCCATCTAAAAGAACTCGACATACCGCCTTATCTTTTTAATAGACATACGGATTGGGAGTATTTCAAAGTGATGCTCGACAAAAATATTGATTTTGAAGTAAATTTAATAACTCAAGATATGTTAGAAGATGAAGTTCACACATTTACGAATGCTATTCAAGAAGCGGCTTGGAAAAGTACACCTGGTTCTAAACAAAAAAATGTATGCTAAATATCCATCGGAGAATTTAGATCTCATAAAGAAAAAGAGAAAACTACGCAAAAAATTGCAAATTACGCAATTTCCTCAATATAAAACAGAACTGAAAAATTTAACCAAGGTTCTCAGTGCTAAAATAAAGTTATTCGTGAATCAAAATATTTCTAATTATTTTGAGAAATTATCGCCAAACAAACAATCCGATTATTATCTTTCGAAAGCAGTAAAAAATGCTAGGAAACCAATGTGGTCAAATGCACCCCTCAGAAAGACAAACGGATCTTGGGCCAAAAGCGACGAAGAAAAAGCGGAAGTTTTTTCAGAGAAACTCACTAAAACGTTTAGTCTTATACTGTTTCATGGAACATTACCTCAGATGGAAGGATCGCAATGCGTAGAAGAAGTCCAACCAGAAACAATTAAAGATGTGGAAAATATAATTAAAAGTAGATTTCGACTTGGTTACAGCTGATGTACAGAAAAATCTAACGCCGAAAGCATTAGAAAAACTTACATCGATAATAAACGCTTGCTTAAATCTTAGATATGTGCCATTGTCATGGAAGGTATCTGAAATCATTATGCCACAAAAACCCGGGAAAAGCGCACAGGAAGCCTCGGCATATCGTCCAAACTCGCTGTTGCCTATTTTGTCCAAACTACTTGAAGTTGTAAATATAAGAAGACTTCAGAACATAATTGAAGAAAATTACCTTACACCCATTCATCAATTTGGGTTTAGACCGCAACTTTCCACAATCGATCAAGTTCATCGAATAATTGAGGATGCGATGGAAAAAAAGCAAATTTGCACAGCTGTTTTTCTTGACGTATCCCAGGCGTTTGATAGAGTATGGCACCATGGCTTACTCCATAAATTAAGACTTCTCTTCCCAAAGCATCTAACTGAGCTACTTGCCTCTTACCTGAGCAACCGCTACTTCAGAATCAAGCAGGGACAATCATATACTATGTTGCAGGCAATAAAAACAGGTGTAATCGAAGGAAGTGTCCTGGGACCACTCTTATACATTTTGTTTACTAGTGATATGCCTACGCCGCCAAACAGCACAATCGCCACATTTGCAGATGATACCTGCATAATTACTACCGGTAAAAATGTAATAGAGTCGTCGAACAGAATGCAGTCTTCAATCAACCTAATTGTAGAATGGACACAAAAATGGTATATTACTCTCAACGAGTTGAAGTCTATACATATAAACGTCACTAACAAAACGGATACGTATGTCCCCTTATATATTGAGAATGAAGTAATTCCGTACTCCACCTCGGCGAAATATCTTGGTTTGACGCTGGATGCAAAGTTAAAGTGGAAGGAGCATATACAAAGAAAAGCTGCAGAACTTAAACTAAAATACAACAAAATAAATTGGTTAATCGGCAAGAAATCACCCCTAACAACCTCAAATAAAATTTTAGTCTACAATCAAACGTTGAAGCCCATTTGGACATACGGAATTCAGCTATGGGGATGCGCTGCACCGTTATACATCGAAATGATGCAAAGATTCCAAAATAAAGTTCTTCGAAAAATTGTAAATGCCCCGTGCCATCGTGATCTTCACATAAAAACGGTTCGGGAAGTCATTCGCGAAACGGCATCGAAACATGCCACAAGGCTGCAAAACCACGTAAACGCTGAAGCCCGACAACTAGGTGAGGCCAGAAATAGCAGGCGCAGATTAAAAAGAACAACGTTCCATGACCTTCTAAGCAAATAGCAAATATTATAATATTTAGCTTTAATACAAAGTTTAGTTTTGAAAAAGCTTCTTAATAGAGCTTTTGTTGTTTTACCTTATAAGTTATGAAAAATATTGCTTGTTAGTACACTTGTCACTAGTTGCAATTCGAATGAAATGTAAATCCATGTCTTGTTACGTTTCAATAAAAACAAAAAAAAAAAAAAAAAAAAGAAAAAAAACTGAGTTTTCTCTCACTAAATCCACTGATGGATGTAATGTGGGGGAAGTGGCGTCATCTTGTCGAAACCAAATGTCGCCGAAATGTCTCCATTTACGGTTACGTTCTCTCCGGCATCATTTTTGAGGAAATACATATGGACCCTTTATTCCACCAACCACACCACAAACCGTTGTTTTTTCTGGATGAAATGGCAGCTCTGTTGCTCCTCGTCACAAATGCGGCAATTTCGCTTGTTTAAATGCCCATTCAGCCATAAATGGGCCTCGTCGCTGAACAAAATTTGACCGAAAAAGTCGTACTTTACAGAAAAGGAAGGAATTCTTGAGAATCGGCGATTAAAGTCAGAGATTTTACCGGTATCATTGGAATATCGAAAGAATCAGAGAAAACCATTTTGAAAGATCATTTGGGCTTAAGAAATTGGGCTACGTTTGGTTCCAAAATCCCTCAATTTTTTCGAAAAACAGGGTCGTGTTAACGTCTGTGAAACAATGCTTTCCGACTACCAGAATGTCATGAAATGTATTATTTCTGGCTATAAGTTTTGTATTTATGCTCCGGAAACAGACGGTCAATCTGACGAATATCGTGGCAAACAACTCTTGGTATTTGCATCAATAATGCACCGTCGCATACTGCATGGATTCTTCATGGCCTTTTCGCCAAATTTTCCACCAATATCACGCCGCAACGCACGGTATTCGTCTGATTTAGCTCCGTGTGACTTCTGGCTGTTCAAGAAAGTCAAACGACCGCTCCCTTTTCAGTCAATTGAAGTCATTAAAAGTTAGTCGCTACGCGCATTAATGAATATTCCGGAAATTGACTTTAAAAACTATTGTAAGGATGGGCAAAAACGCTGTAACAAGTGTATAGGGTCAAAAGAGATTACTTTGTGGGCACGATATAGATTCCAAAGAATAAATTAAGAATTTTAAAATGATGAACAAAATCTTACTATTTTTTGCTGATAGTAGTACGAGCATACTTATAAACATTGTAGTTATTTATGAGTGTGCACATTTGAAATTTATTTTTCATGCGGCAATTAAATGTCGTTCCGCTGCAAGTCATCAATGATATGGAGTTTTTCAAGTTGAGTGATTTCGCACAACTGCAGGGCAATAACTTAAGACAATAGCATAAAACAATAAAAAAAACACAATGAAGTGCAAGCAACAAGTTAACATTTATGTTTATCTTGATGAACATACATACAAACATGTATGAAGACTTACGTAACCGCCAACAAGAAGCGGCAAGGAACTGGTGAATGTTTCTAATAACTCGGCTGTCACTTGCAATAACTCGATGACAAAACGATGAGCGACGGAAGATTGAATATATAATACACACGTGCATGAACATGTGATGAGCGTGGTGTGAAAAAGCGGATGTCCTGATCAAAAGCAAAACAGTTTCATCGACATTTTCTCACAGACCGACACGGTGTGGCTCGGTGGCTATCGAACCGTGGTGAGGCGAACCGGCTTGACTTGACCATGTCCGGCGCTCAGGTGTGCGGTTCTGGCTGTTTAACTGCATGATCTGGTTATTCTGACCATCGACAGAGGAAACAACCGACGCGGATGCATTTCAAAGGTTTCCACGTTCTGCAAAGATTTCGCCGAAATGCTAATACAAAGTATATGTACTTATGTATATCTACAAGTACATATTTTGTATGTATGTACATATGTAGGAAGAAAGAAAAATAAATATTCGTACGAGCTACTATAATACATATTTTATTCGCCAGAAAGAGGGGTAACACAAAAGGCAACGTATTATGTGACGGCGTGTCGGCGGCGCAGGGAACTTTCAAATCGAGATCATACGAAGGTGTGCCGCATGATGATGAGGGTGCGTGTACGGGTCGGCATGGCTGCAGTGAGGCGACAAGACACTTCACGCTCTCGGACTATAAATACGCTTTAACAGTTCAACTGCGATGACGACAACAGATGTGATTATTCTAAACTCCCCCGGCGCATATTAGTGAAATTTAATCAAGCGTTTAATTTAAGGGGAATATGATGAATACAAACAAACACTGTATTTTAATTAACCCAGTAAGCAAAAATATATTGAACAACATATTGTGTTTATCAATATATTGAAAGTATGTACTTATATGAGCGCTTCTTCCAATCGTTGAAGCTGTTTCAGCGATTTTCACCGAACTTGTAAAACGACAGCCCTTTCATGTTCTCTTTATGTTTGAAAATAGCAACAAGTCACATGGAACCATGTCTGGTCTGAATATGCAAACATGTTAAAGTATTGTTTTTGGGGAATAATTCAAGAATAGGCCACAAAGTGTGAGCTTTAAACAAAATTTTCATAAAAACATGTCTAACCTTAGTGAAAATATACATTGTTTCCTTACAACCAGACACCTTTATTTGAAAGACATCCTGTGGATTGGCTACGGCATCAAGGGAATCCAAAATTTTCCGAAAAGAATTGCCGATTATTAAGAAATACTCTAGCGAGGGAAAGCAGCTTTGCAGTGACTTTTATGTGCACTTCCTTAGTAATCATCCCCTTAGGTACTTTTATCCAAACTTCTTATTGCGAAAAGACCGGATCATTGGTACGAGGCTATTCATAAGAGAAGTCGAGCATGATACATTTATTGCATATTAAGTTATAATCTGTTGAGCCCCCGACTCATGAGGTAACATATTGAAAATAGAACAATAGAATAGAAAACATGATAACTTTTGAATTATTGTTATGACCAAAGCACAGAGCTGGAACCTATATCAATCCCCATTTTTACCACCCTTAATAGAACTCCATTGACCGAGGGCCAGGCCAAATACCTCCTCCCATCAAACAAACAGTCGTGGCACACGCGACTAGGCTCCCACGTCACCGTTGACAGTCATAACTTCGAAGTCGTAGATAATTTCGTCTATCTTGGAACCAGTATTAACACCAACAACATTGAGAGCCTCAAAATCCAACGCAGAATAGAATACAGCGGTTGCTCTGGCTAGGTTTTTTCATCGGTATAGACGAAACCACTTGAGCTCTCAAAGTATTCGACGTAGTACATGCCAGGAGAAGCAAAGGAAAAGGAAACCTTCCAGTCCGTTGGAAAAATCAGATGGAGAAGGATCAGGCTGCACTTGGTATCTCGATTTGGCGCCAAATTGCAAAAAAGAAGAAACGACTAACGCGCTGTTGTTAACTCGGTTATAACCGCGTAAGCGGTGTCTACCCCAGTAAAGAAGAAGAAATAGAACTCCAAGTAGCAAATGTTTACAGATTTCCTTCGGACGTGTAGTTGAAATGATTTAGTCTGGCCGACATGCGATCAGATGGTATATTTGGTTTACTGGGTTTTAGTTAGACACATGATAAGTTCATACAGATGTTTGCACGTACATATTGGGCTGGTTGGTCATATGGCACTGGCACTGATCCGTCTGACACTCAAAATTATGTCGATGCCATTGACGGCGATGACGTTGATCAGTTGCTGATGATGAAATGCCAGTAATGACGTTCAGTTTTGACATCCGAGCATGTGTGCTGCTACGTAGGAACACTCTCACATACACAGATATGTACACATGAGCACAACGTAGGAATATTCATTTACATTTTTGAATACCTTGTTTTGGCTCGCAATGCCACTTCACCCGATTATTGCCGTTTAATCATGCATACTCATGCCTCGGTATTGCTTATGAGTATAACCACACCCACAAGGATAAAGGCTATACATACGATAATATGAGGGGGTACATACAGAAGCGAGTCGTTTTAAATTTAGTACCATATGCTACGTAAATCCACTGAAATTGTGATCCGTTAGGGTAATTTAACTACGCACCGAAGCGTTGATAATACACACGAAGAAGAGGATGCTGCGGCCGGCGATCCTTACCGCATCATAATAAATGACCGTAGAATTAATATGCCGAAACAGCAGCCACCGCATAACGTTAGGAGCGCACAGATGTTAGGATATTACAGCACACTACCAGACTCGTATAAGGCCTACCCACTCATGTACATCACAGCTATTTTCACAAGTACAGTAACGTGGGGGAAGAAAGTGGAACGAACCTTCTGCAGGATTAATGATCGAATAGTTGTGCAGACGTGTGTTTTTGTAGGCTTATATGATTTATTATGTCGGAGCTGTACTTTTCCCTTCATCTTTACTATACATATTAACATGTACACATGTTTTAACCAAGGATGCGTGGGGTATCGAATTTTATAAATTTCATGTCTTCTTTTTTAAATTATAATTGTGTCATGGGCGTTAGAAGAGGATTTTATTGAGCACCACGGTAAATGTGAAGAAAATAAATACAAACAAGCAACATCAACCAATATTTACATACATATGTATGTTCATATGTACATACATATGTATATTTGGCTAAAAGGCGTGCTTTGACAACTAGATTTTAAAATATTTGGAGTACATCACTTTGAGGTTGACTTTCGCGCAAATAATTTTGAATATTTTATGATCGCAAAAATTCCCTTCTTATACATACATATGTAGATTGTACTAGTTAACCGTATGATCGGTGGTATATCCTTTTCTTAAGTTTTTTGATATTATTGTAATTCAGGCGCTGCTTAAGGAATGGCTAACCTCGTTATCAAGGTCAGTGAGTCACTTACTGATAAGACTAGTATGGGTTGTTTTTGTTGTAACGGGTACCTAATCACCGTTAGGATGGCAAGGATTAGATAAGTTGTCGTCGACGTCCAACGGTAGGCTCAGGAAACATGCTGTTTCGACGAGGTCGGACCAAACGGAGAAGGGTGTCAGATGAGTAGGGTTAGCAGGGCATGCAATGAGGTGGATAGTGTCAAGCGGGGACTCACTGCATGCTGGACCTATATTGGATATCTAAGTAGAAGTTTAACTTGTGACATTATCCAGAACGAAGCTGCGCAAGTGTCACTTTCGTTTCTCGCGTCATCTCGAGCTGTTCGTTTGGAATGGGTGGTGGTTAATGGCTCCACTGTGAATGGCAGCCAGTGGATGTCGGAAGTTAGTTGCGTCCGAAGAATGGTCAGCAAATTGTCTGATGTCCTCGATGTAGTTGATTCTCCATGGTGGCGATTCAGGTGACTTCAAGGATGATTTCTGCGAAAGCACCCCATCAGGAACTGCTTTGAGAGGAGTTCATTATGCTCCTTAACTGGTGTTCGATGGAAGACATCAAGAGCCATCCTGTCCTAGTCCGTATTGCAGTGTTCTGACAAGTTTGGAGCGTCCTCGTCTGCGTTTTACTGCATCCAGGTGACCATATTGGTTCGGCGTAGTTAAGACTAATATGGTTGACAGGTCTCAGCGGATTCGCAGGCAACTGTAAATCTGATCAGCTGGAATGGGTAGGTACTCCCCTATCCTCGTGTTTTGAGGTACTGGATAGCTGGGCTTCACAAAAACTTGGCTGAACGCTCAAGCTCGGTCGCAATCCATCCGGTGAGCTCTTTGCCATCAGTAAGGCTAGCCTAGCCTTTCATTCCGTTCCTTTTGCCGACCTCAGACCGCCTTCAAACTATTTCTCCTTTAATTTTTGTAATTTTATCTTTTGTTTTCAATATATTTCAGCAGTTTCCCCAAAGAAAGACCTTATTTTTTGAAATAACTTATACTTCAGAAAGCCTTAAAAATGGAACTTTTTATCAAAAACTGTATTGATCATTGTCTGACAGGTATATAAATCTGAGGAAGCAAATTTTAAATCGTTCCTTCCTGCCGTTTCGAAGATATTGAAAAATTTTTATCACTGACTCTGAAATTAGCTTTTAAATTTTGGGAGCCGATTACCCTTTGATAAAAAATCGTACTTAAAAGGATCATATTTCGAAATTGCTGACAGGATTAACAAATTACCAGAAAACAATTTCAAATATAACTATGTATACGTATTCTGTTTGATTTGAATTTTTGTGATTTGTGAAAAATTTCTTCACATAACAGTGATCGAGTCAAAAACCAATAAGGCACTTACAGACTTCTAATCACTTAAAGGGTATAATTCTAGTTGTGAAATCACTTCAACATCACCAGGTAAAATTCATAGTTTCAAACTGACAAAAGGTGTTAGTTTCACTTACCACAGACAAAAAATAAAACGAACAAAAGGTAAAATAAATAAATCAAAAGACGAATGAGACGCACAAGAGTCAAACCAGTGGAATGAGCATCAAAGATTAAATGATCAAACAATCGAACACATCGGACAGCTTCGTATCCAAACAACAAATTAATAAACGAACACTTGGAGCTAAGCATATCTGGACGGTCCGAGGGAGACAATCTACACGTCAACCCATTTCGATCGAAACATAAAACAGGTAGGACGGCGTCCTGTATGCTCTTACGTGTTTAGGCCCATTTAGGGAGCTGCTGGTGTACGACGATCACACGTCACCCAAGGCAGCGACCCGCGCCCTGATTGTTTGCCTTGTGTTTACGTGTGTTGGCGTGAGCGTCGCGTCGTTGCTCAGACATATCTACGTATGTACATATGTATGTTTATTCAACTTATAAACTTAACACAATGTCACATAAGCGCAGCCCAAAACAGAATCATCTCTGCCTACTTGTTTCATAGACAATATTGCATACGAAGTTGTGGACCCAGCAGTAAATTGAGGACTGTCTTTTTCAAGTATTCTTGATAAACGCTTTGCTTTATAAATTTTTCCATACACTTCTTATGCGCTTCCGCTGGGATAGCCTTCAGTGCTTTCGGCAGCAATGATGTTTGATGAATGTAGGGACCTCAGCTACATTGTCTAGCATCTATTTTATGATCTCGCTTTTGGAACAGATTCGGGTCTTTTAACATGAGTTTAATATTGATTTGAAGTCTACCCAAAATATTAACCAAAACCTGTTTCATCGATCCATAAGAGATGTTAGATGCTCTGTTATCTCCCTGATGTCAACACAACGATTTTCAAGCAATGTTTTTTTTTAATTTTTTGGTGCTATCGTCATGAACAGAGGTTGATGGACGACCCGCATGAGAGTGGGGAAGTTCTCGATGACTTCATGATCTTTACTGAATGTTTTGTACCACTCAAATACTCGTGTTTATGATAAAAAAAAGACTTTCAAAACCGATCTAAACAAACATATAGCCGCAGACACCGCTTATAGCCGAGTTTACAATAGCGCGACAGTCGTTCTTTCTTTTCGTTGCCAAGTGTAGCTGGGTTCTTCTTTTTAACGGAGTGGAGGTCTTCCTCTTCTACTGCTTCACCCGGCGGGTACTGCGTCGAATACTCTCAGAGCTGGAGTGTTTTCATCCATTCGAGCCAGCGTAGCCGTTATCTCTTAATTCGCTGAACTCTATCAATGGCGTTGTATATCTCATACAGCTCATCGTTCCATCGATTGCGGATTTCGCCGTAGCCAATGCGGAAATTAGCATAAATCTTTCGCAGAATCTTTCTCTCGAAAACTCGTAACGCCGACTCATCAGATGTTGTCATCGTCCACGCCTCTCCACTAAGTAGAAGGACGGGGATGATGTGTGACTCATAGAGTTTGGTCTTTGTTCGTCGAGAGAGGACTATACTTCACATTCTTCTCAGCTCAGCATGCTTAGTTTCCAGTTCCTTGGAGCTCATATCCCGTTATAGTGAGACCTCTTGAGTAGTGAGTTATGAAACCAGTACTTTTATGCGACCGTGTCAATTTTAATTGTAGGTTAGAGGCCTGGTCATCCATTAAAACAGGTAAGACTAATCATGTTTGTGGTAGTGGTGTTTGCTGATGGACGCGGTTTCGAATCAATACAAGTTATGATGTTCTGATTGAGACCCTTGCAGCGGTCGTCCTCGCCAACAGTGCGGCCGTCGTATGCGTTGTCTACGTCTACGTCATTATTACGATGGCCGACGTGATCAATATGTAGAATTTGTCGTTATCGGCTACGTAATCAGCGTATGAATACAAAACGGGCACGCATTTAATGTGACGTATGCATGCATAAGTGTGTATGTGAGTGTGTGTGTCTGTGGAGACATTAAGTGAAATGAACAGGTAAGCAAACAATTGCAATATCAACACATGCATTAACGTAACTACGTAAGTGTGCTTGTGTGTTAACAAACGGATTGAAGAACGAGACGTATAGGGTAGGTTGTGAGAGCAGAAAACCGCAAATAAATGCACAAAGTTACAATTTACGGTCGTGATTCGAATGCACAATGAACATTAAGGGCACCATCAAGACGTTTGAAAGTGATACTTAAAGTGGATATGTACATATGTGTGTGCGTATGTAACGGGTGATTTTTTTGAGGTTAGGATTTTCATGCATTAGTATTTGACAGATCACGTGGGATTTCAGACATGGTGTCAAAGAGAAAGATGCTCAGTATGCTTTGACATTTCATCATGAATAGACTTACTAACGAGCAACGCTTGCAAATCATTGAATTTTATTACCAAAATCAGTGTTCGGTTCGAAATGTGTTTCGCGCGCGTGTTTTGTTCAGCGATGAGGCTCATTTCTGGTTGAATGGCTACGTAAATAAGCAAAATTGCCGCATTTGGGGTGAAGAGCAACCAGAAGCCGTTCAAGAACTGCCCATGCATCCCGAAAAATGCACTGTTTGGTGTGGTTTGTACGCTGGTGGAATCATTGGACCGTATTTTTTCAAAGATGCTGTTGGACGCAACGTTACGGTGAATGGCGATCGCTATCGTTCGATGCTAACAAACTTTTTGTTGCCAAAAATGGAAGAACTGAACTTGGTTGACATGTGGTTTCAACAAGATGGCGCTACATGCCACACAGCTCGCGATTCTATGGCCATTTTGAGGGAAAACTTCGGACAACAATTCATCTCAAGAAATGGACCCGTAAGTTGGCCACCAAGATCATGCGATTTAACGCCTTTAGACTATTTTTTGTGGGGCTACGTCAAGTCTAAAGTCTACAGAAATAAGCCAGCAACTATTCCAGCTTTGGAAGACAACATTTCCGAAGAAATTCGGGCTATTCCGGCCGAAATGCTCGAAAAAGTTGCCCAAAATTGGACTTTCCGAATGGACCACCTAAGACGCAGCCGCGGTCAACATTTAAATGAAATTATCTTCAAAAAGTAAATGTCATGAACCAATCTAACGTTTCAAATAAAGAACCGATGAGATTTTGCAAATTTTATGCGTTTTTTTTTTTTAAAAAGTTATCAAGCTCTTAAAAAATCACCCTTTACATATGTATGTCCTAACATTGTAATTGCGCAATTGACGCTCATTTCCATTTGAGTTCACTCTTAGCTGGTTTATATGTAATATGTATGTACATATGTATGTGTGTATATGAGTTTGCTTAGCGTGCACTTTTTTAGTTTTTTATTTATTTTTTCCACTTTTGTGTTTTTGTATACAGGAGCGGCGGCCAGATTATTTGCCGGCGTCAGCTACGGAAGTGAAAAGCGTCAAAGTCGTCCTATAAGTCAGTGTGCGTAGGCACAAGGCAAGCAGGAAGTAAATGCTCTTAGTGGGCCACGGGTCTGTGGGTTACTTTAAGCGGTAATTATTCACGTCCGTGAGTGTCCCAGTGTTTATTAGATATTGGCGCCAATGTGGTAAATTTAGTATCACCATTAAAGCGATACGGATTTGTAGTCTGTGTGGATTTAAATACATTCGTACGTAGAATTCTTACCTATACGGATATATTGGTACATCCTTAGCCATGAACATGTATATATGTACATACATATGTATGTGAGCGGAAAATGAAGATGGCTTTTGGTAAAGGAATATAGCTCTTAAATTATAAGACTAAAGACAAGTCGCTTCTTCTTTACTGGCGTAGACACCACTTACGCAATTATAGCCGAGTTAACAAACAGCGCGCCAGTCGTTTCTTCTTTTCGCTACGTGACCGCAATTGAATATTCCAAGCGAAGCCAGGTCCTTTTCCATCTGGTCTTTCCAACGGAGTGGAGGTCTTTCTCTTCCTCTGTTTCCCAAGGCGGGTACAGCATCGAGCTTTCGGAGCTGGAGTATTTTCGACCATTCGGACAACATGACCTAGCCAGCATAGCCGCTGTCTTTCAATTCGCTGAATAATGTCAATAAATGCAAGACGAGTAGACAACTAATTAGCTGTCGGTTGTAATTGTAGCTTCTCGACGTCGTAACTTCCCTGTCGATGTTATATCTTGGGAGCGTTAAAGGCATTGGAGACATGTTGTCCATCTTTCACAACATAATCGATCTGGTTTTGAACATTTCCATCCGGATACTGTCAACTAGCTTGATGAATTTTCTTGTGCTAGAATCTAGAACCACCGACAAGCATATTTCGTGTTCCGCGAAGTCAGTCATCCTCACACACACATTAGTAAAAGTTTCGCCATGGAAGCTGATTTTACCAACTGCCTTCTTGCCCACCCTTTGAAAAATGTTTACACCGTAGCGGGAACAGTCGTCATAAGCACGCTCCAGACGCTCATGAAAGGCATCTTTGGTCAAATCATCCTTCTCTCGGGGCGTGGGTGCGAATCAATGTTATATGGAAACATTTTGCATTAATGCGGGTTGTGGCTAGACGCTCATCCACCACGTTGGCTACCGCATTCTACCATAGACTAGTTCATATTCTAAGTGAGCGCGGCAAGGACACAAGACTAGGAATTGAATATCGCCGTACGACTGTCATTGCTTATCCTAACTATAGCTCAACATATATCGGCTAATATGCAATACAGAATATATGAAAATGATCTTTACTCTTAGTTACATTTGGCGATTTTTAAACTCTACTCAACCTTATCAAAATACATATTCAAGATTATGAATAACACAACGCACTTTATTTATGGCTGCCGCTGCAAAACCGCTAATCAATACTTTAGGCAAGACATTTACCAAAGCGTTTTACTAGTAACCGATAGATGGCACAGTAAACGGTTAATTATAATATTAAGGAATGAAGAAACTCTGAAACCTTTCAATTTAGTAACACCCCAATTTCACCACCAATAATAAACATCAGCTGATTTCTGTTGGTAATTTGTAGATTATTACTTATTTTAAAACATTGATTCGTCTCAGAAGATTAAATAATGAAACATGATAGAAAAGAACAGTTATAAGAACAGAATTTAAACGAATATTTATTTATAAACCTACATTTTCTGATAAAATTATTTAAGAATATGTCGCACAAAGCAAAATGGAAATAATGCATGCTGTTGGCAACGCAGAATATTTTACAATGCATTTGGCAACGCAATCACGAGTAATTTCTCAGTACAGAAAGAAAATTTGCAAACGGCGGAGACAAAATTCGTAAACAAAAAGGGTTTTTAATTCTTAAAAAGTGTATTAAAATATTCAACTGAAATAAAATTATGTGAGCCACACACAAGTTAACGTTTGATGTAAGTGAAAGATAAGTTTATTGGTTATAATTCATTTGAAGTGGAAAAGTGCATTGGTTGAGTGCGAGCAAGCAGATAAAACGAATCGTTCCAATTGGATTGAGAATGTAAGATTTTTGTTTGTCACGGTGTGCGCGGTGGTTGGTGTGTGGCGGTAATGGCCCTCAAGACCAACCAACCTGCCCGTTGCTATTACTGCTGCCGCTGTCGCTGTCGCTGCCCATCAACTTTGGTGCTAGTACTAGTGCTAGTAGTGCCAGTGGTCCTGCTGCTGCACTCAAAGCGGAAAAGGATGCGCCGTGTTTGTTTAATTTATGTGCGTGCGTATGTTCGTTTGCTTGTTTTGGGCGGGGTGGAAATGTCAAGGAAATTTGATGTAAAATGTTCATGTGAGTGCCGCTGCAAGGTAAAAAAATGTACACGAATCATAAAAAAAGTGAAAAGTGTGAAGAAGATGCAAAGAAATGGGAAAGCCGAGAGCGGGACTACAAAGAAGTAAAAGCACAGAGAAGTGATCAACTGTTGTCACCGCCCTTTGCCTGGTGCGCAAAGTGACTGCCAAGTGAACCATATGAGCTTCATTTACCAGGCATTAGATCCATTTCTGAAATGTGGATAATAAGTGTTTTTTTGTCCAATACGAATGGAAATTATTATTTAAAATCAAAAAACACCTTTTCCTTAACAATCTAATATTCCAACAACTATATTGACATTTAATACATATTTGTTATCACCGCCCAAAACCTGTCTTAAAGCATTTGTGATATTATCACTTAACTGGGTTACAAAAGAAGTGTTCGTTGAAGTGCTAATTAGTTCTTGCTGCAGCATGAGTGCTACAAATGATTTATTAATTAGCTTTAAAGGGTTAATTGATGCAGTGTAGTGTGCATATGTAGTGAAAGGACATTCTTTGTGTTAGGTTTACATATAGCGGCAGTGCAAAGTTATTCAAAAAAGAATTTCAAGGTGTTAATAGGCATTGCAAAGAAATTTCGTACCTCAACTCTCATTTACACACTATTTTCTCTTTGTTGTATTATGCTCTCTTTCATTTTCTACTTCTACGCTCATTTTTAGGGCGAGTCTCCCATCGTGTTGCCATACTATTGTCAATATTTTCCAACACGTACATATTTGTAACATCTAATGAATATAATATTATTAAAAAATATCTTGTGAAGTTGTAATACAAATGTAACTGTAATTATATAGTCAATGCTATATAATAATAAATAAAAAAAGTCTTAAAACATTATTGAATAAAGACTAATTTTATAAAGTTAATTAACGTCAAACAAAGGTTAAACGTTAGCAAAAGCCAAACAAAACTAATTACAATAATGATTTGAAGCAAAATAATTAAATTGATTTAATTACAACTTGAACCGAAAAAATTTTATGTTGATAATAATAAGAATTGCCAACTAGTTTTTTCCCCGCCAAGGTGTATTACGTTACCTTATAATTGTAAGCCTTTAATTACTACAAAATAAGTGATATGTTCAAATAGTGGCAGCCGGCTAAATGAAGCTACTGACGATATCGGTAAACACTTGTACCTTGCATATATCTTGCAAAATTTATCTATTGCAAGACCACACACACCAATTTAATTACAAATCACAGTCTCCCGACCGTATCAATGAATCTCATACTAGTGTTTTTTTTTTTACCTATGAGGGTACATTGCTCTCCAGCTTCACTTTCGTTCAAGACATAAAACCTGACATAAAATTAGATAAAATCAGCGAAAAATCTTATCAAACTGCGAACATTTCAACGTCAATAAGTTGAAAAGTTGCTACGGATGCAGTGGTGAGCCATCAACTAAATAGCATTGGGGAAATGGTGAATGATGAATTACGTACTTATGTACGTATCGTCAATGCGGACAAGCGTAAAATGGTACACATACGCACCGATACGCAAGGTGCCGCTGTTGTGAGTAACTATTGTTGTAAGAAGTTTGTGGGGGAGATGCATATCATGAAGAATCCATTTCCGATTGAAAATTCATTTCTTTCACAACACAGTTCCTTCCGTGGTTATCAGTCGGAGGCACCGCAGCTAGGTGATGTGCAAAGAGATAAACAGAAAACACTTTTTTCGTTTATTGTCTGTTGTAACACTTTTACTATGATACGGCAAAGTTATTGGGTTTGTTGACTGCTGTTTGTTGTTACTTTTAAGCAAACGTTTCTCATTGTTTGCTATTTGGTGCAAGCACGTTGAAAGTCGAGATGTGGTGGAGGGCAGAGCAAGTACTGCATCATAAGGATGAAACCCTGCCGCAAACATACGGCATACATATATACGCTTTGAATGTTGAAAGTGTGAATGTCCATAAAAGTTGTGATTGACATATTCATACCCAAACGGATACAGCAATGACAGCGTTGGGCTGATGTTTCTTATATTTCTTCCACATGAGTAGATGATGGACTATATGTTTTCCCACAAACACGGCAGACTTATTGTTGTTTTTACGCTCGTTGACTGTTGGTTGTGAAGTGCATTGAACCACCTTACTTTATCTACGTTGCGTTGTCACACAATTTAAAACTTTACAATCCACCTTTTATCTTAATAGCGTTCTTCCCAAATTATATGAAATGTTGTTTTTCGCATATTTTGTATGGCGTAAATTAAATTAGACAAAATTTCAAGTTTCTTATAGATGTGCTAGAGTTTTCGTGTAAGAGTTTTTGACTGACATCGACAACAGCTAAAATCAAAAATAGCAACTCAAACTTTTAGCGCAACACGGATGCGAACACAGTAGCCTAGAAAAGTGGTGGCGGAGCGAGCGAGCGAGCGTGGCGGTGAACACTATTTGTACATGTAGTCGAAAAAGTTGCCAATTGAGTATTTAGGCAAATTGGCGCTAGTTATTTAGTTGACTGTACATTGGTACGAAAGTGTCCTCGTCAATATTCTGGCAAAGCGTGGACTTTGACAAGGATACAGCTTTAAAAGGAATTGTTCTGCTCAGCGCATTTGGGCGGAAAATAAATTTGAAAGCAGCAGTAACGACAGCAATTCATCAAATTATCAATTATTAAAAATGGCAGAGGATGAAATTTTGTTCGACGATGTTTACGAATTATGCGAAGTCATTGGAAAGTAAGTTATACACAAAACTAATGCCGCATGTAATATTCTCTTCAATAAATTATTTGGTTTCATATTTACAGAGGCCCATTTTCCATTGTACGACGTTGCATACACAGAGAATCAAACCAACAGTTTGCTGTCAAAATTGTCGATGTGGCGAAGTTTACAGCGAGTCCTGGCCTGAGCACAGCTGGTAAGTGTGACAAAATATTTGAATACAATATTAGTTGTGGCGTAAATAAATTATAATTAAGCGCTATAATTATTCTAAGTTATAGGCTTCGAAAGCTTTATTTTAAACCAATGTTAACGTCTGTTGTGCCATTTTCTCGTTTCTATTTTATTACTCGTTTAATGAACGTGTAATTTAAAGTAAATATTATTGAAATTATTAAATTCGGCTATTGCGGACAACTACACGCACGCATCTACAATAATTTATCTGCTTCAAGCTACACTTTTATGTTTGTATGTATGTATAGCACATATTTCTACAGTATATTTTTAGGTTTACTTACCCTTTAGAAGGCAGGCCTGTTGGCATGATTGTTTTGATTCATTACTTCACATTATTCATGTATTGCTTGTCGCAATATGGTGTTTCTAACTGTTTCGCTCGCTGAGCTAGCTGTGACTGGTTGACTGGCGGGCAGACAGGCAATGAAGTGCCATTAAAGCCTATTACGAGGCACATTAGTCGCATAACACATTTTGCTTTCTGATTAATGGCCACCACGTTTAGTGGCGCTTTTCAAATAGGTTGTTTATTTTTGAAATATGCCGTTAACTTTATATCTTTAATAAACTTGAACGACCAAAAGCTATACTAAAAGCGAAAAGTTTTTTAATTTAATTTTTTTAGAATGCAGTTTATCAAAAATCATTTTAGTATTAACTGAAAGTATGAGAACAAATACCTTCTAATAATTATCATTAGTTCATTATACTTTAACCAATTTAAACAAATTGTTTTACACAATGCTAGCCAAAGAAAATACATATACGCTCATAAATGTAGGTTTACTGTTACAACCGAATTGCTTTTTCTTTAATAGGCAAATCATTTGAATTTATTCACTTATTTATATCTATGTACGTTTGTAGATTTCAACACACAATATTTAATGCTTATGAATATTTTTAACAACCAGAAATCTCTTTTAGCCTCAGTTTTCTTAGACTTTTATTAGCATATGTTTTTATTAGGATGATCCTCAAAGTTAAACTGACTTAAAAAAATGTAAACCAAGTATAGTAAACCTTTACCGTTACCGTTACAGTTTGTGTTTTCGATTGATTAAAATTCAGATTTTGTGTCTTTTGTAATTGAATCGTTTGAAAATTCAGGTTAAATCCACAAAATTGTGATTTTTTAAGAGACATTTTATTTAATAAATAAATAAGTATGTACAAAAGGAATTTGCAAAATTTCATGTACATTAGTAATCATATTTAAAAATTTTGAATTGCCTTGTCGTTCCGTTAGCCAAGCTCCAGTAGGAAAAACGGTGACTGGCAGTGAGGAAGATTTTCCTGCCTAAATATATTAAAAATAAACTAATTTATTATTACAATATGTTTATAAATGTACTGATCAAAGAACTAGTAAACCTTTTGATTTTTGGCAAAATTGCAACTTTCGAAAAAATTCTGTTAAAAAATTATTTTTTTATTTAATATAATTCAGTATGCAATTATAAAAACTTAAAGTTTTCAGTATTGTTTGTTTAATATTTTACTGGCTTTTTATGAAATTTACGAATTTCCTTCTTTTGCCATTATTGACATTTCATTGCCTTAAAGTGTGCCTTGACGATTACCCTAGTACAAGCAGAGCCATATACCCATTTATGAATACGATTATCACACGCCTGTACAAAAAGCGTTTTTCTTTAATTAAGCCTTTAGATAAGTACCGTAAAATGCAAACTTGTTATGCTTACAACATACTCTATTTATAATAAATTTTAAATACTTCAGCATTGTGTAAGGCAACAGCTTGTGGCAGCGATTATCTGGTTACCGCTGTATAGCCGTTTGCTTTATTCACATTGTACATTCACCTCTTCCTAATTTTCTCTCCCACTTTACTTTGTCTTTTCTGAAATTTTTTTATGTAAATGTGTACGCCCGTTTGTCCCTTTGGATGCGAACCTTTTTAATATAATTAGAACAAAATATGCTCATTGCAGACTTGAAGCGCGAAGCGACAATATGCCACATGCTGAAACATCCGCATATAGTCGAGTTGCTGGAGACGTACAGCTCAGAGGGCATGCTGTACATGGTGTTCGAATTGTATGTATGCGCTCCTCCAACCTAATATTGCTTACATATATGTACAAGCATACAAACACATACATACATACATATGTACATATGTATGCGTGCATATTGTAACAATTTTACACTTGATTTTGAAAATGTTGTGCTAATTTTTATTGTTGTTACTCTGCTCATTTTTCTTTATATAAACGCGCGTGTGTGTGTGTGTGGGTGTGCGTGTGCCGTTTGTGCGCTGCACTCATATTCACTTACAGCATGGAAGGTTCTGATCTGTGCTTCGAAGTGGTGCGTCGTGCTGTGGCTGGCTTTGTATACAGCGAAGCTGTGGCATGGTTAGTATAATTATCTCATCCCATCATATTCTTCGTTCATTATGTCCACATTACCAACACATCTACTTGAAATTCAATAACATATGCACAAAATATACATACATACATATATATGTAGTACATGTACATACATGGTACAAGCAGAGTGACACGTGCTAATGAAACAAAAAAACCTTCCTAAAGTCATTACATGCGTCAAATATTGGAGGCGTTACGTTACTGCCATGAAAACGACATTTTGCATAGAGATGTGAGGCCGGCGTGTGCATTACTCGCCACAGTGGACAATTCAGCGCCGGTGAAATTGGGCGGTTTTGGTTCGGCTATACAACTGCCTGGTGGTAGGGAGACAATCGAGACACATGGTTCGTAGTATGATTTCTTACATTTATCACACTAGTTGTACCTAAACATGGCTAATATTGTAAATGTACATGGTACTCTTGGTTTTGTAGGCCGCGTCGGTTGTCCGCACTATATGGCGCCCGAGGTGGTGACGCGTCGCTTATATGGAAAAGGCTGTGATGTTTGGGGTGCAGGTGTTATGCTGCATGTGCTGTTGTCTGGTCGTCTGCCGTTTCTCGGCTCGGGTATAAGACTGCAAAATTCCATAGCGCGTGGACGTGTTTCGGTAAGTTTTGCTGCATGCTCATCATAACGGTGACTGTTACTTTAAACACACATTTCAGTTTGAAGCTCCCGAATGGAAATCAATCTCCACAACGGCTAAGGATTTGGTTATGAAAATGCTCTCGGCGAATCCACATCACAGACCGTCTATAACGGAGGTGTTGGAACATCCTTGGATGCGGGTAAATATGCCTTCGCACAACCATTACATTTATATGCGTATCATACTAACACTCCTGTTTCCTGTTGTTGTTGGCGCCATTTAGGATCGCGATAAGCTGCAACGTCAACATTTGGCGGACACAGTTGAGGAATTGAAGCGTTACAATGCGCGCCGCAAACTAAAAGGTGCTGTGCAAGCAATTGCCGGTGGCACAACGTTAGATCCACTATTCGGCACAGACACCGACTCAAGTATGCATGCCACACTG
The DNA here is from genome assembly GCF_023373825.1 of Bactrocera dorsalis. Lineage (NCBI taxonomy): Eukaryota > Metazoa > Arthropoda > Insecta > Diptera > Tephritidae > Bactrocera > Bactrocera dorsalis. The sequence continues at coordinate 17,988,315 of NC_064304.1, read as the reverse complement.
CACTTGGCCGTAAAGTTTCCAACTAACTTTTGCATTTTGTATTGTTGTAGTGCCCGTGGCGTCTGCTTCGGATATGTTGAATGAATGGGCCGACGAGGAGGCGGGCATTGAAGCCGTGCAACGCATACTAGACTGCCTCGATGACATATACGCGCTGCAGGATTCCAATGTCGATCCTGAAGTTTTGCGTGAGATGTTGCGCGATGGACGATTGCACCAATTTTTACAGGTTGGTTGGCGCTCAATTAACAAATAACTGTATTTGTATTATAATTGCTAATATTCTGCGTTTATGTTTTCAAGCAGTTGTTTGATCGCATTACGTCGACAGTGGTGTCGCCGTCTCGTGCACCACCCGGTGATGCTGTGGCACGATGTAGAGACGTCATAGAATCAGTGTCATCAGTTGGCGGCAATAAGTACTTAAAGGATGAGTTGATGCAGGTTTTAGCATCGCCACATGTTCAGGTATGTTGCAAGATTTATCTATTCTAGCACATAAAATCATTTAAGTAACAACGTAGTTACACAGATTTATGCTATAAGAAGGTGAACGCAAGAATCTGAATAGAGAAAAAGTTTAAAAATATGTCTTTAAATGATCCGTATAGTTCGCGATTTTGTATGTTCAATTAACTATACAATTCTCAAAATTTTACATATATACATACATACATATGTATATAGCTAGCACTCACAGAGAAAAATACTTTTGGCGGTTTGGTAATGTAACAGAAAGAGTTTGGTAGTTATTTTTCAACCGAATGAAATTATACTGTCTAAAAAAGGTGATAATATTGTATTATAAAAACAATAACAAATATTTATTTTTATTGAGTATAACAAATTTGTCTGTATGTAAGCTACTTCAAATTATGTTTTAAGAATATTTTCGAAGTACTGTATATTTTTCTAATATTACAACAAACATACCTATATATATGTATATAAAAGTCAAATTAAGCTTAGAATAAAAGTCTTCAATGTTGTCATTCAATTTAATAATCTATGTAATATTTAGTTTATATTTTAAAAGATCCATTTCGATGTTCTATACTTAAAAAAAACAGAAACTTCAAATTTACTGGGGAAAGTTTAATATAATTCGAAAGAACATTCTTTGACATTTATTTTTTGAAGATTATCTCTTTCAAATGTTGACCTCGGCTACGTCTCAGATGGTCCATCCGTCGAGTCCAATTTTCGATGACATGCATGATGTTTTGTTCCACGGCCTGAATCGAAGCGGGATTATCCGCATAGTTCAGACACAGGAAAAGTGTAACGGTGTAATATCAAATATTGGTGGCCAATTGACCGGCCCGAAACGTAAAGTTATCTCCTCACTGAAGTGGTTTTGCAATAAATCCATTGATTGATGCGATGTGTGGGAAGTAGATGAAATGCCAGCTCTTAAATCTCTTCATGGTGCTCTTCGTCCCAAATGCGGAAATTTTGTATATTATATACCCAATGATCCAGAAATGGGCCTCATTGCTGAACAAAATTTGGCTCGAAAGCTTCGAAATTTGGAACTTTTCAAGAGCTCATAGAGCGAAGCTATGGCGCTTGCGAAGGTTGAGTGGTTTCAGTTCTTGCAAAAGCTGGTCAAGTCGTTGCATAAGTCAGTCCGAGTTGTTGCGAACGGCGCCCAATCGACTCTCTCCGGTCTTCGTGTACACTATCAGCTACGGCTGTTATATTTTCTTCACTACACGAAAATAACATGACAACTTGACACGACCCATGCGGGATCTGTCAAAAAAAAGGCTATTGAAAAAAGTAACTCTCTTTGGATCCACCGTTAAATGTACATTCACAGAATTTTAAGTCCTTAAATACTGGTGGAATAATTTTGAAAAATTTTGGATTCCTTTGCTACCGTAGTTGATATCCAGGCGGCTCTTCAAAAAGGTATCTGACGGCATTAAATTATTAACATTCCAAAAAAAAACATAGAATTTTTATTTCTTGCAAAATGACAGTTTCGATTTTTGTGAAAAAAATTAACATTCACAATTGGAAATTTTTTACAAAAATTTTTTAGTCATTTCCTGAAAAATTTCCATTCGACCGGTTCGACGACATTTTCCTCACTGGCACTGAAAACAGCGTTTCGAGAATTTATTTTTTGGAGCCTATTATTCTTAAGTTAAAAATTCTTACAAAAACTTATTAAGCAGATTAGCAGATTTGTTGTTTTATAATTGACACAATTCTATGTACGTTTATGCTCTTATTATCTTATCATTGACATTCGTATGCCTTACAAAATGAACATAATTTAACTTAAGCTAAATTTTTAACAGTAATATTTCGTCGGTTGAGTAAAGCTAACAAAGAGTTTGATTTTCCAAAAAAAAAAAAAATAAAAATTTCTTTATGCAAATTCCGGGATAGAGTCAAATATGTATATATCCGGCTGAGAACTTTCCATTCGTCATTCCTCAAAATTATATGACGCATGATTTTCAGTACAACAAAAATCAAAAAATTACGATTTATTCGTTAGATAAAAGTTTTAATCGGTTTTTCGAAGTTCCAATTTTTTTTAGAACACTTTAAAGAAAGAAATAGTCGACCTATTTTTTTTATTGTAAAATATAAATAATAAACAAAAGCAGCTCTGCAGCTATACCCCGTAAATTATGGCCAGAGATAGGGTTCAACATTATAAATGAATCACTGCCGTAGTTTTAGTTTAGTTATGAAAGGAGAGCATTAAAAAATCTCATTTAAAACTTTCGTAATGCAGGTATAAAAGTACAGGTAATTTCGTTCTTCCGTGTCTTCACAAATTTCAGTTTTTTCAGATTCGGCTAATTTTTGGAGCACCATTTGCTAGATTGTTGGACAGTTTCAACGTCATATTTGTGCAAAAGATTCTTGTCCAAATTTAGCATTCATATGCTGCGTATCCAAAACATTAACCTAAATGTGTGTGTCGATCCATAGGAGAAGTTGGGATCCTCTGCTATCTCTCTTGTGCCAACACGACGCTTTTACAACACTGTTTATTCAACTTTTTCAATGCTATCGTGGATGGCCGACTCGAATGAGGCAAGTTTTCGATGGCTCACAACCTTCGCTGAATACTTTGCATTTGAATGACACGCGGAAGGATGTGAGTCATCGGAAACTTGGCGCATTTGTTCATGATAAAGTAGACTTTCAATGAAGCCGTGAGTGATTCCATTTAAAACATAGAATTTCACGAAAACTTGTTGGTCAATCTTTTTCCATCGAAAAAATTGCCGCGTCGTAAACATTTTGCCATAAACACATTAATTGACATGTAGACTAGGTTAGATAATTTTAAAAATCATAGTTGGAAAAATAATTTAGCACGGTCTGAAGTCAGGAAGAGGAAGAAGACGGGGGAACTGAATTTTTAATGGCTGAAACGGTTTGACCCAATTTCCGAGAAAACTACGAATCCTATATAAAAATGTTATATGACAAAGTTGTAGAAGAAGTTGTAGAAAGATTTAAATTATTTATAAACATTTTTTTCACATAACCCCAAAATTTATATAATATAAACATTTGAGATTTTTGGTTTTTATTCGATTCGATAGACAATTTTAATATTATATCCCAAATACATATATCGCGTTTTTTCTTATATTGAAAATATTAAGGGGCTACATGGGTTTCCTCGGGTAAAAACAGCCGTTTTCTCTTAATTAAAAAATTAAATATTTTATTAGAACTTTTAATTTGTTGTGAAACGTACACAATTAACAAAGATACACAGAAATATTTGGAAAAAAATATTTTAAACTCGACCATAGCAACACCATTTCCTGTGACCCTCGAAAAAAGATGGGCCCGCGTTGGCAAAATAACTCCTTACATGGTCATATAAAGTGAAAAAAATACTTGTTTTAGTTAAAACCTTAACTAATAACTTGGACCAAGGAAAAAAAACTGAAAATTGGATTTTTGGCAGACATTTTTACAGAAAAATTGAAAATTTCAGGGAAATTTAATTTAGCGAAATTTTTTTTGAGTAGTTCTCGAGAAACCGACTTCAAAAACATAGTTTCGAGAAAAACGCGTTTAAAAACGCCGCATTTAGTCTAGCTAGCTTCGAGCGCACAAGTTCTCAAGGTTGTAGCTCCGAAACTATTATTCGGATCAACTTGAATTTGGGACAATATTCTAGAGGTGTTGTAGAATTTAATAAGACAATAAAAAATCGGCATTTTGAAACCTGTAAAACCATGTAACCCCTTAAGAAGGACACCTTATTTCGATTTAAATTCGAAAAGAAAACAATTTTCAAACAAAATTGCTCACATCAAGATATCGGATGATTTTAAAAAGTCAGTAGACTTCTCTACTTTCTGATGGTATACAAATATATACAAAATATAAGGTACACTTTTTCAGAAACTGCAAAAAATACATCAAATTTACATACATACATACATATACATATATACATAATTTAAAAAATTTGAATTGTGTTTGGTTTTTTACTTCATTACCTAAAGATAATTTGCGAAGTATGTTTTTTATTTTTAAATTTTTGTTTGATTTTTCTTTTATGTGCTAAATAAAGCTTAAACCAATAATTATTTTAATGACAAATGAAATTCTCCAACAGCCTTCACTTCTCTAAAGCAAATGTTGAACAAGTGACGTGCTAATTAGACACATCTCATCATATACATTGGGAAGGGAGGGGGCAGTCCAATCAGTGAATCAGTGGTGTTCACTTCATTAACTTTTCGCATTTCATAAACGTATTTTTTTTTAGAACTTGTTTAAATTGAGCAAATTTTAGTTATAATTACTTCTTACACAAAAACACTGCGCATACTTTTGTATGAACACATAAAGGAATGTAATTACAGTTCTCGTTTTTCTCAAATTTGTATCTACGAGTTATTACGTTTTAGCTTTTAGTTTCGCTGTTGAATTTTTAATGCAATTTTTATTTTCATATGAAATAATAAACATACCTATTGTAAAGTTTGGCGAGCATGCATGCACTTATACAATATGACAAATGCTTATGACTCTGCATATTGGTGCCATGGACCCCTTGCAGTCGAAACAACTAGTTACAACTACTTTACAACCAGGTTTGAACCACATGCCGGACTAGTCAGCTGACAGAGTATTTTCCATGCAAGTAACTAGTACGATTTGGTCAGCTGTGCATCAGTCTCAACTAGTTCAGAACAGATACAGTACAGTTTATATGCTCAGAAAATTTAATTTTTGATTTTATTCTGGTTTTCATTGCTTCATCAAAAATCATCGATACTTTTCTAACAAGTTCGATTTTAATCAGTAAATTGCCATAGTAAACTGGTATTTTTGTTGACTTGTTCGCTGTTTCACTGCATGGTCCCTATAACACACGCGCACTCACACCAACAGCAGTTACTCGAAGTCTTTTAATTTGGCAGCGACATACAAAAACCATTAATTTGCCCCCCAACCGACTGGCAGTTCAGTGTCGCAGGAAGCCGCAGTTGTTGGGCTACGCCACACTTCACCGTGCAACGCCACAAATGAAACGACCAAAATTTAGCAGCAAACACGCAGGCATCACTAATGCTGCACGTTCGGGTAATTGCTGCACAAATACTCCATACACCAATTGCATGTGGTGCTCGTGCTCGTATGCAACGCTGGCACATCGTGTATGCATACATACTTAGATATTTGTGTATGCCCAAAATCCTTCTGCAAAGAGTTACGAATCGCTGCTACTGCTGCGATAGACAGCAGGTTCGGCAGCTGCAGGTACACTAGGGTGGTTAGAAGTAATGAAATTTACCTGATATTTTGAATTATTTTGTAACCAATGATACCAAAAATGAACTTATTTCAAGTTCCAAAGAAGATTTGTAGTATATTTCATATTCATTTTTCGGATTGACCATTTTTAGTGATTTTGATAAATATAGATCTTCTTTAAGATGATCACTCTGTTCAAAAGCTCCTAAAACTTAACGATTTAAACGAAATTAGATCTCCGAAAGTACAGTCCTTGGCCAGTTAAAGACCGGGTCAATTTCGGAAACTTAGAACCTCCTTACATGCCCTGCTAACCTCTACCCATCCGACACCCCACTCCCTATGGTCCGACCCCGTCGAAACAGCACGTTTCTTGGGCCTACCGTTGGATGACCTCGAGGACCACTTATTTAATCTTTACCTTACCTTACGAGGATTAGATACCCTGTACAACAACAACATCAAAACCTCCACATAAACTTAGTTCGGAATAGGCTGAAAACCTGTAAGTCTCCATTTGTCGAATAACAACAAGGCGCAAACAACAAATAGTAGGCAGAAAGTCCTTAGTGATGCCATAAAAATAGAACTCCTGTAATTCGAACTTACAAATCAGTAAAGTGCCTTGTGGCCGATAAGAATTTGCTCAGGCGTTCAATTTTTATTCCCACCAATTCGGTGGGACATCTGAAAGTGTGAGCTCCCAAATGTTCAAGCGTTTTCGCAAACGGCAGGACAATCAAAAAGGAAGTGCTAAAATGATTCCACCTCGACTTCTTTCATACAACTTCTACAGCTGACGTCGGATAAGATTTTCAACCTTAGGGTATTGGCCTGTTGGAACCTCCACAACCAGGGAGAGGCTAGCCTTACTGAGGGCAAATAGCTCACTGGATCGCTTAAGAACGATCTTGAACCAAAAGGGTCTTGCGATAGCGCATGAACCAATGGTAGCCCGAAGTTGGCCACGTTTCCGCGAAGCACAGCTATCCAGTAGTAGAACAAAGGAGAAGAGGGGAGCAGCGACCCGTTCCCATTTTACTTATATCTTACTTGGCAGCTCATCAGCTTTACTTCTGACTCAGATCTTCTATCCCTCTCTAAATAAACCATCTCAGTTTTATTAGGATAAATGACGAGGCCACTTCCCACCGCCCAATTAGTTACGACGCTGCAATACCCTTGCGTTGAACTCGTACACGGTACTTTTAGAAGTTTTCTTTGACCATGAGTGCTTCATCGTCTGTATAGGCAATCATGCCATGTTTGTCAAGCTTAGGTCGTTGACCACCATAATCCATAGAAGAGGAGAAGCAAGTCCGAGTATGGACGGTACCTCGATCCGGAACGATAACACTATCGCAGAGAAGACTGAAGGTTTTTTAGGTTCGATTCAACGCCAAAACCGTCCAGAGCTAGGGTGCTATTAAAAGCTCCATTAATATCAACGAAATTCTCAACAGCGAATTCCTCAAGTCATGAAGCGATAGCTTGGAGCTCTCTTTACAATAAATATAATTAAAATATTAATCGATAAGTAGTAATTTCTCATTCGATAAATTCCTAACAGTATTTATATTTGAATCGTCGGAGGCGTTATAAAATATATGCGTATATATAAATGATCGGCGTGATGAGCTGAATTGTCAGGTCCGTCTGTCTGTATATACGCGAACTAGTCCCTCAGCTTTTGGGCTATCGGTTTGAATTTTTAACACGTCCTTTCCTCCCAAAGAAACTGCTCATTTGTCAGATTCATCGTTATCGAAGCACTATAGCATGAAGCTGCCATAAAAACTGACCGTTCCCACGACAGTTGGGTCCACATAACCCGAACGGACCCGGATGTTTTTATCCGGTCAAGAACTTTCAACTCCGCAAAATTATGCCGTTACAACAACAACAGCATACAAACTGATCGATATAAATTAAGTCCTTGTTTGGAAAATTATTTTATTTGTGGAGATCATTATAGCTGTGGTGCAACCGAATTAAAAGTCTTTTCTTGTGTATAAACTGGAGCTTATTTCAGTTCAGTGCATTTCTACTGAACTGTTTTTCAATAAACATTCTTTAATTTTTAATTTCAAGTGTCTGAAAAGACGGTTCGGCCTAATGTATGCAATCATCTACACTAGGCATATTTGCTTTGTTGTTTCTCGCCAGGCCGTCTATACAACCTATGCTGAACAGCAAGCTGCTGTAGTAGGAAAGCACATAAATATTCATATATGCATTTATATGTGTATGTGTGTGTGTATGCTGAACTACGAGTACGGGCCTCCTATCTAGCCTTGCCAAACAAGCTGGTCTCCAAAGCAAATTTGAAGTTGCAGTTGCAGTCGCAAATACCGTCGAGTGGCTGCCACTGCTGCCAACTGCGCCCAACTAGTCGCAGTACCTTCAGCACAGTTTCATTTGCGGCTGAGTGAGGCGCATCCTTTGTGCCAGTTTTTCTGTAAGTTTTCCACGATTTTTCCGCTAAAGCAATCTCATTTTCATAAATTTACATCGTGGCAGGCAGCGATTTGCTCTAAGAAAACAAACAAAAAAGCAAAAAAAAAACACAAAAAGGGGAGCCAAAAAAGTGAACAAAGGATACTATATTAGAAACAGAGACACATATTGCATGGGCGTGCAGTGAAAGCTGAATAGAATGGCTGTGGAGTGTGTGGCGGGGGGGGGGCAAGTGTGAAGAGAAGCGAGAGGAAAAAGTTATATTTTTTTCCAAGAAACTTTGGCGCTTGTGTCGTGAGTTATTGTTTGTGTGTGTGCGCTTGGGAGCTGGCTGCTGCAGCAAAAATTAAAACAACAACAACAACAGCAGCAATATTGATGGGCAGTGTAGAGGGTAAAGAGCGGCATGATGATAAGCACCGCATGCGCATGCTAAGCTTTTTGCACTCTTGTTGCAATCTATATAGCGTTTGTTGTTGTTGTTATAATAATTATGCTGTTGTTATTGTTGCTGCAGCTGCTATTGCAACTTTCTCGCATGCATTGGTGGCATACAATGATGCTTTATGACAGTATACCGCACAAATAAGGCGCTCGTGCTCTTGCATGTGTGTGTGTGCAAATGTTTGTGTCTCACAAACTCACCAATACATGCCACGGGTTGTTGTTAGCTTTATTTTTGTTGATGTTGACTTTGTTTTTGTTGCTGCTGTTGTTTATGTTGCAGAAACACAGGGCGTAAATATGCATGTATGTATAGGTGTGTGTGTGTTTGAGTGTGCGTGAGAGCGCAGAGCTGCAGGTGGTGCAGCCGTTAGGCTTTGATGCGCCTATAAAGCAGCTATATGCGTTTGTTGTCATTCGTCGTGTTCGACGTTGTCATCGGCAGCGCACACACAACTACAAATGCACAACTTCGTTGAATGGGTGCATTTCGTATATGTACAGTTATATTTATGTATGTATGTGTGCATGGGTGTGCGTGCTTGGCTGGTTATTGTTGTGGTGGCGTCTTGGGTAGCTGTTGTATGTTGCCCGCCATATTATTGTTGTTGTTGTTTTTTTACATTTTCACTTCACTCTCTCTCTCGTTATCGTTCCCTGGCCATGCAGCGGCCACTGTTGTTGCGATTGCGGTTGCTGTGGCTCTGGCTGCCGCCACTTTCATGGTGTATGCATCTCGAGATTTACAGTAACAAATCCGAGGCATTTAGTTTACGCTCAATCCGCTAGGGGGGCGCACTAGCACTAGCACCAGCGCGCGTTTTGGCATATTTTTCCGCGCTGTCTACTCCGCAGCGCTCAGCACAGCGCGGCGCTGGTCGTGTACATACACAGTCGCGTGCAATTTGTTTTTCCAGGCAGTTGTGATGGAGGCGCCGAGCCGAGCCGGAGCGCAATGGTGTCAGCACCAGCACCAGCAGCAGTTGTGGATCTGGTATGCGAGCGCGCGCGCGGTTTCAACTTCTTTGGCTGCTGCATTAGCCACCATTGAATCTTCGGTCTGAGTTAGAACTTCCGCCACACTTGCGTGTAGAACAATATCCCGTTATTTTTATTTGTCTTCTTGGTGTTTGTTTTTTTTCATCGCTATGTGCGCGTTTGTGTGTGACTCCGCTGAACGGATACGAATCCGGATCTAGGCATTTTGGTTTGATTTATTTGACATTCGTTAAGTCACGTGGAAAAATAAAAGCCCCGTTAATGATATTTATGCAGCGCTAGTAGAGGCCGCACTCGCCAAGTGGCACAGCATACCGTTAGCATACGTTTGCAACACGCGAGGTGTGCGTCGGCCGTCGGCCGGCTAACCAACTAACAAGCATTTCGCCTGGCCGACATATTGACAAGAGAGATGGAACAGCTGCTCGTTACCCTGATCCATGTCCGTGCGCGACCGCGTAAACAGGGCGGACACGCAGCCTAACCGCGCCACTTACATTGTGGACAAGTGTGATTTGTGGCTGTGGCGTTGTGTCGTTTGTGCCGGTCATTGTGTGCGTTTGGGACATATGCTTCGTTAGCGCAGACTTTATGCAAAATTAAACCCTCATCAAATTGAATTCATACAAAGAAAATAATTGAACAAAAAAAAAACGAAAGAGAAAACGGAAAAAGTACACGAAGAAGCAATCGAACAAAGCGAAAACGATAAAACAATAAACGTCACTGTGTGCTTAGTGTCAATAGGGAATACGCAACGGGCCTAATGCCGTCGCGCCGCCATCAACGCCACCAGCCACCAGCGCGCGCTAGTGTACGCTAATGAAAAGTGCCAAAATTGCCGAAAAATCGCAAGCGCTTGTGCCTTACCGCGGTGAGCGGCGAGCGTCGCATCGAAATTCGCTGATAACTGCTGACCTAATTTGTATGTAATCAGCGCCGAAACACGCACAACGACAGCGCCGCAGTCAACAGCGCCTGCAGTGGCGTGAGCGCCAGCCTCATTGCAAGACCCTGAGCAAAGCTGTGCAGGACTCGGCGGTCCGCAACTACGTGCCAATTACATATGAAACTTGTAAGATTCGAAAATTTCGTATTTGACGTCGCGCGCTCGGTGACGCGCTCCATAAAACTACAACACCGCGCGCGCCGCCGTCCCGGTGCACAGTGCGCCATGGCGTATGCGTGACCAGCGACACTAATGGCGCTCCGAAATCCGAAATTTTTTGGCGGCAAAAACTACAAGTAACCAATCATTGAGTGCCAAACTAATTTTCCTTTCACCAAACTTGGTCATTGCAAGTGCCATTATTACCATTGTGATTGCTGCTGTTCGCTCTGCGTTATTGTTATTGTTGCGCTACGCAAAGAAACAAATAAAAATTAATAGTTAATAGATACATATGCACATATATACACACAAAAACATATATATATTTATATACAGACCATGTTTTAATTGAGTGTTCAGCGCACGTTTCGTCCCAAAACTGGGTGTTGATTTGCCAACAACAACAACAACAATGCTGCAGCTGTTGTTGCTGGCGTTAGTGTGTTGTGTGGCGGCAAATGGATATGCTGTGATGCCTTCAAGGAAGCGCAACCGTTATTGCTGCTGCTAGGCGATGCCGCTAACACCACCACCACCATGACATTTGTGACAAGCCCCGGGCGAAAGTAATGTTAGCAATTATCGACGAATCGTGTTCTGTGAATTGATAACCCAAGTGTGAAAAATAAAAAAAAAACATTAAAATACAATAACAACAATGCCGAGAGCAGAACGATTGATTTAAAATTAAAATCCAAATAGAAACGCGCTGCCATGTCGCGCGCGCGCGTCTTTGTGTGTGTGCTATTTAACGTGACACCAACATTTTATGGTGGTGCCAAGGGATAAGCGTCGCATGAAGAGCACTTACCGACACCACAGACACTCTGCGACCTCTGAGACCTCGTCCACCACGACCACCAACACCACCACCACCAGCAGCTTCAAACGTACCTACTTGCTTGCTTACATACATATGTACCTAAAAGTCGACGAATACTACGTACTAGTCGCAGTACCATTCGCAATTGCACAGTGTATATGTACGTGTATAGGTGGGCGTCGAACGATTTTTGAATGGATGAGGAGGAAAATTTGTATGATTCATCATCGTCAGGATCGATTGTTTTCCAGTGGATTGGCTTAGAGACGGCCGACCAGCTGCCACCATACATAATGCGCTACTACAATAATTTGCATCACCAGGTATGTACGTGCAACACACGCATACACAAACACACCCTTGTATATACCTGTCTATATATGTAGAGTGAGTCTAAAATTTGTGTACTGTCATGTACTTAGCTGCTCCTGCAGAGATTTTTGTTTCTTTCGCTTCGTATATGGATTGCTGGAAATTTGAATGTAATGGTCAAAAATTTGTATTTTTGTAATTTCGCTGTGTAAGCTCTGGTTGGTTCGTCTGCGCCACACCACGTCCTATTTCAATTTTAGTGCACGAGTAGCTTGCTGTTTTAGCTGGTTGGAAATGGCCGACTACAAAGGCGATTAAGGGCTTAGCAATAAGCCGAACGAGTAGATCATAAAACAAAAGGAAACAAAAGGAAAAAAATATGATGTTGAAAAGCTTTTTCATTTCTCATTTGTATCATTAGCGTGTGCCCAATAACTGCTGGCTGTTTGCTGTTGTTTTTTTTTTGTTAGGAAGCTTGTGTTTGTTGAGTGCTGCCAAATTTGTGTTACCATTGTACTTGCTAAGTTAGGAAATGGACAGTGGAAATGTATGTGTTCTTTTTTTTCGTTTTTTTGGCCAGCAAATGTGAGCTCAAAATGGAAGCAAAAAATAGCAAAATTAAATCCGCTAAAGGTAGCAAAAACTTGGCTTTTAAGTGCTTGCAACTTTTCACCGTGTGTTTCGTGGAGTAAATCAGCATGTCGACGCTTTAATTAAGCAGCCAAACAGCCAAGAAGTTGCAACTGAGTTTATAACTGTAATTTTGAAGTACATGCCTTGCAAGATAGAAACTTTTGCCATACTTAGAAACCAAATTTTGCAAGTCAAAGCTTTCAGCGGCGGTAATAATTAATTTTGACTTAAGTTTTCATTCTTAAGTTGCCTTAGATATCCTTAAACTATGCGCACAAAGCGGTTTAAGGTAGAAACTGCTTTAGCTCATTCTTTTTTTGACGTAGATACCCCTTAGGCGATTATAGCCGAGTTTACAACAGCGCGCCAATCGTTCTACCTTTTCGCTGTCTGACGCCAATTGGAGATTCCAAGTGTAGTCAGGTGCTTTTCCACCTTTCTGGTCTTTCCAACAGAGTGGAGGTCTTGCTCTCCTTCTACTTCTTCGGCGGGTACGGCGTCGAATACTCCCAGAATGTTTCATCCATTCGGACGACAGGATAATGCTAATGACAGCATATATTTCGTCTAGCCCTCGTTCGGTACCAGAACCATTTTCTTCGCTTCCTTATCCAACTTGGAAAAGGTAGTACTAACGGGAAATATTCTATAGAGATTCCATAGGCATGAAAAGTCACTAGAAACAAGATCCCTAGAATAATTTCTTTACGAAACATTATTTTCTTTCTTTTCCAATTTCAATAATGCTACACCAGAGACACTCGTGAGAGTTGTTCTGTTCTCAAGATAGTCAGTCACAATTATTTATCGCGTATCCCAATATGGTCGCCATAACTTTCCCAGTTGACTCTTTCTTTCCTTCTTTTCACGCCGAAAAACGTGATTGACAAGTTCATGTAGCTCACCTAGACTCAAAGTAACAAAAACTTAACCTATCTGGAGCATCTGAACGTATTCATCGTTGGAAAAGATGGTTAAAAGAGCAATGACTTGATATAAGTATTTGAAAGTCTATGTAGATAAAGCCAGGTTGTATAATGGTACAAGCAGTAGTACTATTACATACTAAAGACTAGAAGGTTGTTCTCATCGGATTCCGTTATACGGATCGGATACGTTGTAATGTAAGCGTTGGTCGATGTAGTATCATTTTTTATTATTGCATTGTTGTTATGTTGGTCCCACGAATTAGCCAGAAAGGGTTGGTCACACATTGTTGTTGTTGATTGCTCACTTCTCCGCAGAGCTGGCGTTTAGTACCTCTGACCTCGCCCGGGCAACGGAATTTGCCATCAGCACGTGCCTCAACACCTTAGCTTAGGTAGGTGTTGATGTGGGTATCCTCATACTTGTTACAATAGATTGTAGGCGTAAAACCGAGGGTTTATTCATCCATGCCTCCATAATGTGTGTTAGCTTCCCAGTTGGGAACGTCCATGGTCCACGGCAAGGCGACCAACGCTGAAGTACAATACTCATATTAAGTTTGGCACGAAGTTTGTAATGTCCACAAGATAATGTCGAAATCAGCCTGACGACTTGAGTCTATTTAACCAAGTTTGTCTCTATCTGTCGAACAAGTGTTTCAGTTTTTGAGATATCAATTTGAAATTTTGCACACAGGAAATCCGCAGTCTCCAAACATATTCAGATCGAAGCACTATACCATATAGCTGTCATATACTGAAAAGCTGATTTAACGAGATCTCCGCAAAACTAATACGGCTATGTAAACTGACATCGAGCAAAAGCTGGAAAGACCTCGCCGAGCCGTTCGATATCAAACACACCTGTAGAAAATAATCTGGCGTACGCCGATGATATTGATATGATTGGCCTAAAAAACTGCTTCAGCTTTCTTCAAACAGGATAAGGAAGCAAAGCAAATGGATGAACGAGGGCAAGAGGAAATGTCTCTTATCATCAATCAAGCAGTCGTCGTACTCAGGCCTTAGCTTCCACGTCACTGTTCATAGTCATAATTAGAAGACGTAGATAATTTGAAATCAGCATTAACACCACCAACAACGTCAGCCTCGAAATCCAACGGAGTTAACTCTTGTTAACAGATGCACTTCGGACTGAGTAGGCAATTGAAAAGTAAAGTCCTCTCTCGATGAACAAATACCAAACTTCAAGTTACTCATCATCCCCGTCCTGATATATGTTGCAGAGGCATGAACGACGACTACATCTGATGAGTCGGCGTTACGAGTTTTCGAGAGAAAAGTTCTCCGGAAGATTTTTGTATGGTAATTTGTCATTGGCAACGGTAAATACCGCAGTTGACATAGTTCAGCGAATTAAGAGACAGTGGCTACGCTCGCCAGGGAATGTCCGAATGGATGAAAACACACCAGCCCTGAGAGCATTCGACGAAGTACCCGCCGGAGCAAGCAGCGGAAAATCTCCTCTTCGTTGAAAAGATCAGGTGGAGGAGGACCAGCTACACTTGGAATCTCCAATTGGCGCCACCTTGCGAAAAGAAGATACGACTGACGCGCAGCTGTTAATACGGCTATAAGCAATTTTTACACCAATAAAGAAGAAGATACAAATATACGAGCACATACCAATTATCATTTGATTTCTAATCTTTCAGCACAAACCCATCAAATTCAATTCTTCACTGAACTCAAATCCTAATTTTCCCAAAATTCAGTTACAGATGCCTGCAATTTTACTCGACGCTGGCTGACCGCTCACCGCATTTCGTATTAAGGCTAAAAGCGCTTGTCTAATGATTTTCTAATTTCACCATTCACTGGTGATAGTGTTGGCAACACTGTGTGTGTTACATGCTGCTATTGTGTCGCTTACATATGCATGTTGCAACAAGCGCTGTGCTGATAAATATTTCATTTTGGCGGAAAGTGATTGCAAATGAAATGCAAAAGAGACGAGATGAAAAGAATGATTCGCGAATTGGCAACGGTACTTGGCATCGAATCCATCATCTTAACGATTCACGACAAATTTGGGTGATTACTATGCCGTTACGAGTACGTGAGTACGTACGTAGCTACTATATGCATGGCTTAGCGAGTGTGTTTGATTGTGCGATTAAAGTGCTTGAAAGTGAGTGGTTGGCTACGTCGAACGCGAGCTGCTCTCGATGTGCTCGATATGCTAACTTTTGTAAGCATAAGTACATATGTATGTGTGCATGTGTGTGCTTTGGGCTGCAGTGTCTTGGACATAAGCAGTATATGTATGTGTGCGCTTGTTGTTGTTGCTAAGCTTGTGTTTTATTATTCAAATTGCAGCATTGTAAATCCTTGACCTACCCACATATGCTCAGCACACACAGACTTACATATGGATATGGATGTATATGTGTGTGTGTGTGCATTGCTTTTGCTTCACTGGTTATCCCTGTCATCCCAGCCGCTGCTGTCACTTTTACCGTTACCCAAGTCGCAACGTTGACGACGTCGGCAAGGACATCATTGTAATTCATATTCTGTCTCAAATGCTTACATCTATTTTACATGCAAACAAACAGCGACATAGCTGCGTATGTATGCGTGTGTGTGTGGATATGTATATGTCGCAGATATATGTATCGGGGTATATAACCCATGGAATTAACATTGTTCACTCGTAATCACTGCAAATCGTTCGTACCGCATTAATTAAATTTTCACAAAAGCTTCAATATTCAAATTGTAATATCATAGCAGTCAGTGGCACTCGGCACTCGTCATTGCCCGTTCCTCGTTCGTCGCTCGGTACTCGACCGTTGAATAGGTTGCTATGTACTATTGTAGACGCATTCACTTTGTGCACTTTTCATATGTAAATAAATGACAATAAACATTTTTGTTGTTGTTTTTTTTTTTTTCAAAAAATTCTATTGTTGTTGTACGATTTTTGGCCTTGTCAGTTTGTCAGTAGAAGGGATAAACGAATGCTATGCGTAGAGTGGTTTGTATGTCTGTCTATCCGCCAACATAAATACGTTCGTAAGCGCCACGAATGATTGCAACAGTTGTTGCTGTGTTATAATAGTGGCTGGAGTGCGGGGTAAAAAATTGGGGGATTGTCATTGAATCCGAAAAGTTGCCGGATTAAAGTGTTGTGCAAACCGAGATTTCATTTATAAAATTGGCTTTGAGCAGCAAAGTGGAAGATAATTGGTTCACTTGAGGTTGTTGTTAATTAATTGTATAATCCGTTGACAGCAAATTGCGGTTATCTTGGCATACATATATACATATAAACACATAAATATATATACAGCGAGCATATTGTATACTATGTATTGTATGTCTGCACATAATTGGCGGTAATAAGGTTTCTTAAATTTGGTCGTTTACCGTAATTCTTTGGGGGTTTCGCAGCCAAGGTGTACGCTCAGTGGCCACACAAATGCGTGCGAATAGTGCTCTAACTTACCCCATAAGTATACATTTACATTTATATACATACATATGTGTGTGTGTGTGCTTGGCAAAAGGGTCGTTTTAAATTGTATTCGAGTTTTATTGCCTTGGCGTTGCCCTTTTAAGAAAATTTCATGTTTAATGTGCGGTTGTGTGCGGCTAACAAGTAGTTCATTAGTAACTCAAGCGCAGCCTTATTTATTATATTTATTTTCTTAAAAGTAACTTAACCTTTTTTCAGACAATTCGCATTTTTCCAGTTGAAAAAAGTGTAATTCACTCACCTTCATTACTTTGAAGAAAGATACAAATTAGTAGTTCAAAAGCGGCTTTTGAAACATTATAATTTAATTTAAACTAATTATTTAATCAAGCCGTAGCTTAAAAATTATCATTCATATTAATTTCAAGTTATCATAACCTAACTTCACAAAGCTTGCCACTCCCTCTGTGTTCACTAATGAAGCTCAAGAAAGTTTTATATTCATTTATAAGAACATATATGTATAAGTGATCTGTGTGACTAGCTGTGTCGATTTACCCAGCCCCGTCTATCTGTCCGTCTGTATATATCGAAACTATGGCCTCAGTTTTTGAGTTATAGATCTGAAATTTACGAAAAAATTGCTCAGATCGAGTAGGTGCCATGCAAACTGAGAACAACATATTCTCAGGAAATTTTGTATGAATTTTTCTTTAAGGCAATGCTATAATCTTCGGGTATATCGACGGGTTCGGAGCACTTTAACATCTATGTACATATTTAACTGTCTTACAAAGTGACCGACTAAAATCGAGTTCTTTATCGATAGTTTTTTCGCCTTTCGAGGGCGATACAACTAGTATCGTGGTCATAAAATTTTAAGGTAGTATGGTAACCTAGGTTCAAAAAATCGATTTTTTTTTGCTTAATTTGAAAGTAAAATGTCTTGAGAACATACTGTGAAAATTTCGAACAGAAATTCGAAATATTTCGGGAGTTATAACGAGTTTCCTAGAGCGCCTCGGAGTCCAACTTTTAAGATCTTCGGGTATATCGACGGATTCGGAGCACTTTAACATCTACATATGTGCTGTCTAACATCTACATATCACTGTCATACAAAGTGACCGATTAAAATCGAGTTCTTTTATCGATACAACTATTATCATGGTCATAAAATTTTAAGGTAGTATGGTAGCTTGGATTCAAAAAATCGATTTTTTTTTGCTTAATTTGAAAGTAAAATGTCTTGAGAACATACTGTGAAAATTTCGAACAGAAATTCGAAATATTTCGGGAGTTATAACGAGTTTCCTAGAGCGCCTCGGAGTTCAACTTTTAAGATGGACCGAACGCGTTTTTCTCAAAACATTGTTTTTCTTGTCGGCCCGGGTCCTAACTTTTTTTCTACTGAGCCGATTGCTTTCAAATTTTAACAGGCTGTTCTACACACTTATAGTTCTCGTCGGTACTAACGAGAGATTTTTTTCATCCCTAACTTTTTATTTTACAACGCTTTCTTTGCTAAACTAAAAGGACTTTTTTCTCAAAGTCCACCAATTTGTTATTTACCCTTGAAATTTAAAGTAGTAGTTTAAAGTAGTAGTATTTGAAGTAGTTTCGACCAGAATGACTATAGATTAAGAATAAACAAGAATATTTGATTTCAGATAACATCAAGAGCCAAAATCACCCGGGGCACGCACGTGCATTTTTTTGTTTTTTCTGAGGTTCCAACTTCGAGTGACAACAATAATAGTAATAAAGTATTAAATTTTTTCAAATACTATTTTTTTTTCAATATGTAAATAAAAACACTCAAATATTGAAGATGATTCCTTTTTATTTTTCTATAAAAAACCACCCTCCACACTACTACCTTCAATACCATTAAAAAAAAAAAATTCTTAAGCCTTCAAGTAAGCCTCAGTTTCTCCGATTACCTCTTCAGTGTTGCCAAATTTCTTTTCAGCGAGTTTGCTTTAGAGCTCTGAGAGCTGAAAATAGTCACAGATCTGGAGAATAAGGTGGATGCGGAAGCAATTCGTAGCCCACTTGATACAATTTTCACATCGTATTCATAGATTTGTGACACGCTGCGTTGTCCTGATGAAACTGCACTTTCTTCTTCTTCAAAAGGCGCCGTTTTTCACGATTTTGCCTTTTAAACGATCCAATAACGCAATGTAAAAGTCGGAGTTAACGGTTTTTTACTTTTGAAGATACTCGATGAATATTATACTACGTTCATCCCAAAGTACTTATGTATATCATAACTTTGTTAGCCGACTTTTGTGTTTTTTCACGTTTCGGGTTCGGTTCATCATGTGCTCGGATGTTTGTCGCTTGGATTTTGAACTGAAATGATGGAGACATTTTTCAACCGTTGTCACATATCGAGTCACAGCTCTCTCGAACAACTTCGCTTCCAAAATTATTGTGGCGACTTTTTTGATTTTTTTATCAACTTCTCAATGGTTCATTTTCTTGGTGCAGAGTCCGAATAATGTTAACAAGAAAAAACCGACTCAAATATATTCCTTACAAGAATTTGATTCCGATCGTCCAGTTTGTATGGCAGCTATGTACACTAGTGGTCAGAACTCAACATTTTCCTCACGACGAAGGCGAATGAATAGAGCGTTAGTATCAACAACTTGCATTATTATTTTGTTAATTTTGCGTTTGAGTGACAAGTTATCATTGCTTCATTAAAATGAGTTAGCCAATAAAATATGTGTAAGTAATGTTTAAAAAAAATAGGTGAAGTGTAAGTTAGATTCACCTTTGCCACGATCTTGATCCCAACTCATTGCCAGTAATAATACGTTTCATGACATCATAATAGTTTGTTTTACAAACGTTCACGCGACCCTGTTTTTTGAAAAAATTGTGTGTTTTTGGAAGCAATCGTGCTTTCACTTTTCTTGGGCCCAAAAATGGGTTTCACTAATCCTTCCGATATTCCAACGATGCCAGAAAGATCGTCAATTCTTAGGCATCAATTCCTTGTAAATACATTATGTTAGAGCGCTCTATAGCAAAAATAATTAAAAGAAAACTCGTGGTCCCACCGCAACAAAAGAAGATAAATATTTTGTTTAGTGATGAAGTTAAGATAAATATTTACGGAAATTATTGTACTGAACTGACTGCCGACCTAACTGTAAATAATTTGATTGTGGATACAGCACAGAGAAAATTAAACATGGGAGAAGACACATAATGGTGTGGGGATGTTTCTACTGGAGAGGCGTTGGTCTTTTATTTTGGTTATAGGACACAATACCGCCTTTGAGTAAAGAGATATTTTGCGAAGCGTTATGCTACCATATGCTTAAGAAAGCATGCCGCTGCGATAGTGTTATCAACAAGATAACAACCCGAAACTTTACATCGGGGTTGGCATCTGAGTAGTTAAGTATGCTAATGTCACCTACATATATGAAAAGGCAAGTCAATCTCCTGATACCAACCCGATTGAAAACTTGTGGAGTGTCCTTAAGAGTAGATTGGCAGCCTTTCATTTCATTCCAATTGGGATGGGAAGCAAAATAATTAAGGGAAACCTGCCAAATATTAATTCAATCCATACCGAAAAGAATTGGAAAACTTATGAAGAGAACACGATTATTGGTATAGAAAATATTAGCTATAGGGCCTTAATGAATGTTAATGGCTTGTAACTACAGAACGAGTCAGAATTTTTATTTGAGATTTCGTGAAAATATTTTTCAATAGTTTTGTCTACATTTTAGAAGCAAAACTCATTATTTTTTATTTTATTTATTTATTTTTTGAACCGGCGGAAAATAGGGTTACCACCTTTAAGCAAACCACTCTTATATGAGGTTCAACTAGAGTTTGTACGCTAAAACGTTATTAATACTAAATTAATTATTAGTTTCATTTTTTCATTTCAATAAAGAGCCACTTTTAAAAATCAATTTTGTCGATAAAAACATGTAAAAACGCGCATTGCAAGACTTTAAATTTAAAATTCATTTTTATAGCAGCAAACATTCGCGTACGTTATTGCCGAGCACACGTATGAATGTTCGTATATTTCATATGCATGGCATGGATGACGTCTTATTGAGCGTTTTTCTGCGCTGTGCTTTTGTTTGTGTTGTTTTTGGCGAATAATGCGAGCATTTGCTGTTGAACTGTGAAAAAAATGGACTTTTTGCAATATTAATATATATTTTATTACGAGTCTATCGCAGTGTGTTTTTTTCGCATATATATTTTCAAAGTTTTTCCGGCTCAGCACCGTAGCTGGCTGGCTGGCACATAGCTGCCGAAGTGAGAATCACACTGAATAATAAAAAATTGCACAATCTGAGCGCACTTTTCGCTTACAGCGCGCATACTGTAGCGCTTTTCATTGCTACACTGCATCATTCATTGCTCACTATATGCATGAATGCCCGCACACACACACACGCACATATGTGCATATGCATTTTTGCTGTAAATACCCCGGTATAAAAACAATAAAATATGAATATATAAAATATTAATTCAACTGTTTTGCGAAAATAAACTTTTTATGCACTAGTAAGTAAGTTTGGTTGCTCACAACGGCAAAAGTCCGTTCGGCCCAATAATTTTATCATCAGCATCGGTACGCGGCAAACAATGGGCGGGCGCGCGCCGCGTGTCCCACTAACGTTTCTTGCATACAACTTGGCTTTTTTGCCGCATGCACCATGCCACACCACTCCACACCATGTACATAAGTTAGCTTAGCCAGCCAGCGAGCGAGTAGGTAACTAGCGAACTGACAAAGTGACGCAGCAGCAGCAGCCCACCGAGCAGTCAAACAGTCGAACAGTAGTGAGCGAAGCAGCAGCGGCCCAACAAAGTTTCATGTGATTTTTCGTGCTCGTTTTTGTTTTTGTTAGCCACGTCCTTTAATCACGTGCCCGTTTCTGTGTTAACATTTAAACTGGAGCATTTTTCATATTTACAGTCTGTTAGTAGGCAATGTCTGTGTGTCCGTGTTGGTACTAGTAGTTGTGTTGGCCAACTCGCGCTGCTGCAACGACGACGACGGTGAGGACGACGACAGCGCCTGGGAGTTGCCTGATGAAAGTGTATGCATCGTCCTTTCACTGACGCAGGCCTACTTTGCCCAACACAGGACCTACATACCGTCGACGGCAGCAGCTTCAATTGATGGCATTTATGTTGGTTGGTAGGTTGTGTTTGCTTAATGTTTTCGATACGCTCGGGTCCTCGTTTTTGTTTACTATCTATTTATTTATTTATTTATTTTTTGCTTTTTTTCTGCTCTTCACTGATTTCGACTGGATTCTGGCGCATGGCTATACATTAAAGCAAACAAATGAGATTTCTTTCTGCTGTGCTACTCCATATGCAAGCTGTTCGCACACACACACACATCCATACAAATATAGGTGTAGCATGTCCAAGTGACGTGGCATGAGGCATGCCTTGTACTACGTGCATGTTTTTTCCAATGTTTAGCTTTTATGGACGGTGTCTGTCCATCCAAAGCATTTGTCTGTACGGTCAGTGCGCGCTTGCTGCGCTTTCTTTACTTTTGCGACCAGTCAGCAGCTACTTATGCACATAAATATACATATATATGTGTATGTGTATATGTGCGCCTACAGTTGCTTTGTATGCAGTGCGCACAAACGTGTTTACTACCCGTAATTAGGTTGCGGTTGCGGCGGCTCGTTTCCATTTCATTTTATTTCGATTTGCGACTTCATTTCACTTTATCCTTTTTTCCACACTGCGTATGTATGCATGTGGATGTGTTGTGTGTGTGTGCGTCTTTTGGCAATGAATGTGAATCATACGCCATGTATGCTTAAGCAGGCGTTAGCAGGAGCGGCACATCCTTTTGCCAACCGCAAAGGAAATCCCGTAGTTTGTTTAAGCGTGTGTGTGCGCTACTTTGGCCAACCGCTTTCCAAAATGCAGCACCGCAGACGCAGCAGTAGGGGTGGCTGACATGATTTAGAAACTCATTTTTGCGCTCCAAGAAATGCCAATGGCATTCGCCAACTGCTATGTCCATCTGTGTATGCGCTCGTATATGCGCATATTAGCTGCTGTGCATCATCGTAAGCCTTTATTTCGTGTATGTCCTCTTCACACATACTCACCATCATTGTATGCACTTAACCACCAGCATGCCGGTGTGTATGTGCGTGTGTGTGTATGTGTGCGCGTTCACATAAAGGCTCATATCTTGGTTTGTCAACCAGTCCGTCAGCCTGTCGACTAAGAGTTTATCTATCACTCATACGCTACAGCTCAAGCCATAACAACAACAACAACGTTCATCACTGCAGCATCTAGTGCATACATCCGTGTATTATGTGCATGTGGCACGCATACACACACACGTTTCACATTCATGTAGTTGCCAGTGTTTGTGCTGAACCCCTTCGTATTCAGCATTTGCATTTGTAAACAAAGCCTAAGTGTGAGCTACGAATTAAAGGGATGTGTGCTATCAGTAAGTTTAAGTGGTGATGAGTATAGTGAGCATGGACTTGAAATCATAGAAATTTGTGTGAGATGAGTGAACGGAAATTAAACGGTGTTGCATATTCTATATGTATCGTCCATATGCGATTGAACCGTTTAAATCGGCGTGTTCTCAATTTTGCGCTTAAAGAAAATGTGACACTATTTAAGGAACGGCAAAAGTATGATTTTTTACTAATAATTTATGGTGCTTACGGCAAATTATTCAATGTAATGTGTTTTTGATATGTGTAGTTTAAAGAATGTATAGTATTTTTAGAAATATGTTAGGTTAAATGGCTGTTCTAGAGAGATCGCACGTCCTATGTGAAGCCATAGAAAAGAATGACTCTAGTGTTTGAACTAATAAATTAGCAAAACGGTACTTTG
This sequence comes from Bactrocera dorsalis, assembly GCF_023373825.1. NCBI lineage: Eukaryota > Metazoa > Arthropoda > Insecta > Diptera > Tephritidae > Bactrocera > Bactrocera dorsalis. The sequence goes on along the minus strand of NC_064304.1, from coordinate 17,964,511 downwards.
ACTTGAAAATATTGTTCTATTTGTATTCAGCAAATGAAAAGTAGAAAAAAGTGAAATGCCTGATTTTTCATAAATTTTTATTATTTTTTTGATATTATTTATTATTATTATTGTCATTGCTGGACAAAAAAAAACATTTTCTCAGTATTTGAACACACATCTGTATTATACCTTCAAAATGGGACCCAGAACCAACACAGGCATAACAGCGCTTGATCCAATTTTTCATATCCTTGTTCTAACCCGGATATTTCAGTTTCGAAAACAGAAAAAAGCCACAGTGAGCCAAATCTGGCGAGTACGGCAGCTGAGGAATGACACTCGTCCCGTGTTTGACCAGAAAGTTAGTCAAGTTAGTCATAGTGGTAAAAATCCATAAATTATCACAAAAATCAGATTGTTTACGACGAATTGCTACACATAGGCGCCTCAAAACGGCCAAGTAGTACGCCATTTGAACCTTTTGAGACTGTGAAACGAATTCATGGTGACTCACACCACGGTAATCTAAGAAAACAATGATCACCTTGATTTTGGACCGATTTTGACGATGTTTTTTCGGTATCAGCTCATTTTAAGGTGATGAAGCGTCTTTGTCCAGATTGTTGTGTCAATGTTCCCAGTCTTAGTACCGCCACCGTTGATGCGTTTGATGCCTGTAGGGTTCTCAGCTACGTTGTCAAGCATCTCTTTTGCAACCGTTACTTGACGTTGTTTCTACAAAAGATTGCGATATTTTGGTACGAGTCTTGAATTGACAGCTTCATACCCAAAATATTAACCAAAACTTGTTGAGTTGATCTATAAGAAATGTTGTGATTCTCTGCTGTCTTTCTGATGCTATCACGACGATTTTCTTTCACTTTTTCAATGTTATCTTCATTAACAAATGTGGTTGTACGACTCGATTATATGGCAAGTTTTCGATGATTTCACGATCTTTCTTGATTGCTTTCTGCCACTCGAATTCTTGTGATTGCGATAATGTAGATTCCCTAAAACACAACTGCTACTTTTCTTAAAAAATTGGCTCTTGACCATACTCAGGATTTCTACTCTCCTAGAAATCTACAACTAAAAAACAAAAAACATGAAAAAAAATTTTACCACTTTTTAGACCGACTCGATTTTTTTTAAATAGTAAAAATTGAAATTTAAGGATATGGCTAGATCCGGACATAGCCAAGTTTGCAAAGAAGACTGTTCTGAAGTTTCAGATAAATCGCTCCAGTAGAAACTGAGAAATCGTGGGTATCGTTTTGGAAAAGACTGCTTCTAGAAAAATACTTTTAAGCTTTCTGTTCCAGCCGACCCAGTTCGGATGCAGGGTCAGCAAAATATCTACATCTCCGAAACTAATTTGAATTTTGAAAAATCCTCTCGTAAACATATTCTTGAATAGTTAAACTTTAAAATAAAATCGATTTTTTTCATTAGACTTGACTAACCCCCTAACTTCCCAATCTTCTGACTTTTTTTTCGATGCAAGTAATTCAGTTAATCAGATAACTAGCTTTAGCTCATTAAAAAAAGGTTTTTACTAACTTGCGCTCCTAAATGTAGGCAACGTTATTTTGTAGTACCCCAAACAGAAATTTTTTGTCTAATAATGCGAAATAAGTAACTACCTAGGACTTATTGCTTAAAAAAAATTAAAAAAAATCTCTAAACAAAAACAAGTTTTCATGCATATTCTCAAAAAAAAAATATATAAAAAAACCAAAAATTTTTAAACATAAAATCAAAATTTTCATGAGAATTCTCTACAAAAATACATTTCTAAATTGTATCTCCTTGCCATACAAGCTTTCAATATAAGCTTGAAATGCGGTTTTTGTTTGAGGTTTATCTGTCAAACTATCAATTGCAACTTTCTTCCAAAAATCATCAATTCTTTCGTCCGTAAACCACAGACTCAGCGCCGTGCGTTATGGCAAGCGCACAAAGTTGCACAGTTATAGGCCCGAACTGCTGGCTCACTGGCTGACTGGTTGACAGCCCACCTGCCTGAGAGGCTGGCAGACATATCAGCATGCAATCCCTGCAATTTGTCACAGCCTCTGTTGTGTTTCATAGGGTAGGCATTGCGCAATATGAATTCGCTGCTGAATATCTGAATGTGAATACATGACACATACAAATAGGTGAACATACACACTTACACACACATGTATATATGTAATTGTAAATATTCAAATTTAAGCTTTCTGATGCTCGCTGGTGCTCCATCATGCACATTTATTTTAACATATGTACTACATATGTATGTATGCTAGGTATATATGTATGTAGATGTGGTTGTATGTTGGTCTTGTGCCGATTGTGTCGAGTTGTCACTGTGTCGGCTATTTAGTTGGTGGGTCCTTCGTTCGGTCGTGAGCTGGAAGTTTCTGAGCCGTTAAGTCGTTTACCGATTCTCTGTGTAATTGTGCTTACTTAATGCTTCGCTGTAGCCTCTGACTTATGCTGCAACGAAGCTGTCATTGCCATAGTCAAATGCTTTGCAAGCATCGTACTCGTTCGGCGGTACGCACACAATCGTCGTCGTCTTTGGTAACAATGCTGCCGTTATTTTTCTTTTTGTTGTCATATAAAGACATACCTACAAACGCATATTCGCATTCATGTGTATTTATGTGTTGTTGTATTGGCAATAATGACTGTGTCCATTTGAATGCTGTGCGCTTAATCTGGCACCATCAATTACACGAACGGAACGCGCAATGAGCAAGAGAGCGCGTGTTGGCCAATGCCGAGAGTTGAACTGCACGTGAGCGGAGACTACGCGCTTTAAGCTCCGTTTGGCGCATGCGCTAAGCGTGTAAAGCTTCCGAGCGCTTGCTAGAAATTTTTTCGCTTTAAATCTCAGCCTGTTGTTGTTGCGCTTAATGTTGCTCCTGTTTGATGCTGCTCCTGCAGATTCAGCACGCAAGTGGTGAGCGGCCTGAGCACGCAATCCCGCGCAACAGCATCCACCAGCCAAGGGCGCAATGATGTGTGCTGCTGCCTACTGCCTGTCAGGTGGGGTAGGGGTGCCAACGGCAGTATTACCCTGCTTTTGACTGCGAATATTGCCGTCTTGCTTGTGCACATGACGCTGTTGGCAGCTTCAAAAGCTGTACCGGAAATTGATTGCTGCCAAAGTCGACGCAAGCAGCGCAGCAACTGGCGAAAGGTAAAATCCATGCCACCCGGTAAGCATGCATACACACGCATTAGCAACGGCAACAGCGAGGCGCAGAACGCCTTGAGAAGTGGGTTGCTTGGTGGGACGTGGGCCGAAGGCTAAAGGCTGCCGCATTTTGGAATGGGAAATATTTGAAACATATTTGCTGCTAAATCATGAGATGTGATTTGCTGAAACCAAAGCTGCATTCAGCGCTGCAACTTGCGTAGCATCAACTATTTCGCTTGGTTCGTGAGTGAGCGTGGCTGCGCTTCGTACATCCAGTTGTTGAGTCAAGTTCGCAATTTGTGTTGAGCAAAAGTTCAAGTCAGCCAATAGTTGCTGCTGCTCTCTTCGGCGGCATGTTGTTGTGATGCTGCGCTGCTCCTAGCCATAGCCGTTCGAAGGATCTGCGCGACTTTCGCGTCTATAACAGTGTACCTTGCTGGCGCTATTTGTGGCAGTCGAACGCGAGCCCTTGGCTGGAAAGGGTACACAGCTCAGCAGCAATTACTCCATACTGCATACGGGCACCAAGCGAATAGTAAAAAAAAGAGAATTACACACATATACAGACATCCACACACAGTTTGGTGGTGCTAAAAAATGTGTAAATTAATGGAGACTTGAGAATTTAGACAATAAAAACATCTGTGAATAATTAATTAATTACAAATGCAACTTAAAGTAAATATTGTTGTTGTTTTTGTGTAATTTGTGAACGTTTATGCTTATTTTAACGATATTGGAATTAGTTATAGTGAAAAGTTGAAGTTGAAATTGAAATTGAAATTGTGTGCGAAAGAAAAACTGGCAGCCTTTTTGCAACATCCACAAGCAGCGTTTTTTCCACGACTCCTTGCTGTTGTCTGTATGTGTGCGTGTCAGTTGGCAGTTGGCATGGTCATTTGCAAATGTGTGTGTATGTGTGGGTGTGCGTTCGTGCGTTTGGCGGCGGTGCGGAGGAAATCGAGTTCACCTTGCTGCTCCGCCGCGCCGCACGTCCTCACATTGCTCCGTTGATTCGCACATATTGCGAGTTGCCATTGCCATTCCCATTGTTCTTGCTGCAGCACATATACGCATACGTGTGTGCGTGTTGGTGTGTGCACTGGCAAACGCACACAGACACACGCACACATTAAGTGATTTTTTACTATGTGCAATTTTAAAAAGCAACAATCATCTATTTCCCTTTCTGTTCTCGGTGTTGACGCGAGTGGGCAGTGCAATGTTGCGGCGTTGAAGGCGGACAGCGAGCTACAATGGCAGCGTACTAACAAGAAAACAAAAGAAAAAAAGGAAAAAAACGATGAATAAATAAAAATAATAAAAATAAATAATGCGGAGAGGCGGCGAACTTGCTGATGGCATAAGAATAGGAAAATCGCGATATGCGCAAAGTTCATGGCGTGGGCGGCTGTTGTGAGCTGCATAGTTTTTGTTCTGCTTTCTAGCGCTTTAAGTGGGTTGCTTGTGGTCACATAGACTACAGGCCTTGTTGGTCGTTAACGGTAAAGAGCCCGCACTTGTTCGTTGTTGCAAAGTTGCAAAAATAAGCATAAATGCAGCAAGACTTGATGCGCGATACTTTGCTGCTGCTGCTGGCTGCGTTTGTAGCTGCTTCTATGCGTCATATATGCTATTTATTGACGCCGTTGTCTATTCAAAGCTACGCAACAGCCCCTACTGCCATGCTATATAATATGTCTGCCAGTTAAAATTAAATATGTCGACTTAAAATTAAAGTTCAGTCACTTGTTTATATTTTATATAGTGCGCGCGCCTATAACTATGCTACAAATTTAGTTTGTGTGCTACTTCAGCATAGTTTGACTAAAAATTGAAGCTCAAACAAACAGTGTTGGCTTAGTGCACCACTTTTGGTGGAGCCTTTCTCGCAAATCGAATGTAAAAGCGGAAAATATGAAAAAAACGCAAACTTAATGAAACTGGACAGACGCCACTCAGTCCTCCAGCTACCAGTTTCATTAAGTTTGCGTTTCTTCCATGCTTTCCTCCTTTCCATGCGATTTCCGCGTCAATCGAACTGTTTGTTTTTGTTTTTGCTGTCACGTAAATAGCCGCCGTCGCCGCCGCCGCCAACATTGCAGCTGCCTACTCAACTTAATTAGAAAATTTGAAAACAACTCGCTAAAAAGATTAAAACACAGCAAATAGAAAAGAAAACGAAAAGGAAAATGAAAATGAAAAATGTTGTAATGTTGTAATGTAAGGGTCGTAGAAAAGGCGCTTAATGGTTGTTGTAACGCTCTTAAACTTTTTCACTCGACGCGCTTAGCAAAAGGAAATTGAACAGTGTTCGATACGATAAAGAAAGCAGCAAAAACTTATACAAAAGCAAAAATAAAAACAAGAAAAACACACAATAAAAGCACTGAACTTTGAAATAAACGCAAAAAAAGAAAAAAACTTTGTCTACGTCTGCGTTTGGACTTGGACTTGGTCTCTATGTTACAGCGTAAGGAGCGTAGAGGAGCGTAGCAACGGTGTGTAAAGCACACACACAAGCGCAAGTACACGCACGAACGCATACACATACACACGCACGCATACGAACTCGCAAAAGTACACACACACTCCATTTTCTACATCACTTCGTGCCTGTGCATCTGCCTAGCGGCTCAGCACCTGCCCCAGCCTCAGACGCAACCTCAGCGCCTCAGTGCCAGCCAGCGTTGGATTGAGATTCAGTAACAGTAAAACAGTATCAGCATTAGCGGCGTCAGCTCCCCCAACCTTTGCCAACCGCGCTGCCAACATCAAACGGTCGCGCGCTCAGTGTTCATTATACATAAGAGAGTTACTGCTGCTGCTACAGCTGTGTGTGTGTGTGTGTGTATTGCTGACTGAGTGCTGTTCGGAGTTCTGCTTGTATATACTGCTGCCTTCACCCCAAAATCTCTTATTGATTTTGGATTCAAACACACACGCCGCCGCCGTCGTCCTCGTCGTCATCATCATCTCGTCGTCGTTGTTGGTGTCGTGTGTTGCTGTAGCTGACTGCTAACGAGAGAGGCAGCCGCCACAAAATTCAACATACAGCAGCCAGCAAACGCATACAGTGTTTGTTGCAACGAGCTTGGCGCACGGCCGTGTAGTCAAAGTTGGGCACGTTGAAGAGCGGCGTGGCGCGAAGCAAAGAAGTGTTGTTAGCTTGTGCGGTGCGGTCGCCCGCCCACCCGCTAAATGCTCATCCAGCCAGTCAGGCAAGCAGTCAGTCAGCCAACCAGCCGTGAAGATGCTAGCAATATTGTAGTAAGTATGACTTTGCCACTTTTTACACAACTTTTTTTTTGGCTCAAGTTTGCTTTAGACCTTTTTGTTCAATTTCGTATTTCATCTACTTTTTTCAGTTCGGTTTCTTTTAAAGTTTTATTTGCCAGCTTTTATATTATTGTTGCTGCTTATGTTACAGTTACAGTTACAGTTACTCTTGGCTTAGATTTCGCTTTCCGTTTTCATCACTACATTTGCTTGTATGTAGGTATTTAGCTGTGTGCCGCCTAGTTGGCGGTGCGTGTCCCGCTGCGTTTGAGGATGCGCTCCTCGTCCCCCGCTTAACATACATTTGCACCGCTCTTCCTGCGCTTTTATTGAGAATTCGTTGGTGAATTGGCCGCCGCATTTTAAAATGTTTCATAAATTTTTCAATTTGTTTAATTTATTTCGTATTTTTTCGTTCATTTTCATTTCACATCCTCTTTGTATTTCCTATGCCACAAGAATTTCGTAAACTTAAACAATTTTCGCCACAGTTACTTTTCGGACGACACAATTCGGTCGTCGTCGATACACGCGCTGACACACTCGACGCAGAGCCGGTCCACCGTCAAGCTGCTCGACTTGTTTGGTGTTTGACTTTTTGCTCCTCCGTTCGTTTGTTCGCTCGTTCGTTCGTTCGTTTAATTTAATTAAATTTTCCTTTGCGGTTTTTATTTGCAACATCTGACGTGGCAGCCATTTGCAGTCGAGCAACTAGCAAGATCCCATAAATGTTATTTCAGCATATTCTTTAGCCCGATATAATTCGTTCTTTGCATTTTATTTGGTATTTTTTTCTACTTGCCTTCGCATTGCTTGTTTTTATTCGTGTTATGACTCCGCTGCTCCTGGCTAGTGGTAGTGGTAGTAGTAGCAGTCGCAATCGTGTTGTTTCTTCTCTCATTGCTGTTGTCATTGGCGTAGCTGTAGCTGTAGCTGTAGACGCCTAACTGCCGTTATATCTATATCGTTCACGTAGTTGGGGAAACTTTCTGCACAGCAGTTGATTAATCGGAAATACCAATTTAATTAAGAAGAAATTTTCAACTTCCTGCAAATGTTTGTGCTTAGCTTAGACATAGACGCTGGAGCGTGCGAAAGATGCTGATTTAATTGAGAATTAAAAGTTTGGTTTTTTTTTCTCAATTTAAAACGTTCTTGTTTGTGTTATCACGTTCGTAATTTATGTTGGTAGCTTAGAAGCGGAAATTTAAAAAATCAGCAGAAATTAATAAAAAGCTTAAATGGATTAAAAGCATTATGCTAGTGCAGAAATGATGAAAAATGTGTGTGCAAGAAATCACTTTTCACCTCAAAAAAAGCTTAAAAACACAAAAATGTAAAAACTGTTAAATTCATTTTCATTTTTTAATTTAAGCTATAGCAAGCTGCCATTTTTCCCGTCAAACGCTAAGTGGTCTGTTTGCGAAAAGTGCTATGCACGAGCGTTTAACCGTTATCAGCGTCCTTATGTCTGCCTAGCGATTGATATTCAAGCATTCATCCGCACATTTAGCTTTTAGAAATTGAAATTTAGTGTAATTGCCTCGCCATTACATGGACTGAGCTTTAAAACGCGCTGCTAGGTATGAAAGTCACGTCAATACCGTTAAGGCTTGCTGTTTATTTGATGTAGCTTTTAATACTTAATTGCGATTTAGTAGAACAGGTAGGGTTTAATATAAATCACATGGCTTATGCCCGTATATATGTACATATGCTTGTATATTGAGCTTGCATGCGGCGATTTGTTGTAAATTTCAAGTGGATCATTTAGTCTGCTAATTCTCTGTACTTCCATTTTGTGCGAAATGAACTTCTGAGAAAATCTCTGTTGAAATTTCTCAAAACACGACTGGAATAAACAAGAAAAGAAACTCCGGGGCAAGCTTTCAAGTATATTACTACGAAGGCTTTGAACAAATTACTGAGACTGAAGTAGTTTGAGTTGTTATTTTATATGTCTCAGTTATTTATCTTAAGCATCTTCGCTTTATTCTTCTTAAAAACTAAAAGTTAAAAAAAAAAATATTTTTCATTGAATCGCAGGTTGATTTAGTGTGTATCGCAAATCTTTTCCATTATTTCTTTAATGATTATCATACAGAGGAAATTGCTTACCATATTAAGCAAATCAAATTTTGTACAATCGTTCTAGACTATTGACTGCTCAATTCTCTCTGTGTATTCAATACAACATGAAAGTTTAATTAGTCTAAAAGGTACAACGCATGAGCTAAAATGCCGCCAGACGTGTCAAGTAGTAGAGTACTCTCGACTTGTCTGTCAAACGAAAAATTTCAAAAAGCGATAACTAAGACAGCCTCAAAAGAGATTTTTTCTTTTGAAATCAATCCACTTTCACTTGGCCACTCTGTAATAGCATGCCGCTTTACCTTAATATTTCTTTGATTGCGACGGCGTTTTATTTCGAATGGTGTGCACATGATGAAAATGAAAAAAGAACAAGAAAAACGTTAACTTTGGGTACACTAAAGCTATAATACCTTTCACAGGTGCATTACTAATAACCTAAGAAGATTTAAAACGTTTTCTTTACCTTGTTTTAGATGGGTCAGTTGGTATGGCACCTATACTGCCTGTGGGCAAAAAATAGTAAAACCTTTTAATCAAAAATTTGCGCGAAAAACCATTCGCCGAAATATTTTTTTTGTAGGTTGGTATGACTGTCAGTGATAACTGTGCCAAATCTCACGTCAAAATAATCATCAAGGTTTGGTATACGCTTGTCTTTCTGAAGTACATAAAATGCATTAGGCCTCGAAAGCATGATTGGTTCCAAAATCACACGATTCTTTCAAAAACCAGCATCACATTAACGTCTGTGAAACAAAGCTTTCTGACTTCCAGGATGGATCTATGCTTACGACCCAGAAACAGACAATTGATCGGCCAAATATCGTGGCAAAGGTGAGCCGAAGCCGAAAAAACCACTTAAATTAGGTCAGAAATCAAGGTTATGTTGACAGTTTTCTTCGATTATCGAGGTGTGGTGTGTGGTGCACACCGAATTCGGCATGAGTGTATTGGGTCAAAATAGTTAATTTTGAAGGGAACGATTTAGATTTTGAAGCATAAATTAAGAATTTTAAAATTGTGAACAAAGTCTTACTATTTTTTGCTCATAGTGGTAGGCTATGGCAGTCCGATTAGAACAATATGTTAGGAGATTGTAGTTCTTATGCTTTAGTCTTTCGGCAAATGAGAAAAGAACAAAATTTCAGTTTCATATCTCAAAAATTGACTAGTTCGCGTATATGCAGACGAAAATTTCTCAATTCTTTTGAATATATTTTGTTTTGTGTGATTGCCACATCGAATTAGGCAACGTTTCGAAGCTCCCTATAATCTAAGCATTACCGTCAGTATTATTTAAAACAGTAACGAATATAATTAGGAAGAAAATATCCTCAAACGGTGAAACGAATACGCAGCTAGTTAACTTAATGTTAACATTTAAATGCTTATTACTATTTCAAAGAAAATTTTACCAACTAATTTATCAACATTCTCTATATACAAGTAGATACTCAAATTGTTTCAGAGCACTTTTAAGAAAAAATGTAATTTTTGCAGAGTGATTTGCATTTATATAATTCTAGTCTCTCTCTTTTGATTAACGAAGAGTCAAAATATCGCTCCATTTGTGAAATCACAATTATGTAAGTGTGGTAAAAATTTCTGATATGACGAAATACATTTGTAAAAATGTCGATTAAATGTCGCAGTTAGACGTGTTTGAACACTAATTCGCAGTTTTATTGTAAAGTTTATGCCTGTTGCGTTTATTGGCTCATTCTCGATCGTGCTGTCTTCGATTCGCCATTTCGTTGCTCGCTGTATATGGCTGCCGCTGTCTTATCAAAGAATTACATTAGAAAGTAGCAACAAAAATATCGATTTATCGAAAGTCGAGTTGAATGCGACGCAAGAGAGTTCATTAAAATGGTATAACCGCTATCTTCAATTCTACTAATTTTAGTTTTAGGATGTTTTAGATCAGTTTTACTACTCTGTCAAATATTTGAATTTAATTTGTTTCAAGTAACTTTCATAGCTTTAACTGTCAGCGTAAAATCGTTTGATGGAAAAGCTAAATATTTTCCTTAAAAATAATTAAAATGTAAATTAAATTATACAGTCTTACAGCTCTTGTTAAAGTTACAATATTAAGTAGTTTTTCTGCACCAAATATAAATCATAAACTTTAAAAACTGTCCAAAGGCTTTTATGCTAAGGTGTGAAGGACGGCTTCATTACCAGAAACTTGCGACAGCTTCCCTGTTGCGCTTGAATTTCCGCAGTATTATAAAATGTAAATTTTATATAAGTGTTGATACCTAAACATTAGCATAAGTACAATTTTATTAATGCACGAAAAGCATTTTTATGCTGGAGACGCTATAGGCCCGCGCGCTAAAGCACTCCAAATACCTTAATAAAAGGAAGCTAAAGGAAATACTCGTATTAGGAGCAAAGGTGTGAGTGTATAAGCGGCTTTAAATTTTTAAATATAAATACCTTTATTAAATATATACTATATATATAACTGCAAGCCTACAAAAGTACGTGTTCCAAACTTTCCCCAAAAATATTCAAGTTTATGCAAAATGGCAGAAGATTTTCGAAAAGGGAAACGGAAAGCGTACAACCAACGAAATCCGCACAGGAAACGGCAGCTAGTTTCGTTCAAAGCTACAAATGCGCCAACAGATAGTGAAGACATGATATTTCAGTTAGAAATTTTCAACAAATAATGCCGATGAGAAATACAAAAGGATATGGAAAGTGGATAGCAGAAAGAAAAATATGTACAAAACGCTAAGATAAGCGTATTTCTATTGAAATATGTCGGAAGGAAGGAAAGGGCTAAAGTTGAAGTAAAGTAGCGTGCAAAAAAAAAGAAAAACAAAAAGTTAATCGTAAATGGGAATTTAATAGCATCAGCGCCATTGAACACTCGTACAACAGCTGCGCCGTCACACATGCTTGTGCTATATGAGATTGTGTGCGTGTGCCAAACATGAAAAAAAAAACAAATAAGAATAGAAATAAGCATACATACACCCTTTATAAATAATGAATAATTGATTGCACTTAAGCAGCGAAGGTGTAATTCACTTACACACACGATTATAAATATACAAACGTACAATCATCTGCATGTTTGTGCAATTGTTGAAGCTGTCTGCAAACTTTCTGTCATTGATAACATTACCATTTCACTCTGAGGAGATTATTAGGTTTTCGGATTATTTATTATTATTTTTTGCGATTTGTTGCTTTTTCCTACTCCCGCTGATATGATGGATGTGTTTCAAATGTTAGACTTTCACAGCCACCTTAGGCAAATGCTAATAAGAGATTACGTTTTAGAAATGATGTATGAACTCCTACACGCTAGCGCACATAGACATTTACTAATGGAAGGATTGTTAGGTCTTACCTACTCATATTTAGTTGAAAGCGTGCATGACACTTGTTCATCGTCAAGAAATAATAAAACAATTGCAGCAGCCGCACACATGCGTTCACACTTCAGTGGCTGGCGCCTTGCCATTTGATTAATGTCTGCGATGCGCAATTTTAATAAATATGAATTACTTTGTGATAAATATAATTGCTTTGCTGTCAAAGCAAAGGGGTTGGCGCTGTTTTTGTTATTTTTTTTTTGTAATTCCTCATGATTTACATATACTAATTGCGATTGACATACTTGTATGTAGGAAGGCATATTAATGCTGGGATATGGGATGTGATGTACATCGCTTATACAGGGAAAATTTGTTAACAAACATATTAGCAAAAATCTGGCTTATTTCAAATGTAAGAATTCGATTTTACGCTTTTCTTTCTTTTGATGGTAGTTTGTTTATAAGCGCTTTCTTTCAGCCTTAGATATTATATTTTTCAATAATTTTACAAAGACCACCATCCACTGTACCGAATAAGCATTATATTCAATAGCTGTGTTCGTTACGCCATTTCTCTGCTCGCTTCTGCTCTCTTGCCAAAAAATTACATGCAAAAGCAATAACAAAGTTGTCGAGTTGAATTGGACGTAAGAGAGTATGCGGATACCTCAATAAAGTGGCATAAACGCTATCTTAAATGCATCTATCTGTTATCTCCAATGCTGTTAGTTTTGCTGTTGTGAATGGTTCAAACTAAGCATTTGTTATAGTTCGTTCGATTCGCTGTGGTGAGGTCCGTATGCTCCCATTTAAGGAGTATAATTAATTCTTCTCCGAGTAGTTTCTGTTGGAGTCCTTTCGCAAAAACCATCTCTGCAGTCACCTGCTTGTAGCGGAACCCCCTCCTAGGAGTATCAAGAGGTTCTTCCTGAACTACGTCGACGACATAAAACAATATGCCGACTAGACTTCGGACGCAACAAACTTCAGCCATACACTGACCGCCATTCACAGTGGAGCCATTAACACACTCATCGACTCCCTCTCAATGAATGGCGTACTTGAAGTCAAACCATTACCCATTTCGGACGAAGAGAATTGAGAATGACCTTGCGCTGTTGGATACTCCAGCAGGTTAAACTCCTACTTATCCAGAATCGACTCTGGCATATCAAACATACATATGTCCACCGTGGAACGAGTCCCCGCATGATACTAACTACCACTTTGCATGCTCTACTAACCTTATCAATCTGACACTTCTCTCACTATGGTCCGTCTTCGTCGAAACAGCACGTTTCCTGGGCATACCGTTGGATGACCTCGATAACACCTTAAATAACTCTTATCATTCTAACGAGGATTAGGTATCCGTTATAAGAACAACAACCCTATATCATCAGCGTGACGTGCTAAGCCGATTTTGACATGTTCTTCTGTCTATCCTCCTGTTTGTATAGGTATGTATATGGTGCTTGAACTAGTCCTTCAGATTTTGAGAGATCGGTCTGAAATTTATCACTCGTTCTATTATCCCCAAGGAGCTGCTCATTTGTTACAGATGCTGATATTGGATCACTATAGCATATACATAGCTGCGCCACAAACAGAACGATCCGAATCAAGTGCTTTCATGGAAAAGTTTTTCATTTAACGAAATATTATCATGGAACTTGGTATGGATTATTATCCAAAGTAATCAAAAAAATTAAGGACAATAATCTCATCTCCGAAGATGATCAGAACAGATACTCTTTTTTTATATGTTCCGTATCGAGTATTATCTGCTAATTATTTGAAAAAGTCACTACAAAGGTTTGATATTTTGAATTGTCTGTCGTTCTATCTGTTTCTCGGCTGCTGGACTCCACGGTTAAAGCAATTCTTTTTAATTTCTCTACCCAAAATGTTATGCATTTTCGAAGCAATTGAGCAAAATCGGAAATACAAACAAGTCGTGTGTATGCAGTTTCGTTTTCTACTTTTTTCGTTTATGTTTTTTTAGTTTTTTCTTCTAGTTTTGTGTTTTTGCTTTGTGTTTTTAGTTTTTCGTTTTGTTTTTAGTTTAGTTTCTGGTTTGTTATTTTTTGTTTTTTGATACAATTTAATCTCCATTATTTTTTGTTTTGCTTCCTGTACATAATGTAGTGTAAGCAGTTTTCTTCCCATATACTTCCCTACATACAAATGTATATTCAATAGCCATTTCCGCTTTGCTCTTGTTACCTCTCAATTCCACATCAGCTATTGCTTTTGGAAATATTTTATTTTGTATTTAATCTCTGCTCAGTTGTTTACTATATATTCTCTAATTAAATTTTTGCTTTGGCTTTGATTTCGAAATCGCTAAATTCTGTAAAAACCCTTAAGGGAACTAATTTAATTTTCGTTTCTGCATTTCTTACAGAACACGCATGCTTACAAAATTTATTTATACGAAATAAAGATTGAAAAATAAATAAAAAAAAAACCAAATAAACATAAATATAAATCAATAAACTGTTGAAACTAAAAAAAGAAACATTTCTAATGGGAACTTGTGATGCTAAAACCAAATAAAATGCAAAACTCTAAATAAACCAAACTAAAGAAAAATGTTTTAAACAACAAAATGTATTAACAAAGTAGCGCACAAAACCAATATCAATTACTAAACTAAACTAAAACCAAAAACAGCAACAAACACATACAATAAGTATAATAAGTTGTAGAAGACATGTACATTTGTACGGTGATAAAAAAGTCTACACTCGTAAAATTAACCAAATAACACACATTCCCAAAGATTTGCAAATGTAGGATGAGAAGAAATCCTCTGAGAAGGACAATTGTATAAGTAAAGTGTGCCAAAATCGATTTATACCCAGTACTCGCTTCTCGGTTTGTGTAGATATTCATTCGTATTCATGAATGCCGTTCATTTGGAACCGATAGTGCTCCTTTCAATTGTTGTATTATTAGGTGTAGTTATTGTTGTTATTGATTAATATACATAAGTATATACACTTATTTAAGATAACCACAAAAAAAAAAAACAAAAAAACTAAGAAAACCAAAAGCGAAAACCGAAAACATCAATTTATACATTCACATACAAAACACACACTCGTACACACGTTAAGATTAGCGCCCAATAATAAGAAATCGCAAAGGCCTAACCGAGCGAGAGGGATTGCGACGACGTCAACGAGGACGAACGAGGCAAAGCCGGGCTGACAGCAGGGCAGCCGCAATCTGACTTCAACCGTAAAAAGTGGGTTGATTCGTGTGCGAAATTGAGTGTTGAATTCGAAAGCTCCTTACTCGCTCGCTGGAGTCCCGGAATACGCGAGCAACCGCGTACACAAGTATATATGCACGGAAATAAAATATTATAAGGCGAAAGAAAAACAGCTGAAGTAAAATAAAAACAAGTCACACGAAAAGAGGATTACGCTAATCCATTGGTGATGATGTTGACGTGTACAACGCCTACACGGAGCAACAGTGTAACCGCCCTCGAGCAGCAGCCAACCTTTCTGGCGCTAAAACAATACCAAGAGCAGCAGCAACAACAACAGCACCGTCAGCAGCAGCAACAGTTAACGTCGCCGCAATAGCAACAGGAGTTCGATCAGCTAAGAGTTTTTCGCGCGGAGCTCGTCGCCGCCGCATACACAGTGCCCACAGTGCCAAGTGTTGGAAGGTGGTCGCAAACGCAATCGCTTAGCAGTTAGTAGAATTGACAGCTGATAGGTCGTTGACAAAGCCAACTAACCGAGGGACGGTGCGGTGATTACGAACAACGAACCAAGTGCAGCGGTGCTCGTATCGTTCGCAAAGAGCTCATACATTGTGGCACCGGTGGAATTGGCTGTGACGGCTGAAAGTGTGCAACAAGGACGTGACGTGACGTCGTTATCGTTATAAGGACGGACGGACGTGTGTGTGTGTGTGCTGTGCGCGTACGAACAAATTGCGCCGTTCGGTACTAAATAAACATTTACTCGAGGCAATCATCTCCACCGCCACCGCACAGACTACAATGCTCTGGTAGCCAAGATAGTTTTGCCGTGGATCACTATTGCGGCAGCAGCAGCGGTGATACGCCACACGCAGTGAATAGTGTACTTGGAGTTGGTGGGTCGGCTGGTATAAGTGGCTCAGGCAGCGGTGTTAGTGGCGGAGTCGGCGGTGTTTGCAGTCAATGCTCATCAACGGCGGCAGCGGCGTCGGCAGCAGCTGCGGCTGTGGCTGCAGCGGGCACAACATCGTGCGGTGGCGGTGGCAGCGGCGTTGGCGGCAACAACAACATCAACCACAACAACAGCGGAGTTGGTGGTATCGGCGGCGGCGCGGCGAGCGCAGTTGGTCCGTGTTATTGCAGCAACACGATGTGTCATCATGTATCCGGTGGCATGCCGATGGGCGTACCACCACCACCACAACCGCCACATGCGATGATGTCCGGTGGCGGCGGCGTCGGTGGCATCGGCGTCGGCGGCGATATGCGCAATCCATTGCACAGCAGCAGCAGCTTACTGGGCTCACATTTGTCGCTTGGCGGAATGAGCATAGGCGGTGGCGGCGGCGGCGGTGTTGGTCTCTACGGTTGTGATACGATCATCTCAGGTCCCAGTCATTGTCGCAGTCTAAGCGGTTTGAGTAGTCTGAGTATCGGACCGCCAGCACCACCAGTGCCGCCTCCACCCCTCTTCAATCCATGTAGTTCAAATAGTTTTAATTCGATACAATCGATGCAGGGGCCAAGCTCCTCACGCTGGGGACCGCGTACATCATGCCCGATACACAGTCCGTTTCGTGTGCGCGCACCCAACGGTTCAATATGCTCTGGACATCAGGTAATTTCATACTAAATGGTTGTTGTACTCCTAGTTAAGCAATATGCATATACTCGTCTCTATATACTCCCATACCAATTCACACAACCAACCTCAAGCAGTGGTGTCTGTGTGTGTGTGTGTGTGTGGGTGTTTTTGATTACTGTAAGTGAAATTGCTTGATATTTGAGTAAAATGGCGGTTACCAATGCGAAACCGAAACGAAAAAGGCTTGGCGTCTGTGGTATGTGGGTGCGTTTGGTTGCTTTTGTGTGTGATTTATGTGAAAGGCCGCCTGTCTCTGTATGAATTTACCGCAAAAACACACGTCCACACATACAAGCATACTATTACTGTATTAATATAAAATATTTGCCATACCCCTGCACGCATGTACTTAGTTACATACAAACGTTTGTGATGTTTCTGACATTTCTCAAATGTGTAAATATGTTGAATTAAACACTTGTGTTGCTTTCAGTTGAGTTTGTTTAGTAGTCAAATATAGGAAAGCAAACAACGTAACAAAGAAACCAATATGTAGCCAAATATGTCTACTTCTAACTACTAGTTTTTTTTTTTGTTCATACAATATGTGAAATATGTGAGAAAAGCAGATTCTTGCCATCACCTTTTAACCACTTAGCATAAACCAAATGTGTTGTATCAAACGCCATAGTGCGCCACGTACCACGTACCAATACCAAATATAATCTAACGCCGCCCACATGTCACATCTGACGTGTATGCGGGCTGTGGTCGGCAGTAAATTGAAGTGAATACATATGCATGTATATATGCCAATTTGTTTGTATGTATGTATATTTGCGCAATTATTAGGGATGTGTTGGGTAATGTGCCAGCAATGTCTACGTTTTTAAGGTGAGTTACATTTTTCTATGATTCAACGCAGGAAATCAAGTATTTTCGTTTATGCATCTATTTTTTTTTTGTTACAGGAAATGCGACTGCCTGATCAAAAAAGAGTAAATTTTTATGCCACTTTTTTGATTGTTTCGAATTTATTTTATATGTTATAAATTAAATTTGGGTATGTGAGTAGTTTAAGACATAGGCTAGTCTTTAAAAAAGACTCGCTAAAAATTTCAGGCGAGTCGGCATGTAGAACCTCCGAAATAGTGGTTATCGTTTTGAAAAAGACAGTTTCGAGAAAAACGCGCTTAGAGTTTCAGTCCCGGCCGAACTAGTTTGAAGGCCGGGTTAACAAAATACCAATATCTCCGAAATTTTGAAAAATCCTTTTGTGGACATATTCTTGAGCAGTTCAATTTTGAAAAAAAAATCGATTTTTTTTTATTTCTTTACTAGAATACTCCCTTTTCTTTTTCTATATTAGCATATTCCCTAAATAGAATGGTACCTTTGAGCTATTTGCTAACAAATATTTTTTTTTTATCAAAAAAGGTTTTTTAAAACACTAATCTTTTCTAAAATAAATATTTTTCGATTTTTTAATCACCTGCTGAGAGGAAGTCTCTATTTCCACAACAATGGGTTTTACGATAAGAAACAGATTATTATTTATATTCTGAACAGACTATAGAGTTGTATACGATATTTATGACATCCGGTATGAAGGTTCGGAGACCCTATAAAATATATACATAAGTGCTCAGCATGACGAGTGGAGCCCATTTGGCCTGTCTGCCGGTTTGTTCGTTTGTATACGCGCTGCCAAGTCCGTCAGTTTTTGAGATATCACGCTGAAATTTTGCACATGTTATTTTCCCTTAAACAGTTGTATATTTATCGGAACCGTCTATATTGGCAGACTTTAGCAATAGCTACCATACAGAAATTGTTTATCGTTCAGAAAAGTGAAGATCCTGTATGGTAATTTTTTTATTTGACGAGATATCTTCCGGAATTTCGGCATGGATTATTATCCAAGTAAACGTAGTACAAGCTCCGAGCATATTATTCGGATCACACTACCAAAGCATATAGCTGTCATACAATTTGAATGATAAAAATCAAGTTCTCGTATGAAAACTTTTTAATTTGACGAGATATTTTCAACAAATTTGACATATATTATTATTCAACGCAACGCTACAACCTCCGATAAAATGTTTCAGAACGGACCACTTTATCATATATGTAACTATCATACAAGCTGGCCGGTCAAGCTCTCGATAAAAATCCTTTTATACACTTTAATGCTCTAAGAAATGAAGTGTACTATGGCTTTAACTTGTTGGAGTATTCTTTAACTTCTGAAAATGTTGCAATTAATATTTTAAGTAACAAAAACATTAATTTCAAAATTCAAGCACATTCTAGATCTAGGTGGTTATCGTGATAAATCGCCGTTCAACCTCGCTTTTTAAATAAAATTATTGCTCTATTTTTGATACCAGTTATAAAAATTAGTTTTTTTTTGTTTTCTTTTTATACTTGCTTCGTATTTACCTAGGCAAGCTTAGATAATTATTGAAAGCTAAAAAACCATAATAGGATGAAAACCATTGAAAACGCAAGATAAAATAACACAAATTAAATAATTCAATAAATAATTGTACAAAAAAAAAAAAATAAGAAAACCCCAAAACCTGGTAATTTGATATTTTCATATAAATTTTGAGGTTATGTCACAAATGTAAAAATAACCAAAAACTGATTACTATTGTTATTTTATCTCTCATTTCGAAAGTGTTTCAACCTACTATGAATTTGTTTCACTTTTTTATCATTTTCAAAGTTCTAACCGGAGAAAAAATTATTTTAAATTATTAAATAGCGGTAAATTAAACATTTTTATTTTCGTCGAAATTTTCATTATTCTCCCGCACCAATAAGAAGTGAAATTCAGTAGTACAAATACCAAAGCAATAACAAACACGCTGCCAACATATACCCACTTGAATTGGGTAACCATTTATATTGGCAGCAATAATTTGCAATAAAAATATTTAAAATTTGGCAAAAAAAACAACGCACACCTACGATACATCCCTAAAGAATTCACAGCCGTTATAACAGGGCTTATTAAATTCCACGTTGCAGCAAGCTTAAGCTTTTTTTTACGCAAATACACATACAACAACAGCATACATTTAGGCGCATAAATCCTTTTGTTTTGGCATGTAGCTGCGTAGCTGCGAATATGTGTATGTAGTGTAAATTGGTACGTGGTATACGTGCCCGTCTTGTGCGAAAATAGTTTATATGATGTTTACACACTTTATGCTGATGCCTTTATATCCGACTATTTTAACATGTGCTTTTCTTTGTCTCCGCTCTTCTATTTCTTTCAGGTAAGCAAATAAAAAGTAAATCCACGCTCATCACCGCATCGCCTGCTATATAGCGTCAACCGTATTCTAAAGTAACATAGCAGCGCCGGGAAAGCTTAAAATGTGTCAACGACATGTAAGATTATTTTCGCTCTAGAATGAACTGCTCAACCAAACAAACTAACCGCAAAAAATCTCCCATAGCACCATATGCCATATACATATGTTTGTATGTATATACATACATATATTATATATGCATGTAGTGTAATTGGTTGGTGTCAAAAGACCTCGTACATTCGCGTTACGCATATACATATGCATACATGTCCACATACATATACATATGTATATATGAATATATATGTAAAGGCATTTATATACATACATATAGTCGGTATTTATATCTGCATTTAAGCTTGTATGTAAGTAGTATGGCGTCATACGAGTACGTGGTTACTATTGCTCATTGCGGGTCATTTTCATATACAACAACAACAATAACAGCACTAGAACCACGTAATGCCCGATGTTAAGTTATCGCAACGACAAAGGACATCGACAGCGCCACCGAACGGCCACATTTGTAGCCCACAATTGTGCATATATGTTTGGGTGTGTGTGTGTATAGGGTAGCGGTGAGTGCGCGTGTATTGTGCCACAGTTTTCCGAATTATAAAGACTTGAATTCACATGATTGCCTGTCATCATTGCAGATAATTGTATGGAACTATTTGTTTGTACACACACACACACAAATATAAATAAATGTGTGTAGTAAAGCATATGCTTTCAATCATCTTACATATGTACATATATGTATATAAATATGGGCATGCCGGTGCAAATAGTTTGAAAAGCATGTGCAGGAATTTTCAAAGTTTATAGCTGTGCGGTCGTGGCAGCTGTCGGTTTCATCGACAGCACCGCAGGTTTGACCGTCATTACTGCAATGCCTTGCTTAATACTGAACGTATATAAAGGTGTATACCATATATGTTGTCAGTTATTAATATAAACGCTTCCATATATCCACACACACACGTGACTGAGTTTGGGTCTTCAGATAGTTGACCAACTAAATACAATATATGATTTACTACTGTCAACTTCTAAGTCATTCTCAAGTGAAAAGCACACATTATCAACGGCTAAAAATATACGTATGTATGTATGTATGCATGTGTTTGTGTATTGCTTTGTGGCTTTGTATCTAAATGACCTTAACGCTGGCATTATCGTTCATCATTGTGACATTCGACCGCAAATTGAATGTAACTAATGCAATTAGTTTCAATTTTTCCGCTTGATTGTTTTACTCGAGAACTTTTGGCATGACTTGTAATGGATTTCCACGAATGTATTATGCAGTGGCTGTTTAGAACTGTAGGTGAAGTTTCCTGCTCATTAACAAACCTTATTAAATTTATCTGCGTTAATTGTTGAAAACTTTTGCACATAATTTTGCAGCTAACACTTTTGCTATACGTGGGTATAGCGTGCAGTTTTGTGGTTATGGCACAATAAATAGGCTTTGGTAGAAAAATGTTTGAAATTGTGAATGCTGTTGAATTATTGGATGACAAAATATTATATATTCATATAAATATTATAATGCTCGTTCCAACCGAAGCAAATTTGATTTTCTGCTAAATGCCATAGTTTTTTGGCAATTTAAAAGGGTTATAAGACGGTATTATAGTCAGTGGAATGAATTTTAGGTAACTGTTGAAGTTTCGTAAAATGAAATTAATAATTTTAACAGATTCGGATTTTTGGCTGTCAGCTCGGAGACGTTCCAACAAAATATTTGGGGAAATATTTCATATCGATATTGATATTGTCGAATCAAAGGTGGATGTAAAAGCTTGATAATATATTTCTAATTTTGTCAAACACTTCGGGCAATCAAATTGTTGATAATTCAATTTCGTAAACGAAGTATTTTGGGCAACTTTACTCAATTTAGGGAGTTACAATTTCCTTGGGTACAAACAGCTTTTTACCAACAATTTTTTTCTCTTGTAAAAATGAAATATTTAATTAGAATTTTTTATTGTTACAAACATACACTATTAACGAAGAATTTTTTTGTAAACAATATTTTAACTTGACCATTGCCGTCTTTTCCGGTGACCCTTTGAAAAAAAGATGCGTTGGCAGGTTAACTCCTTACAGGATCATTTAAAGTAAAAAAATACGTGTTTTAGTTAAAACCTTAACTTATAACTTGGACGAAGGAAAAAAACTAAAAATTGGATTTTTGGTAGAGATTTTTACAAAAAAAATTTAAATTTCAGCGAAAATTTCGCGACATTTTTTCTCAAATAGTTGTAATGGAAAAAACTTCCTTCGCTCAAGTCTTTAAGAATTGCATCTCAAAGACCTGCTTAAAATTTCATGAAGATCCGTTGAGTAGTTCTCGAGAAATCTTGCCAACCGACTTCAAAACACACAGTTCTGAAAAAATGCGTTTAAAGACGGCGCATTTAGTCTAGATAACCTCGAGCGTGAATTCTTGGCAACAAATAATACTTTAACGATGCTACAGCCTCCATATTCAAACCAAATATGGCTCCGTGTGACTTTACCAAAAATAAAGAGAATTTCTTTAAGATTTTTCATCTTACAAAATAGCTGAAAGAGCTAAAGCTATCCCATAAGTCGAGTTGGAGAAGTGCTTCGACGATTAAAGGAAGCGCTGACATAAGTGCATAATATTGAATGTGGATTTTTTTGAAGGCGGCAACATTAATGTCATAATTTTTTTTTTAAGAGAAAATTTTCTTTATTTTTTGAAAACATCTCGTACCACTTATATTTTGTTTTGTGTTGAACACCTTAAATGGTTGTAGCCATTAAAGCCAGCCCGTCACTGCTTTATATTCAAATTACACCAACATAGTAATATCTCAATACTGTTTCTCCGAAGTACGTAACTAAAACATGAAATACTGGAATCTCAACCAAAAGTTTTAGAAAAAAAATTCTGCTATCACAATATCTCGTTGTTCTGAGTGCTAAACTCGTTATTCTTTTTTTAAGTTTGGAAAAATATAATATATTCCCGCGCAATGGCAGCCAAAATGTTTATGAAACTTTAAAGCCAGCTCTTAAAAGATAAATTCATAAATTTTTTATTACTCTTGCTTGAGATTTCATTCATTATTTAACAATATATGACTGCGCTGGCACATATATTCCATTTAATCTTGGCTAATTATGCTCGTGTATATGCCAAATGCTCACTTTCCATCCAAGTACAGCGCTGCCTACTGCCATAATTCCACATTCCTAACATAGCAGAGTCAATTCTTTAGCAATTAACACACTATCGTCATTATCTGCTCGTGCATTTATGCCGTTTTTATGCACATTGTCACAATTACACATATGTCTATGTGAGTGAGTGCACAGCCAGAGACTGGCTTATTAATGCGCGCTAAATAATGCATATAAGTTTTATTGAAGCTCAGTGGCAAGTCGACCAAGTGGCACATGAAAAACGGCATATTTACATACTTAAATGCATCAACATGCTAACACTACTAGACACTCGTTGTTGTTTGTTGGCTAATCGTTCGCTGTGAAAATTGTTTAATTAGGCTGTGTCATTTTGAGGACATGCTCGCTGTGTAACATATTTGTAAGCCCAACGGCCGTCTGTCTGACTTTGTCGTCTTCTTTGTCGCCAACAACGCTTACATCTATGGGCCAAGGACAACGCTATGTACACATTTCTATGCATATCCATGTATATACATATGTGCGAGTATGTGTGTGTTGAAATGTGAAAATGTGTAGTTTATTAAGTAGTTGAAAGTAGCTCATTTCAAAACATGTTCGCTCCAACACAGCTTCAAGCTTACTCATCCATATAGCATATGCATGCGAGTAGAGGAGTTAAAGTGGTAAAAATCACACATGTGTCACACAAACAGACACTTGTGTGCTGGCATTTCAGAGCACTTTCATTGGCATGAGCTCCAGAAGTTGAGCACAAACAAAAGCCAGTTAGCTGACATCGCCACTGTCAGTTGGAGCGGCAGCAGCTCTGGCATAGCGTTAAGAAGAAGCAATGATTGACGGAGTCAGCGTCAATGCCGACATCTATGCGGCAACAGAAGAGATGATGGCTACATAATAACATGAAGGTGGCTCTTTTCCATTGCGAAATTTTTATTCGTCTCGTAAACTTCAGAAATTTCATTGGTGGCTTGCGTGGCATTCTTCTCTTTTTTATACAAAAATTTCAAAATGTTACGAATTTCTTCATTATTTTCACTCATTTTTGAACTCCTGTAATTTTTTTTCAACTTCCCCGAATTTAATTTTTTTTTTTTTGGATAAATGAAGCTTAACATCTCACCTTTCCAACACTATATGGTATGACTCAATGTGATAACAAGTAACACTGGAGATATACGACTGCAACGACAACTATTGGCAAAATACGAAAAGACTTTTTCGACTACTCAATATAAAGTTTGCCACGAAGCTTGTAACAACGTGACAGCATCGATTTCGCCATTTCAGTCTGTATATAGTCTCTCAGTTGTTGAGATATTAGTCTAAAATTTTCCACAAGTTCCTTTCTCTCTAAGAGGCTGTATATTTGACGGAATTACAGACAAAACTTAGCGATCAAAATCAGGTCCTTATATGGAAAACTTTTTTATTTGACAAGCTAGCTTCACTAAAATTTTCACCGATTGTTATCCAAGGCAAATTGTGCAGATCTGACCACTGTAGCATATAGCTGTGTAAGAAAAAAAAAAGTTTTTATTAAATTATTAAAAACAAAATATTAAAAAAAACATATTTGCGAACAACCCTAATGCCGCAAGCCATCCTCACCTCATAAGCAATGCCAAGCTGGTTGACACTTTTCACTTGTTAAAACTTGCTAATTGCTTAACACTTAAAAGGATTAGAAGAATGAAAAGTTGTCGAAAGAGCAGCTGAGAAGGGCAGCGCAGGTGGCAGACATACATTTGCGCCCACAAACACACACACACACGAACACAGCGAACTATGTTCATGCAAATAACAATTGAGCAAAACTGCAAGTTGCACTTGCAACATCTGACAGACAATATGCAAAAAGTCTCAAAATAATTAGTTTACTTGCTTGTAGCTTGAGTTGGTGGTGTCGCGAAAACTTGTCAACATGCAACTGCCACCGCTGCTGACAGCCTGCGCCTGCCTGGCAACATCAGCATCTTGTTACTCCTGTTGTTTTTGCTGCTACTTTTTAAGACTCTAATATATCAGGCAGCTGTCATGCTTATAAAGATTTCTTATCTTAGTGGCAAGTACGGAAAAAGTGTGGCAAAACAAATAATAATAAACAAATAAAAGTTAAATGTAAGTGAAATTTTTTTAAAAGGATATGCGCAAACACGAAGACAAACATGCCACACACAGCGACATAGCAAACAAGAGAGCAAGGGGTGTGCGAAGGCTTTTGTTTATCAGCGCGAAAGCACCGAAAGTGTACTTAAGCAGAAATTGTCGCAATTACAAGTTTACAACATAAACACACAAACATAAGCACACACACATTTATTATTAAATATCATTGCCCAAGGGCGGCAAGCACCATTTTTTATGCAACTCCTTAACTGTAGTAGAAAGCATGGGATTTTCACACTTTATGCGTGCATTGCTGTTGTCACTCTGACACAAACCTGTCAATTCGTATTGAGTGAGTGAGGTGTGACATGGCCGTCAGCATGCTTTATTCCCCATTTCGGATCGGCTATCAGTTGACGGCAAATGTCTATCGCTCATCACAGCATCCGATACCGTGTAGTTTGTAGGTGGTACGTAACATAGTCTTCTTCCGCCCAGTCAGTGAATGAGTAAGTAAATAAGGGAATTGACCGAGCGCAAAGCAAATATAAGTGAGATATTCTACAGTTGATTGCAAGTCGATAGCTATGATGTAGGTACAAAGCTTGTAAGCAAGCGCTTTGAATTATGAATGTCACGATATCGAAGTTCGATAAGGTTTACAGGAAAACTAGGCAGGCTATCAATATTTTGTATTGTCAGAGTTTTGAACAGGATAAAGAATATATTTGCTTTAAAAATTTGGTAAAATTAATTATATCAGGTGTTTTTGCCATTAAAAAGTTTATAGTAGTTAAAGAAGAGTATGGAGTTCGAGGATGACAATAATTTGTTTGTTAGTTCAACGATTTTTGCTATTTCAGCGAAGCAATTAAAGCAATAAGTATTCTCTATTTAAAAAAATACTTCATAACATTGATTTAAAATTTTTTACATGGTTTCAAAAAAACCTTAGTAATGCATGTAAATAATCGATATTTTTTCAATACTGAGTAGGTAGCTTGGTTGGACCGCAATCCCTTTTTGGTTTAATTAACACTAGATGATATGATACACTACCGTAAGGCCTTAAAATTTTGATAAGACGTTTCATCGTTCAAACTATTTTGTGCCTTCAATGAACTACTTATGTTCGTTATGCTTTTCAGAGTTTCAGTTGGTATCTGTTGGATTCCAAGAGTTCGATGTCTGGTTTGTGATGGAGCTAGGCACTTACAAAGGTTGTGTACGAGGTATGCTAATTAAGTAATGAGACTTATTGCATATAAACCGTATATTTGAAAATTTTTCCACAACTCTGCCATCCCCTTCAAAGTAGTCCTTTTGGGCAGCTATACAGCGATTCCAGCGCGTTTTCCATGCTTCGTAACATTTCTGGAACGCTTCGACTGGGATGTCCGCGAGTACCCTCGTCACGGCCGCCTGGATGTCCGTAATCGACTCAAAATGGGTTCCTTTGACCACCGATTTTGTTTTAGGAAATAAAAAAAGTCACAGGGTGACATGTCGGGCGAATAAGGCGGTTGTTGCAACGTGATGAAGGATCCAGTTACGAGCGATGTCTGGGCGCACCCTGTTGACTCGTTTTCGTAATCTTTCGAGTACTTGGCAATAGTAGATTGATTCACAGTTTTCCCCGGTGGAACGAATTCTTTGTGGACAATTCCACGAGCTTTTTTCGGGCGGGGGACGCGCGGAGGCAACCATTGTGAGCCTGGGCACGACTAAGAGCACTATCACCATACACTCTTACAATTTTAGCGTACGTTTCCGACGCTGTTTCGCCCAATCTGGCGCAAAATTTTATCGCGACACGTTGCTCTTGATTTCGTTTTTCCATTTTCGTGACGAGCACTTCTAACACACGTCTACTCAACTTGGCGCAGCTGGCGAACTAAACAAGCTGGAACGATGGTTCATATATCAATGGAGAGGGGAGGGGTGCCGGAAAAAAAGAAAGGGAATTTCAAGGTCACAGGTTTACCATAAGCGCGGCAATAAAATCAGTCTCATTACTTAATTGTCAAACCTTGTAGAACCGTTTCCTTCACTCTTCGAATTTGCAGCTGTAGCCAATATAGTGACACTTAAAACTCAACAACTTCACTTTCAATCGATGAAATGTCATGAAATTCTCACTGGAAGATCGACATATAGATGGCGCCACCAGCGCTAGATTCAAAAAGTCCTGTTTACTTTGAAAATCACCTTGTATACAGACAGACGGACTGTAGAGTATGACTCAGCTCGTCATGTTGTTCATTTATGTATACATATAATTTATAAACTCTCCGACGTTTTTGGCCGGATGTTACATACTTCGTGGCAAACTTAATGCACCCTGTTCAGGCTATAATTACAACTTTTTGTAATAGCAGTTGC